>NC_081558.1:134666714-134925576 GCF_022355385.1 Mustela nigripes | reverse complement strand
GACGGGAGCCGGCCCCTCCCCCCGGGGTCTATCTTCCCGTCGCTTTGGATTCACTTCTCCGCCGGTCCTACCTTTCAGAAAGTGGTTGTTTTTCTGTTTCCAGAATTGCTGTTCTTCTTCTCTTCGATCTCCAATGGATTTTCAGGTGTTTGCAATCTTTAGATAAGCTATCTAGCTGATCTCCGGCTAGCTGAAGTAGTCTCAGCCAGCTACTTCTCCGCCATCTTGACTCCTCTCTCCATTTACCGACCTTTATGGAATTGTAGTAGAATCTAAATTTGTGGAAAATTTTATGCTATCTACAGTGCTAATGTTCTGCATTTTATAAGCACATCATTTAAATTTACATTTGCCAGAAATTAGCCCCTAACATAGGTAGATAGAGATAGTCATTAGCAAAAAGAAATAGTGATCTTTCAGTTTTTACTAGACTACAACACTAATGCACTATTTGGACTAAGACAGATACTATTTTGCCTGCACAACACACTGTTCCCTTTTACTCTCGATTTCAAAATGTAGTGTGTCAGATTATGGTTGAGTTTTAAAGCCTCACTAACTTACTCAAGATTTTGAAAATCCTTTCAAATAAACCCACCTAACTTCACCATCAACCTGTTAAATATTTCAATATTTGCAATCAAATTCTTTTTAGAGCAATGAGATATAACAGACATAGTTTTTCAAAGAAAATCTGGAGCTCTCAGCAAGATCTTGTCTACTTCTGCTTTGAAGACCTGAATGACCAAGGACATTTTTTTTTTTTTTCTATCTGGACCTCAACTTCCCCATCAACAAATGAACAAACTGATTGTCTAAGACTCTGTTAGCAACAAGAAACTGGTGTTCTATGTAAGTCCATGAATGACTGAGACTCCAGCTTCCTTCTCTTTTCTTTCTTCCATGTATTTGCTGTGCCAACATAACAGCAATGATGGAGGCCAGAAAGGAACCATTAAGATGGTCCGCCATCTTAACTTTTGTAGCCGTTAATGTGCAAATCACCGGCTTGGTTGTTTTACTTTTATTTAAACTTCATCCATTCATCATATCTAGACAAAACATGAGCCCAGCAAATACCAGGTTTTAGGGATTCAAAATTAGAATAAATACACCCCTGCTCTTGAGAAGCTTCCAGCCTAGAGAGAAGAATGAATCATAAATAAAGTTCAGTACATGTTAGAGATAAAGCCCTTGAGAAGATAAGTATAGTGATAAAATTTTCCAGCAGAGTGAGGGCATCAGAAAAGACTCCATAAAGAGCTAAAGCGATCCTTCAATGAGTAGGAGACTACCAAGTAGGCAGAAGAGAAGTGCACACATGCAAAGGTACTAGGGGTGACATTTCTGTTGGCCTTTCTGTGGTTATATGACTAAGTTCTAGCCATAAGATTATAAGAAGTGATAAGCGCCACCTCCAGAATGTTCCACTAAGCATGTATATCAGTTTCCCTGCCCCTGTCCCCTTCCCACTGACTGGGAGATGGGAACAACAGGAACAGCCACTTAAAACCTAGAAATGGTAAAGTTGTCCTGCTAGCCCTTGACCACTCACCCCTGAATGTTATGTGAGACAGAAGTATCTATCCCATTTAAGCTACTATGCTTCTCAGGCTTTTTGTTACAGCACATTACCCTATTCCCTAACTAATTCAGCCACATTCTGAAGTTAAGAATTTGTTCAGTAAAAAGTTGCAAAACTGTAGAAGATGGCAAGAAGAATGACCTGATCAAGCATATCTATGTAATGGGAGAATTGAACTAGAGAGAGACTGGAAACAGAGAGACAAGGGATGGAGGGACCTATACCATGGGAGGCCAGATATGGCCAGATATGCCAGATACCATACTGGGCATTTTACTAAATATTGTCTCATTTAATCCTCATAATAACTTTCAGAGATACTATTATTATTTCCAGTTTAGAGATGAGGAGTCCCAAATTTAGGCAGGTTAAGCATACCCCGAGTCTCCTTAGCAGCGAAGTTGAAATTCACATCTTGTTTGTCTGTCCCCAAGACTGATCTTCTCCGGTCTGCACCAGTCTGCCCCTAGGTAAGAGATGACGTGGTGGTGGGCGCGGGGAGTGGAGTTGTCCAGACTGGGATGATAGAGTAGTGGTAAGCAGAGCAGCAGGTGATATGAAATACATTTCAGAAATAAAACTGATAGGCATTGGAGACTGACTTAGAAATTAAGAATTTCTAAGAAAACAAGATTTATCCATTCACTGGCTCATTAGCCAGGAATGAATCCAAGATTTTGTGGACTTTATGACCTGTTCTTCTTCTTCTTCTTTTTTTTTTTTTTAAGTTGGCTTCAGTTTTTTGTTGTTATTCCTTTCAAGGCTTATTCGGTTTATTTTTGTTTCTCTTTCTAGGAGTCCGGTTTCTTATTATTCAGGGACACTTACAGTGGGTGTTTCCAAAGACTTTTCACCTCCCTCTATTTCCATTAGGATGTTCCCATCTCCTTTTCCACATCAAACACATACCATGTGGAGCTTGCAACCGAATCTATTGGCAGCCTTTTTGGGAAGCTGGAAGTCAGTTTATTTTACTCTGGGCCATCATTAGTGGAATATTTCATCCTATGTTTGGACCAGTGGTCTAGTATGGAAGGTATTTCAGAATCTTCATTGCTAGTTCTCAGTCATATGGAAGGTAGTTTTCATTGAGATTGGTGTTGTAAATAATGCAATAACACTGAGATAATAAAATTTGGTGGTCAGCAGAGCATGAGAAACACCCAGAGAAAAAGTTTGGATACAAGCTTAACCTTTCATGGCACATGTATTTGTATTGTTAACAGTGAACCTCATGCATGATGTATCTAGCACTCCACAAATTTCAGCATAATTTCTTATTTCTTACGACACTTCACTCTCTAAAGAACTCTAAGAAGCAGGCAAGGTAAGAATTATTATCCCCATTTATAGAAGAAGAAATAAGCTCAAGTGTTTAGATGACTTGTCTAAGTCCTTTTGGCTAGTGGCTCAAAGGTCACATATCTCCTCAGTGTAATCTTCACTTTTATAACAACCTACTATAAGTACGAAACAATATGTAGTAATATGAGAAACCAAAAATATAGACTCTTAAATGATATTTTGTGCCTTCACATATTTGCCTTCCTTCAAGCATCCCAGATCATTTTGTAAACAAATGTCATTATTCCCAAGAAATGAAATCACCTGTAATATTAGAGAAACACTTATGGGAATGAAAAGCACTTTTCAGATAATAAGAAAGGTTATAGTATTTCCAGACTGGAGTTTCTCCTCCCAGAAGCTGGTTTATAGGGAAGAAACTTCAGTGATGGGCCATGGGCTATATGGCAGAAAGCTTATATAGGCAGGGCAGAAGTGTAATTCAAAAGCAAATTGCTTCTCATTTTTAACTCTGGATAGAGTGTTTCACAAACTACTAGAAAAATATCTCAACTCCTTAGCCACAGTCAAGTTCTGGGAGGTAAGCCGACAGCCCCAGTTCCTCCGTTTGTCAGAGATCAGACCATGGGAAGTTGTATGACACATTCAGTGCTCAGTTGTATAAGCTAAGTCTTTCTGGAATACAGACACTATCTTTTCATCTTCAGATTTCTAGTGTTTTGGACACTAGGTGCTCATTAAATGTGTGGGGGATTACAAGTAGTGCCTGATGAAAACTATGAGCTTCTGCCAGTATTTTGCCAAAAGAGCATAGCTGAATTCCCTCTAATGTTTTACATATGAATATTTTGATCCCAGCAGTGCACTGAAGAGGATGCCCATCAATATACCAGAAGAGCCTCTGCTTCTCTCATCTCTGCCACTGGGCCTCTCCCTGCTCTTCCCTCCACTCCTCCCCTCTGCCTTTCTCGTCAGCTCTCTGTATATGTCGGCATCATTTTCTCTCTCTCTCTCTCTTTCTCTCTCTCTCTCTCTCCCCCCGCCCCACATTCCTTACAATTTTTCTCATGGATTAGCTAAGAAATAAACAAATACTACCAGTCCTTTATAAAATTTATTATGAATTAATCCTCGTAGGAATGATTAATATTACTGTTAGCATCAAAAGTTTACAAACACTAAAAGTGTACTTAATAAAATGTGTTAACTAAAAATTAGTGGAAAAATCAAATACTCTTGAGAAAATTTAGTTACGAAAAAATTGACCCAATTTTGCACCTTGTAGAAATAATGACCATTAAGAGAAAAACTCATTATGACCAAAGCTATAATGATTTAAAAAATAACATATCAATGACAAAATGAATACTTGACATAAAACTTAAGTGAAAAGAATTGATCTTGGTGAAAACAATTTTAGAAAAATATAAATGAAAGTAGAAAATATGAAAACTATAAAATGCACTCTATAGAAAATTAATCAGGGAATTAAATTGCCCTAATGGTTTTCACCACAGAAAATGCTTTCTTGAACCAAATTATTCAATGTTGGTATAATTCTGACTGAAATGTTCAGACTAAAAATATCCTTGGGTTCAAAATATTTGGATAAAAACAGTAGACACTAAAAACTCTCTACCAGTGACATGGTATATCTGAAAACCTGGAAATTATTTCCTTAGCCAGGAAAATGTCTTCTTTGGATTTATGGTTTTTTGTCTTCCAGTTGAAGATGTTGGAATAGATTATTTTCACCTTGTTTCTAAAGTTCTGTAATTCTATGATTAACCAGATAAGTATTAAATTCTTTAAAATTTTTAAACTAAATTCCACATCAGCATAAATCAAAAGTTCATAAAAGTAAGTCAGGCAAGATTCCTTTTTGAGCATAGAATATGAAATGCTAGACAATTAATCATATAAATGACATAGTTAACCACAGATACGTTGTCACTTTAATAAATAATAAAAATTGATTTATTTTATAAGCTGAGAAAAAACCTTTTTTTTCATTTCTGAAAATCTGTAGGAATAATAGACACTGTAGGATCTATTTTGTGCTGCTGAGCAGAGAGAATATTTAAGTTACGCTTAATATTGAACTAGACACTTCATCCAAAGCAATCATAAGAGAATAAGACAGTGAGGCAATTCACAAACAAAATTTTATACCATCAGTATAAAATGAGGTTAATTAAGCCATCAGTAGTTTATGAACTCATTTTGTGTAAAACTTTTCTTCCAGTTTTGTCATTTACTGTACATCTAATTTTGCTTAAAACATTAAACATCACTGAAGATATTCCTATTTAAAAATATTTACTTTAACTTCCATTTTCTATCAAGATGATTGACATGACCAACACATTGAACTTAAGGTGCATCTTGAGGGCTCTTAGCAGAGTACAAAGAGCATGTGTTCAGAAGTCGCTGTCATGGAAAGAACTGTCAGGTTACAGTAGTCAGCAAGACCCACTAGGGAAGGTTTGCTGTCCTGATTCAGTAACTACTGGCCAATCCTCTCATTCCCAGCTTGGATGGAGTTGTGAACCATCAAAATGAAGTTTAAAAAAGTGAATGTGGCCATTCCTAGTCACTTTTCTGTGTAAATAATATATTTGACTATGAAAAAGTAAGCCTTCAAACAATAACTTGGATTTCATGCATAGTCACTTAGAAAAGAAAAAAGTCTGAGACCAAAGGAACTGCATTGCTTTGCAGATTTTAATGATTTTGGCTTTCAAATAATAAAATAAATTTTAATTAATAATGGTAATATTATCAGCTAACAATTACTGAGACACCAAGCTTGTATGTATTTGATCTTTACTAAAACATCATGGAATAGATGCTATTATTTTCCCCATTTTACAAATGAGAAAACTAGAGCTCAGAGAAGTCATAGAATTTGCCTAGGATCGTAGAGCTAGAAAATGTCATACCCACTATTTGAGTACAAGTAGAATGGCTCCAAAACCTATACAGTGTAGCCTCCCCAACATAGTGTGTGTTTTGAGAGGAGGATGATTGCATGTAGAAATTTAAATTCTTTTTCTATAGCAGTTGATTGAGAACTTGAGGCAGAAATTTTCTATTTAATGTGGAAGACAGCTACCTGTAACTATAAATCTGAAGACCGTGATTTCTCAGGTTAAATTAAAATATGCCCTTTCCTTCATGGGCTTTTATATTTTCATCTTAACGTTTCCCTGGCCTGTTTGACTACAATTTAATTGCTGTTTGCAGTTCAGTGTCCCTCAAGAATTCTAGGTGAATGTCCTTATCTTGTTTTCTTCATTCCATTTGTGGGTCACAGCTGCCTTATCTCTTTGAACATAATTCAGTGTTGATTTTTCCATTTGCATTTTGGGAGGACCGGGTGAGAGAAGTGATGGAATAATACCAGCACACTCCGTTATGACTCCTTCCTCCTCAACTCCTCCCAGCTCACCCCTTCACAATTCGGACAAGGCTTTGAAAGAGACCAGATTCAGAAAGGCAGTTTTGGAGTTTAAACCACTGTGTTTAAATGAAAAGGTGAGGGGGACGCTTAAGATTAAAATAAGTTCAACGTCTGTTAAACTTCACTGAAAAACTCCGCATTCAACCCCTGAGAATAAAGTGGAACAGAGTTTTATTTACTGGGTTCATTTACCGAACAGACATTTAGGAAGAACCTGCTCCCTGCCAGGCTGTGCTCAGTGCAGGAGACCCATCAAGAAGGTCAGCCGGACAAATGTGAGAATCTAACGGTGCCATGATAGGTTCAGTGAGGGTGGGAAAGAGGAAGAGTCAGTCCTCCTTGCTGATAGTCAGGAAAAGTTACGTCAGTGATGGGATGCCTTGGCTGAGGCTCCCAGAGTTTTCAAGGCACCCCAGGAATTGGGGTCAGGGAGTGGGTATATTCGAGGCAGAAGGTAGACAGGGGCAGAGATCACAGGGCCTGTTCTGGGTTCTCCAGGGAGTTCAGCTAGTGCTTGGTAAGGTGGGGAGGAGTGTGCAGGGAGAAGGAGGCCAGAGAGATAACCAAGCCCCCATCATACCAGGCCTCGTAGGCCACATCAGTAAGTGCATAGTTTATAAAGGCTTTAGGTTTTTAAGCAAGAGAGTACCAATGTCAAATTTGTGTTTGTGGACGATCACTCAGGCTATAGCCTGGATAGGAGGAAAAGCAGACTGAGGGACAGAGAAGCCAATTGGGAGGTGGCTCATTAGTCAGACTGAAAGATGTTGAGGGGAAGCTAAAGCAACTGAGAGAGCTACAGTTGGCTTCCCTGGCATCTTTATGAGGTTTAGAAAATGGTTCCCGCTGTAGACACTTTCAGAAAAATGCTCCCCTCTGGCCACAAAGCTCACTGTCTGGGATGCAAATAACTGTCGTCAGCCTCAGCCAGGCCCAAAGCACCTTGTACAGTACACAAACTGCTCACCCCAGCACTGGCCTCAGCAATGGTGCGAAGATGAGGAGGAAGCAGGTGACATGATAGGATGGAGGGGACATGAGAGATGAAAGAAAAATGAGTCTAGGATACCTCCCCAGATTTCTAGTTTGGGTGAATATGTGAGTAGTGATAGTATATACCAAGAAAGAAAATTTCATAATAAAAATAGATTTGAGGGGCGCCTGGGTGGCTCAGTGGGTTAAGCCTCTGCCTTTGGCTCAGGTCACGATCTCAGGGTCCTGGGATCGAGCCCCACATCGGGCTCTCTCAGCGGGGAGTCTGCTTCTCTTCCCCACCCCTCTCTCTCTCTGCCTGCCTCTCTGCCTACTTGTGAACTCTCTCTGTCAAATAAATAAATAAAATCTTTAAAAAAAATAGATTTCAAAGAACAGAAAACCATGTGAGAATTAATGTTTTCAGGTGTGCTAGGGCATCCAGATACAATTGTCTTTTGTGAGGGTCTTCTGGATGATCAGCAGTGCCTAATCCTCTGGGATAGAGCTTCCTCTATACCTATAGCTGCCTGAAGCTCCAAAGAAGATAAGTATTTCTTCTTTCACTCTATCAAATCCGGACTTAATATCCCTTTTCCCTAGTAAGCTGTGGGAATGTGGAAACTCAGAAGACAAAACCTCCCATAGAGCCAATGGCACATTCCTTGTTTCCTGAGAACTAACTTAGAATATTATGACCAGAGTCTGGGGCTCCCAAGCCCTGGGACAAGGTAACATTTCTGACACTTTGTCTCATATCTATCTAGGACAGAAGAGGCCTATCCATCTTTGGACAGAGCATAATAACCACAGCAGAAACGACCAAGGAGATGATCAGCCATTTGAGGGCTGAGGTCATGGATGATTCCTCTCAGGAGCTCTAGAACTAGACACAAGGTCGTATAGAGGGGATAGTGGCTGGGGAATTATTATGGTATATCAGTCAAGATAAGATAGGCTATGCTCTGGTAACAAATGACCCCCAAATCTCAATGGCTTAGGACAGAAGAGATGGTTTCTCAATCCTGCTACAGGTCCCTGACCAACTGATTGGGACTCTGCCCTACATCATCATGTCCTCCCTCCTGGATCCAAGCTGATGGAGCAGCACTCTCTGCGGCTATGCTATGCGACATCATAGTCCTTCACCACGTGGATGGGTTGCTCATATTTAAATTAAAATTAATCAGAATTCAATAAAATTAATTACAATTTATTTCTCATTTGCACTTGCCATGTTGCAAGTGCTCAGTACCCCACATGGCCAGTAGCTACATGACTGGACAATGTGGGTTGTACCAGACCTGGTGAGTTAGAGCATTGGGACTTAGGGTTCTTATGCCAACAACTAAATGTCATGTGATCCCATCTAATATCTAAGATCCAAAAAGTGCCAATTCCACCATGTACCTAGAAAAGAGAGAGCCAGAAATATTCAAACAACCACCCATTTGTGGCTTCAGAAGAGCTCCCAGTTTCCCCCTTATCTTTATTATCATCCAAGATATGAACAGGGAAAGAAGCAGTCATAATTGGGAAATATGAAAAGAGAACAAGATATCACAAGCAAGGTGTGAGTTCAGAATTAAAAGAATGACAGTTATAGTAATGACATTCCCTTCCTCGGGGTGATAAACCTTATTTTATCTTCACAATGACCTCTGTAGATGTATTATATATATCTAAATATAATACAGATGTACGTGTGTATATCTATGTATACACATATATGCATATATAGGTATATACATAGATATTCATTTATAGATATATATCTATATACATATAGAGAGAGATATACACACATACATTATAATTCCTACTTTCAAAATGAGGAAATAGGTTCAGAGAGGTTAAGTTACTTGACCAACAGATGTCTACCTGACTTCAAAGCACCAGAAATGCTTTCTATGGAGACGGAATATGCTATTTCCCAGTCTTTTTTCATTTTTACTGCGCTGGTTGCCTCTCAACAGCATCCCAGAAGCCAGAAGCAGCACTCCAGAGCTCTTCCATTCCTCTGATTGGCCAAATAAACCACATCCTCTCTCCTAAGTATTCCTCCTCTCGGTCCCTTTGCAGCATTCCTTAGCAGAGTAAATAGCGCTATTTCAGCAATTTTAAAGGTGACTTCCAATAAAATATGTATGCAGATTTTCTTCAGGTTGGTAGGTTGAGCTATAAATTTATACCAGGTCAACCACGGAAAGTCTTTCAATTCAAAAAGAAGAAAGAAATACAGAAAGTAAAGTTTTCACCGACATTCACCTTTGGATAAAAGTGTCATTTGTTTTTTTTTTCTTTTTTTGTTGTTGTTTGGGTTTTATTTTTTCCTTTCTTTAAAAAAATGTGAATATTTCTTCTCTCTCCTTTTTTAAAAGAAAAGGGAAAAGATGCCCCTGAGGAGCAAATGACAGAAGGATTTCAGAAGCCTGGTTTACAAGCCTTTTTTATAATGCCTGGAAATAGAGAAATCCTCGGTGTGGCCACACAGACCCCTGTGCTCTGGGCTGCAGACGTGCGTGCCTGACAGGCTTCCCCTCTGGGCTGCAGCGTGAAACACGGCCATCGGTCCCCTCCCCCACCGCTTGTGAAAATTGAGGGATTAGCAAAGCCTGGGACAGATCCTGGCTGAGCTGCCAGCATCAGTGGGTTTGGCATGCTTATGCCTCTTTCTTCCAAACCTCAGCACCCATCTCTTTCAAGGAAAACTGTCTTCCATCCCCGTAAATGGGTGAACTTCGGCCTCTGCCAAAGACAGACTGCTGATTGCTTCATACTTTTCATTTGCCAAGAATTTACTGGCGCCCGTAAGACAATTCCTGTAGCTAAGGAAACTGTACCCTTTTTGTTAGTTGTTATTGTTGTTTTTTAACCCAGGCCGCAGTCCAAAGTTTGCAGCATGAGTGAACTGTTACGCTCTACTTTCTAGTTTTGTTTGGCCAGGAAAAAAGCAAACAACTAGCAGTGCTCTGTGTAACATTATACATGAGAGTTTTCTGATGTCAGGTATTGGCTTGATCATCTTCAAAATAAAATCTTACAAAAGAGGAATACGAAAACATTAAGTCCAGGGTGTATAAAGCAGTTCTTTGCTGAGTTGCAAAAGCATTAATAAAACCAAACTGATCTTCATGACAAACTTCATCTAGTAAGTGAAAGATATGTATGTTCGTTTTATGGGTGGGTATACTGTTTGAGTGTATAGCACTCAGCCGTGCCAAGAACACCCATGTTAAGATCACAGAATTAGCTAGAGATGGATCAGTATCCCTGTCACTGTCCCAGAGTTCTTGCCCCTTGTGCTTGCTCCCTGCCTTACAGGATATTGGAGATTAATTTAATTTTTTTAAAGAGTTTATTTATTTAAGAGATGGAGAGAGCAGGAGTGGAGCGGGGTGGGTGGTGGAGAAGCAGACTCCTGGCTGAGCCGGGAGTGCAGTCCTGGGCTTGATCCCAGGACCCTCAGATCATGAAGAACCTTGGGATCATGACCTGAGCAGAAGGCAGATGCTTCACCATCTGAGTCACGGGCGCCCCAAGACTAATTTAATTTTGAAGCAAAATACTTCATGTGAAAGCCACTACAGACAAAATGCTTTTGTTTTAGTCCAAAACAGGAATGCAAGGAGGGGAAAAATGACACTTAGAACTACAATGAGAGGCCATGCTTACTTCAGTGACATAGCTTATTCCTTTGACGATTTAATTCATCTGGAAACTATGACGTGCGTCAAGCCCAGTTTCAGCTGGGGAAGGAAACAGACAATGGCACCATCAGAGTTTTGTATTGGCTGGAAAGATGTAGAGGAAAAGTAACAGAGCATCCATGTCTCTTCTCTCCTTTCATGCCCCGACTCTTTCAAGTGAACTGACCCGGTAATTCTCGGGAAATGATGCACTTTGCAGGATGTTGTGACCCGACCGCTGGAGGCAGAGGGGATGCTGTGGACTATGTCCTTTTGCCCGGCACATCTGTACCCTAGTGGGGTGTGCAGTGCCCGTGGGTAACTTGCTGGGTGTAGAGAGCAGCTGGCCATGACAAGAAAGTGACAGAACCAGAGCAGCAAAGCCTTTTCCTTTCCATGATTGTAGCTTCAGGTTTTGTTAAAAAAAAAAAAAAAAAAAAAAAAATCCTTCTTATCATGACATTCTTCAAACTATCTAAGCATGGAATTAGCCTGGCAATCCGATTATAACCCTAAGCTTGTACTTCCTGCTATTTTCACAACTATGTCAGGCACATAAAATATATGACATTTTAATATGCTCTTTGAAGTGCGCAAACACTCAACACCTTTCTGATGTATCCGCACCATGTCATCTGTTGCCCCCTGTATTCTGAGGAAAGGCACAGTCAGGTGACATGATGAGGAACACGAGCTGGTGTGGGATCAGCCTATCACTGCTAGGTGTGCCCCACGCTGGCACCTGAAAACCGGCAGGTTCGTGACAGGAAGTTTCCACAGCAGATAGAAAGGTGACAAGAGGACCGGCACCATCGTAAGGGTTTACATGCCCGGAGAAGCAACTACTGTGTCAGTCCTGAGCGCACAATGAATACCATAACGTGAGAGGTCTGGAGAATTTCAAACAGGCATGCAGGACTGCTTCCTTAGCTGAAAGGACTCGGGGCTTCTGAGGGGCAGAAAAACTATTCACAGGCACCGAACGTTCTTAATCTTTGGAATTCCACTTTCTGATATAACTCAGCTGCCTTCAGTTCTTGCTCTTTCGTGGTATTTGTTGGCATCTCTGGAACTTAGAGCAGAGCCAGCTAGAGGGAACCGCTGTGTTCCCCGGGGAGGATGCTAATCCTTTCATTTTCTGAGAAGGTAACAGCTCTATTTGCTTCTTTTTTGAAAAGCAGCGGAAGCAGAAGGGGTGTGCGTGTATATTTCGCAGGGACATCGGTCTCCTAGTGCAGCCTCTGACCCCCACCTCTGCTGCAGCAGCATCCCACTCTATCGCAGGAGTGGGAAAGTGAGCCGTGCTGGAGATTCTGAAAACAGCCCAAAGCAGCTCCGGTGTCGGTTAGCCTTCCCAGATCCTGGCTTCGCCTCAGGCTTCGGCCTAGGGAGCCAGTGTGGTGCTTGGGAAGCAGGAAGCGGGCGGTGCAGCCCTGGAACGCATGGCAGGGGCACGGCTGACCGGACGCTAACGGGCTGAGCCAGGCGCACAGCCAACCCTGCAATGTCAGCACATCTGTCTGCCTGGTAGAGTCCCAGGCCAGGTTAAAGGGCTCTGCCAATTTCCAGATCACGTAATTATGTAAACGATAACTTCTGTAGCCAGAGAAAAGGTGTTTGATCTGAAAGGAAATGATGTTTATTTCTGATGATTTTCATCCAAGCCAGACTTATCTTTATTGAATTCAGAGAGTCATTTATTAGGCCTCTAGTATAGCTAGAATCCTCTTTATCCAAGATCTTAAAGACCTTTGTAATTTCATTAATCTTCGTAAGTAAATGCTATAAAACATCGGCTTCTATATAAATGTTCCTGCCCTTTGACTCAATAATCTCAAATATAAGAATTTTTTGCAAGGGAATAATGCAAATGGAGGAAACGTGTGTGTGTGTGTGTGTGTGTGCGCGCGCGTGTGTGTGTGTGTGTATAAATACATATACATCCAAAAGATGTTCCTGATAGTGTCATCTGAAGGTTAAAAACAACCTGAATACCCTCTTAGGAAAACACTGATTGAACCATAGTTAAATTCTCTCCATTGAACAATGTTCAGGCATGATAAGAAATATATTTGAAGCTATAGGAGACTTGGAAATGTTCATGATGTAATAGATTTTTTTTAATGCAAAAATTTTATGCTATTTGTTTTATACTATTTTTACACAATTACAAACTAATTATTATTATATAGTAATTGTGTCAAAATAATGTTTACAGACAAGACCTGAAAAGAAATATGAAAAAACTACATTTTGGGGCAGAAGGGGGAATCTTTATATAAATGAGTGGGAAACTTGAGAAGTATATATTTCTTTCAAGTATTTATTTAATGTCATTATAATGTTGTTTGAGTGATGAAAGAGAAAGTAAAAACAATAGTTTTCCACTTTCTGTGGCAACTGCTTCCTACATTATCTTTAGTGGGAAATGTAAATGTTCAGGTGCACACTGTAGGGTGCTGTTCATTTCTGTTTTTTTCCAAGGCATAAAATTTGGAAAGTTGTGGATAAAAGAATCCTGTAGAGAGAATATAATGTATCCCAGAAAACCCTACTGGGGACAGGTTTAAGCTCTGCCTGGATTTAAAAATAATCTATTCTACTCTGCCCCATGCCCTCTCTCCCACAAGAACATAAAATTTTGGAATGCTTAGGCCTGTAAGCAAAATCCTCCCCCCCCCCCAGTAGAGTCTCCCCCCATCTGAGTGTTAACTTCTCACTGTAAGAAGCTCAGAATGCTCCTATGACGCAGCAAGTCGGTGTTGCCAAGTTAATGTGTAACTAGATAATCGAAGCGCAAACAGTTACTGAGCATCTTCTACATCAAAGGCACTTGTGAAAATTATGTATGGTGCTATGTCTTAAGAAATAATTATGAAATAATATAATTTATTTGACCAGGCATTGCGCTAATCATTAGATATGTGTTATTACATTTGATCCTCACAACTACCCTCTAGGATATGTTCCTTTTGTAGTCCTGTATTATAGATTAAGAACATGAGGTTTGAAGATCCATTGTTCAATGAAACCAAAATTATGTGGTCGTTGACTCTGAAGCCATCCTCTAACAGACTTAAACTCTCTACCTTTCCGAGTACTCATCCAGGTACTTTAAACTTATAGCACTTTTCTAAGAAGGTAACTCTCTACAACATTAAAGCTCATGAGACTTTCCTTAGATATATGAGCAATTTCCTTTAACTTGGAGATGTTGATAATATGAACCATGAACAGGGAACACTGCAGAAGAGGGTCTCAATCCTCCCAGTGTGGAGGTGATCTGTTTTCAGGACAGACAACTCCTGCAGAATAATTAGAAACCACACAGAAAACAAGAAACTGGGGGCACCTGGGTGGCTCAGTGGGTTAAGCCGCTGCCTTTGGCTCAGGTCATGATCTCAGAGTCCTGGGATCGAGTCCCGCATCGGGCTCTCTGCTCAGCAGGGAGCCTGCTTCCCTCTCTCTCTCTCTCTCTGCCTGCCTCTCTGCCTACTTGTGATCTCTCTCTGTCAAATAAATAAATAAAATTAAAAAAAAAAAAAAAAGAAACTGGCAGAGGACAGAATAATAGCTGGATGCAGGGGTATGTGTTTAACCCAAAATTCATGGGCCATGAACTTGTTCACTTAAAATATGATTCCTAAGGCCATGGACATTAGAGGTAGAAGACAGGCACCTCTTTACCCAGAGACTGAAAAGACAGCTACAAGTAATAGCTCAGTTTGGGTCAACGAAACATTCTTAAGCTAAATTAGTAAGAACCACCATCTGGAGGCTCAGAGCCTTAAGGAAGGCATAGAAAAGCCTTATGTGAAAAGCCTGTAGCCCACAGTAGGTGAGGGACTTGTTTAAGATGTAGGGCTCTGGCAAAGCTCCCTGAGTAGCCTGAGTTTAAACTCGAAGCTTCTGCTGGGTGCAAGGTTTGTGCCTCTAAAACCCTCACACCAGGAGGGAAGTTAGCTGTGCACTTGAACCAACATCGAATATTGGACTTTGGGATCAAAGGAAGGCTACAAGAGAGGAAGAGGCAGTTGAGAAGGAAGAGACATGGGAACTGGGGTTTGAGGGAGAAAGTGTATCCCCTGAGTGGAAAAAAATGAATAAGAAACAGAAGATGACACTGTAATCCCCTGCATGCTGGATCTTCACACTGGAACCCAGTGGAACAGAGGTCTGTGCAAGGGCATGTGCTGAACACACCATGCGTCCTAGAGCCAAGAAGGACCAGGTTCAGGCCCGGAACTGCCCACTTCCTAGCAGTATGACCTTAAGAAAGTTACTACGAATCTCTGAACCTGACATTTCCTCGTGTCTTAGAATGACACCAATTCTAGTGTTGTCGCCTCCTAGTGTTATTGTGTGGTGTGAATGGCATAAAGTAGATGAACCACCTGACACACAATAAGAACTCAACACATTTTGGTCTCTTTCCTGCTTTCCTTCTGAGAGTCAACCTTATTAACCAGGAGACTCCTTTGGACCAGTTAGAATAGCATTATATTTTAAACACATAGTTCAAGAGTCCAAGGTAACAGGATTTTTCAATCTTATTTCTCAAAGACATTAAAGGCAACTAAAATACTACATATTTTCTTTCTCTTTACTTCCCTCCCACCCAGTGGTATGCTAAATTTTTCTATGTAGTTGACTTGGCACTGGTCAGATTCTTTAACACGGTAGAACTTGGCAAATGTTACCAGTCAGGACTCTTTTTTTTTTCCCTAAGAACTGGTTCATCAGTGTACCGTGGCTTCAACCACACAGCTGCTCCAAAGCCTTTCTCTTTGACTCTCAGTTTCTCCCCCTCCGACCCCCACCACCCCCCAAAGAAACTCGTCCTCCTCTCTCAGGCTTCACAGATTCCTTCCTTCCTTCACTCTCCCCCTTCTGCCTCAGCACTTCAACATGTGGGCCCACTGTGCTTCTCACCAGACATTGACAAGAGCAGAGAACAAAGCTGGCAAAGGCAGAACTGTCTTTAGTGGAATAGATGAGAGATGCTATCAAAACCCATCTGGTTTAATAGTAGTTACCCCAGGAGGATTTGACATCAATGATCATAGTTACTTTATACCAAACTCATAGCATTTTCTAAAATTAGTGCTGAAGGGTTTTCCACTCTGGATCCCAGCCCACAGTTTTTTATCTTAAAAAAATTAAAGGAGGGTCATCTGGTTGGTTTAGCTGGTTCAGCATCCAATTCTGGATTTTGGCTCAGGTTATGATCTCAGGGTTGTGAGGTCGAGTCCCACATAGGGCTCTGCAGTGGGCATGAAGCTTGCTTAAGATTCTCTATCTCTTTTCCTCTGACCCTCCCCCTCCTCTCTTAAAAAAAAAATCAATAGCCAAACTATGGAAAGAACCTAGATGTCCATCAACAGATGAATGGATCAAGAAGATGTGGTATATATACACAATGGAATACTATGCAGCCATCAAAAGAAATGAAATCTTGCCATCTGCGACAACATGGATGGAACTAGAGCGTATCATGCTTAGCGAAATAAGTCAAGCGGAGAAAGACAACTATCATATGATCTCCCTGATATGAGGAAGTGGTGATGCAACATGGGGGCTTAAGTGGGTACGAGAAGAATAAATGAAAGAAGATGGGATTGGGAGGGAGACAAACCATAAGTGACTCTTAATCTCACAAAACAAACTGAGGGTTGCTGGGGGGAGGGGGTTTGGGAGAAGGGGGTGGTATTATGGACATTGGGGAGGGTATGTGTTTTGGTGAGTGCTGTGAAGTGTGTAAACCTGGTGATTCACAGACCTGTACCCCTGGGGATAAAAATATATGTTTATAAAAAATAAAAAATTATATTAAAAACAAAAAAAAAAGGGTTGAAGAATTTTTGTAAGATCAATGCTAAGTACTTGGTTTCTGTATATTATTTTTTCTTTCATTAAAATATAATTTTACTATTAAAAAAAAATCAAAGGAAGCAATTTACTTCTTTTGGAAATGAAGCCTTGTTGAGTCCATCTGCACATTCATATCAGGGACTGTGTGCCCTTTCAGCTACTGCATCAGATGTGACCTGGAATCTGTCATTCCTGCCTATGTTCTTGGAGGATCTACCCAGACATGATTTTACCAACTCCCATTCGTGTTCCACCAGAACATGAGTGACCTATTATATTATATAATAATAAATCTAAGAGATTTAATTCCTCCACCAAACGAAGCTTAGGAAGCAATATGGAGCTTGAGAGTAGATGTAGTGGTTGACTTTTTCACACTCAGGTCAAACCAGTTACAAGAAATGTCCTCTCATGCTGATATTCTATAGGCTGCTGTATGGTTTTTCTCAGGTAAGCCCTGAGAAAGCTGGTCCAGATTGCATTCCTGCCCTCTCTTTTATATACACCTTGAGATTGCCAAGTATTGGAGGGAAGACAGTGCTGGTGGTCAGCTGCCATTCAGCAGTGGGATTTTTGTAATCACTAGTGAAATTTTAGACCATGGGCTTTTCAAAGCCACTGTGGAAAGAAAGAATCTTTTAAGTTCTTCTAAAGTATTTATTTGTCCTTTTTTATTTTTAACTCAAACTGTACAGTGAGGCAAATATATTTAACCCATAGGAGTGGCCTTAAGCAAGGAAAGAGCAAGGAAGCAACATTTACTTGGCACTAAGTGTATGCCAGGCACTGTTCTTAGCACAGTACCTCACTTAAACCTTACAGCAACCTTATGAGGAAAATACTATTTAATTTTTTATTTTTTATAAACATATATTTTTATCCCCAGGGGTACAGGTCTGTGAATCACTCGGCATCAGGGAAATACAAATGAGGAAAATACTATTTAAAGGAAAAATACATTCCTGTGTGTCTCCTTTACTTTCACAATCTGATACCAGAAGTGTGGGTTTTTCTTTCTTTCTTTTTTTTTAAGATTTTATTTATTCATTTGACAGAGAGATCACAAGTAGCCAAAGAGGCAGGCAGAGAGAGAGGGGGAAGCAGACTCCCCACTGAGTAGAGAGCCTGATGTGGGGCTCGATCCCAGGACCCTGAGATCATGACCTGAGCCGAAGGCAGAGGCTTAACCCTCTGAGCCATCCAGGCACCACTGTGTGTGTTTTTCATAGGACCAGCTAGTGTCCTATAATTTAACTCAATTCTAACCTAACTACCTGGGGATGGCATCAGATCCCACAGATTAAAGGTTTGGGTCTACTAGATTGCTCTCGATTTCAGATACCAGTTGCAAATCCAGGTTGTCACCTGAACTTCTGACCAACCAACTATGACTCCGAGGATCCCATGACTCCCTCTTTGGGCTCTATTAATTTGCTAGGGTGGCCCACAGAACTCAGGAAAACAATTTACTTACTTCGTTACCAGTTTATCATAAAATAATATAACAGGAACAACCAGATGGAAGACATAAATTGGGTGAGGTGTGGAGGAAAGGGCACAGAGCTTCCAGGCTACCTCTGAGCACAACATTCTTCCTGCACCTTCACATTTTCACCAGCCTGGAAACTCTCTAAACCTAGTCCTTTTAGAGTTTTATAGAGACTTCATTACATAGGCATGCTTGGTTAAATCATTGACCATTGGCAGTTAAACTCAAACTCCAACTCCATTGGGATTGGGAGGTGGGTGGGGTGATACTGAAAGTCCCAACACTCTCTAATCACCTAGGGTTGTTGCTAGGACTTGAGAACCAAGATGATGAAGTTTTAGAAAATAGGTGAGGTTCAGTGGGGTGGAGCCCGGAGCCAATGACCAAGAAAGAATTCTTGGACATGTTTGGTGCAAAATGGTGGTTTATTAAAGCATGGGGACAGGACCTATGAACAGAAAGAGCTGCTGCCCCAGGGTTGTGAGGGGTAGCAGCTTATGTGAGATGGAGTTGGGGGAGGTAAAGAAAAAGGGAGGTTTCAGTAGAACTTAAATATGCTAAAGAGGACCTACAGAGATACCAGATACCAGGGAAGTTTTCCCTTCTTAACAAGGTATTAACATTAAGATAGTTGGGAGATTCCTAAACAATGTCATATATGTCCCATATATGGGGGTGGGGGAAGGTTGCTGGGTGTCAGTTTCTGCTTTGTCCTCAGCCAGGCTTCTGTTCCCTCATCAAAGATACTAAAGAGAAGAGAAATTCACAGAGATGATCCCAATATTGTGTGCTCTGTTATAGTCCTTAGGGCATTTGCTCATTCTTTTTTTTTTAAATTAACATTTAATGTATTATTTCAATTAACATTTAATGTATTAATTTCATTATTTCAATGTATTATATTTAATGTATTGTTTCAAGGCTGCAGGTCTGCAATTCATCAGTCTCTGATTTAAGCACTCAACATAGCACAGACCCTCCCAAATGTCCATCACCCAGCTACCCCATCCCTCCCATCCCCATCCCCATCCCCTCCAGTAACCCTCAGTTTGTTTCCTGAGATTAAGAAGTTTAGGGCTAAATCAGCTACTAAAATGTAGATAAGCCCATACTGCTCAGTGGACTACAAAAAAGGACTTGCTAACTAACACAGCCAGAACTTCAGGAGCCATGGTCCCAAGAAAGGAGGATAATGCATAAAAGTGAGCCCAACATTCTATGCAAGCTAATCGTTAATTCTTAAGGTACACAGAGCAAAAGCTAAGAAGCCAAACAGACCATTGCTGAGAAATTGAGTGGAATTTTTGGCAGTGTCATAATACCAAAGACCAAAAAAAAAAGTTCAAGTCCTACCAAAGAGGAGCCCCATTAAATACTCTAAGCACACAGAGAACTACATTCAAGAAGTGTGAGTGACCAAATAAGAAAAAACTCACAAATTTTGAAACCAGGCCTCACGTGATTAGATTGTGGTGATTTGCTACTGCCTGCCAGAGTATAAGTAAAATTCTCTCTGAAGAAAGATGACATCATCCAGAGCTTCTACAATGCTTCATTGACAGTGTCTAACATTCCATAAAAAATTACTATGCATGTCAATAAAATAAGACAATGAAAGCTGATGCTTTGGTGATGCAGATACTGGACTTTTCAGATACCAACTTTAAAAAAATGATTATTAGGTTCAAAAAACTTATAAGATGTAGAATCTCACCAGAGAATTGGACTTTATAAAAAGTAATCGTGTGAAAATTCTAGAAATGGAAAAATACAAGAACGAAATATAACAGATACGTGAACCCAAACCTATTCATTTAAACTCAGAATTCAGGAAAAGCCAATACATGTGGACACAGCTATGAATAGGCATTTTCTCCATATAAAATAAAGGCAATAAAATAGGTTAAAAATAACAAATCACATAAGTGCTTGATAACATGGTCATAAAATTTGAAGTATTAAAGATATCTCAATGCAGCACCTGACTTTGTGCTTTTCAAATAATGTTTAATCTTTCAGAAGATACTGAATTTCCCTTTTCTGGGTAAATCTTACTATTTGCTTATTTCAGAGATTTGCTTTTTTTAGAGATTGGTTGCCTCTCTTCCATTTTGTTAAAAAACTTCCAGTTTATCTTTGAGCTTCTGAATTAACATTTTATTCCCACCAATTCTTAGTTGTTCAGAGGTTGGGAAATTAGCTTTAAGAATAAATCTTGTCCATTAGCAGCCTTGGCACTTACAATCAACAAAGCAACAGAGTGTGATTTCCTGAATGAGAACAACCTGCTACAATATAACACTCACCAGTTGTATAACCCTAGTCATGTCACAACCTCCCTGAGCCTCTGTATCCATAAAGTGGGGTCAGTTCCACTTCCTGAATAAGGTTGTTATAGAGATTAAGTAGAGCATATGAAAACCCTTTATAAACCACAAAGCTTTTCTTTAATTGTTAGTCCTTGCTACTTTTGTCTCTGATCCCCTTACAGAAGGAAGGAATTGAACCTCATTTATGTTTGCAGACAAATACTGTATGTTTTAAAAATAAATTTCCACATTTCCTTCACACAACATTCAACATGCTTTTATTAAATATCCGTGATGTTCCAGGATCCCTGACAGGTACTAAAGATGCAAAGATCAATAAAGCAATCACTTTGCCCTCAAGGACTGCACAGACTGGGAGGGAAGATATACATGTATATAAATTATTACAATACATTGTGATAAGTGGTGAGATCAAAAAAAGGTACTTATCAACTCCCCTTTAAAAGTCAGGGAGGTCAGTGGCTCCTGGGTGGCCCAGTTGGTTAAGTGACTGCCTACCACTCAGGTCATGATCTCAAGGTCCTGGGACTGAACCCTAACTTGGGTCACCTCAAGCCTCCCCCCATCCCCTGCAAGCACTGCCTCTAGGCTCCTCATGGTGGTGGGGGAGGGTGTCCCAGCTTCTTCCTCTCCCTCTGCCCCTCCCCCCAATTATGCACTCTCTCTGTCTCTCTCTCTCTCTCTCTCTCATTCTCTTTCAAATAAATAAATAAAGTCTTTTATAAATAAATAAATAAACAAAAGTCAGGGTAGTCTGGGTTTTGAAGGACAAGTAGGAGATCATCAGGCAAATAAAGGAGCTTGTGAAGACCATGACAGCCAAAGGGAGTGCAAAGACCCAGAAGCATGAAAAAGCATTATAATTCTTCTTTGATTAAAATATGAGCTTCAGAACATAATCTTGGTCACTGGCCTTCCAGGACTCACTGTAATAAAGGAGAAAAACAAACAAGTAATCTTAATAGTTTTGTGGAAAATCAGGGTACAAAATTACATAATGTATGATCTCATCTATGGAATTTTTTTAAAAATACACAAAAGTGACTGGAAACAAAAGAAAAACAACCCAATTAGAAAATAGGCAAAGGACTTAAATAATTACCTCTCTGAAAAAACATTCAAATAGCTAATGAGCACATGAAGAGTTGCTCAACATCATAAGTCATCAGGGAAATGCAAATTAAAACCACAGTGGAATACCACTTCACATCCACTAGAACGGTTATTATTTTTTAAAGAAAGGAAAAAGAAAAGAAAAAAATAGCAAGTATTGGTAAGGATGTGAAGAAATTGGAGCGCTCAAGGAAGCTTGTGTATTGCTGGAAGGAATGTAAAATGAAACAGCTATTGGAAAACAGTTTGGTGGCTTTTCAAAAAACTAAATGTAGAGTTACTATACAACCCAACAATTCCACTCCTAGGTATAGATGCAAAAGACTTGAAAATAAGAACTCAAACACATGCTTGCAGACTAATGTTCATATATAATAGCCAAAAGGTGGCAACAATCTAAGCTTAATCAGCAGACGAATGGATAAACAAAATGTGGTAAACATTTTGTTCAACAAAACGTTTTGATAAACGAAATGGAGTGTTGTTCAGCCATAAAAAGGAATGAAGTCTTTATACATATTATAGCATGGATACACTTTGAAAATACTATGCTCAGTGATCTAAGTCAAACAAAAAAGGACAAATACTATATGATTCCACTTATATAAACTATTTAAAATAGGCAAATTCATAGAGACAGAAGGTAGAATAGAGATTTCCAGGGTGTAGAGGGGATAGAAAATAGGGAGTTAATGACCTATGGTTGTAGATTTCCACTTGAGATGATGAAAAATTTCTGGAAATAGGTAGTGGTGATCGTTACACAACACTGTGAATGTACCTAATGCCGTTGAATTACAATACTTAAATATGGGTAAGCTGGTAAATTTTATATTACATTACATGTATTTTACTACAATGAAAAAAATGTTTCTAGGATTAGGCAATACACCTTTACAGTATGGCATAACCTAATTCTCTCTCTTTCTCTCTCTCGCTGCACTTGTTTGAATTCTCTACATTTTCCCCCAACGCATACATATTCTACTTTTTATTAAGAAACAAACTCAAAATTTCACTTTTCAAATAAAAGCTCCTTCAAAAAAGGAGCAAACAAAACCAATATGGTAAGAAAAAATGAGCTGTGCTTTGTCTGTGTATGTACAAAGTACCTTGGGAATGCAGAGGATGCCATCTGGATTTTACTTGGCCTATCAACCACTTTGCAACTGGCTTGTTTGTAGGACTCACAAAATGTGGCCATGTGTCATCTTGCCCTAGGAAACCTTTACTGGAAGGAAGGCACCCCAAGTCTCAAATATTTTGATTTTTCTGCAGAGCTTTAGCAAGACGTAGGGCAAGACATCTACAGTGTCCAACTTCAAAGAGGCACTTCTTTCTTGGAATGCCACTGCCCAGCTGGCCTGGTGGACTCTGCAGAGATTAGAATAGCCAGACAGAAACCCCCAAGTAGAGAGGAGAAGGGATAGAGACACTAGCCAGTTTCTTCCCAGAACTCCCTCACCCTCAGGGTGCTGCCAAATCTTTTTCACTTTTACTTAAGGGAAAGAAGAGAAGCTCGTTTTGTTGTCTTAGTAAAATGACCTCTGGTCCCTGCTGCCCTTTCTTTTGTCAGAGAGAAAGCAGGAATAGTATTCCATTGTATTATAGCCCTGTCTCTCAAACTTGCAACAAAAGTTTTGGAACTGGGCCTTGTTTTGGAATTGGATCATCCGGCAAGGACCTGAGGCATTGCTAGTTTGTCCAGGATTTTGCTCTAACGTGATTTGACTTGGGTTCCAACTGAACTGCTAAGGGAGGAGGGAGATGTGATGAGCTCCAGGAAATCTGTCACTTAGGCAAATGATGTTCACAAAGGAAGACATGTCTAAACCAGAAGTCAGGGAGATGTGGACCCTTAATATGAAAGGACCCTTAAATGTTAAAGGGCACACATGTGAGACTTCTAATTAAGGCAGTAAGGATCAAAGTTGTCTTTTCTTTTTTTTTTTTTTTTAAAGATTTTATTTATTTATTTGACAGAGAGAAATTACAAGTAAGCAGAGAGGCAGGCAGAGAGGGGAGGAAGCAGGCTCCCCGCTGAGCAGAGAGCCCGATGCGGGACTCGATCCCAGGACCCTGAGATCATGACCTGAGCCGAAGGCAGCGGCTTAACCCACTGAGCCACCCAGGCGCCCAAAGTTGTCTTTTCTTCTTGGAGTATACCTATAAGGCTGAATCTTGATTTCGGCCAGTCATCCAATATGACAGTGGAGAACAAGCTCCTGTATGAATATCTCCTATGTCAGAGAAAACTCATGGCTACACCCTGGAATTTCATTCTTTTGTTTTCAAACCTGAGGTCCTGTGATTTCAAAATTGAATTGAGAGTTGGGACCTGGGAAATTCTAACTCCAAACCCTCATTTTCCATGTCGTTTCTCCTTTGCAATATCCAACTCTCTGTTGCAGTGACCGACACACATGCAGTATATTTACAGGTTTATTCTCTAGGGAAATTGAAATGGAGACTCTTTGGACTCTAGGACCCAGTGCTGTGCTAGAGGCAACGCATAAGGGCTTTCAACAGCCAAATGTACACATCTCTTCCCAACTCTGTTCACATATTCACGTCACATTGGTAACTTGAAATCAGCCAAGGGAGATTATTGACACACAGAAATCAGCAAAAACTAAAACCTGGGTGAGTGTTTATTTGTTTGTGGAGACCAAGTGTGAAGCTCAGAACTAAAGATAGAAAGATTACATTGAAAGCAGCATTTTAGGACTCTCATAACCAATTTCTTCCCTTTACCTTGACCCCAGAATGCAGGAACCAGGCATTCACCATGAGGCAGTGGATTGGAAGTTCCCCTCTTGAGAACTAAATGAACCCAGAGATAAATATCTATGATTAGTACAATTTGGGGTTCCTTACCAAACAGACACAAAAAGCTGATACATCACAGGACTTTCAAGTAGCTGTTTTGTTCCTTGCTTGAACTGTGAACTTTCATCCAATTTTTATTAGAGATTTGTGGAAAATCTCTGACATGAAAGCCATAAAAAATATATTTTTTTAAAGTAGAGAAAACAAAAAAATTAGGAAAGCAAAGAAATCGTCAAAAAGATAAGAGGTGATGTTGCAACTATAGGTTAGAGTAGTAAGTTGCTGTATGGTAATTATTATTACATAACAAATCACCACAATTTAGAAGCTTAGAACAACTACTTATTATTTCATAGTTTATGTAGGTCAAGAGTCCAGGCATGGCTTAGCAGGTTTCTCTGCTCATGTTCTCAGAAGGCTGCAACCAAGGAGTCAGCTGAGCTGTGTTCTTTTCTGAAGCTTGGAATTCTCCCCCGAGCTCATGTGGTTGTTGGCAGAATTCAGTCTCTTGTGGTTATGAGAGTTGTTGGTCCCT
This sequence comes from Mustela nigripes, assembly GCF_022355385.1. NCBI lineage: Eukaryota > Metazoa > Chordata > Mammalia > Carnivora > Mustelidae > Mustela > Mustela nigripes. Next base: position 134,900,395 of record NC_081558.1, on the reverse strand, counting down.
TTCTCTTTTTTAAACAAATTGTTAATCTTTTATTATTAAATACCTTAATAGTAGAATAAAGGATTGTGTTCAATCAAAATATAACATACATCCCTGTTCTTTTTTTTTTTAATTATTTATTTGTCAGAGAGAGAGAGAGAGAGAGAGAGCTAGCTACAGGCAGACAGAGAGGCAGGCAGAGGCAGAGAGAGAAGCAGGCTCCCTGCCGAGTAAGGAGCCCAATGTGGGACTCGATCCCAGGATGCTGGACTCATGACCTGAGCCAAAGGCAGCTGCTTAACCCACTGAGCCACTCAGGCGCCCCACCCAGGCACCCCATACATCCCTGTTCTTTTGTTGGCTGTCAGCAGGAGACTCTACTTTTAGCTCCTGGAGGCTGATTGCAGTTCTATCCAGTGGCATTCTTCTAGGCCCTCTCACTAATGATGGCTCTTTTCTTCAAGGCCAGGGAGAATCTCTCACTGTACTAAGACAGTCTTAATATAACATAACATAGTTCTAGAAGTTTAACTTCCACCTTTTAGAGTATGGCATAACCAAATCAAGAGAATGACTATCCCATTGCATTTGCCATATTCTATTGGCTAGAAGCAAGCCTGAATTAAAGAGGAGGAAATTTTATTAGAGGATAACTCATTGGGTCAAATTAGCATGTGTCTGCCACAATTGCTATGGAAAAGGAACAACGAGAACAAGAAAATCCTGAAAATGTAAAACCAAAAATAAAAGCATTAAGTGCAAGAACTGGAGGGTCAAATTGAGAGTATCTCCCAGAAAAGAGATACTAATGTCATCAGACATCTCAACAGCATTCTTGAAAACTAGAAAAGAATGGAGTAATGCCTTCCGAATTCTGAGGGGAGCAGTTTTAGCATGAAACCTGAAGCAAGGCATACCAAACTGAAGAGTGAGGGCAAGAAAAGATATTTTACCTATTCAAGGGCCGAAAAAGAAAAGAAAACAAAACAAAACAAAAACCTTACTTCTTATGCATTCTTGATTAGGAAGTATATTGAGAATCCATTCTTGGCAATATAAATGAGTAAACCAAAAAAGAGGGGGACACAAGGCGCAAGAAATGACAGAATCTAAGTCAAAGAAAGATGTAGGGAAGTCCTGGACATCAACAGGCTGACGGAGAAGCAGTCAAGGCTGGAAGAGCGACCGAAGGTTATGGAAGAAAAATTTCTGTTAAAGAGGGAGGATGGGACTATCAGATTAGCCAACATTGTTAAATATTTAGAAAATATTAGTGATAGGTGATTTGACAGATCTGAAAAATTTAGAGTGGGAGAAAAGTAATATAATAGTGGTCCCAAGCACTATTGGGACCAACTGGGGGGCGGTTAGGGTAAGTCTTAACTCCTGACAAAAATAAATCTGTAATTTTAGGAGACTCCTTAGCTCAGCAGTGGAGTAATATTTACTGAAAAAATGTGAGCACTAAATATAGATTTATCTAACTATTGCAACATGTGAAGGAGATAGGCTATGGGGATGATGGAGGATTTGTTTTTCAAGGGTTCGGGAGGTGAGTTGGATTGCTTAATAACAGGAAAATTGGCCAGGCATGCTAGGTAGGAAGGTGGAAAGATTGCGTATTCCAAAAGAAAGGGTGGTGAAAAGAGTCGAAATGGGATACCCTTGGGAGATGGAAATGAGGGAATGGAAAGAGGATTGGTTTACTTTTTATTCCGTTCGGTACAACAAAAATAAGAAACAGAAAAGAAAACCTATGTCAATGTAGTATTTGGGATTTAAAATATTTATTTTTTAACGAGCATATAGATTTCATGAAAATCTGTAAGAATCAAAGCTTTCTCAGCCAGAATAAACAAACAGGAAATGCTGAACTGTTAGAAACAGAGACCCACCTCTCTCATTTCAGTGGTTGGTTTAACAAAGACAGACAAACCAAATTTATCTTCTTTTGTTCCAAATTCCACACTGATTTTGACAGATTTCCACGAGTGCCTATGCTCCTCTACAAATTACTTATTTTTCTGAGTCCCTCTCGTCTAGACTGTAAGAGCGGCCCCTGCACCATGTTTGGCGGATGGGAATTGTAGGTTGTGCTCAGATTTGTTTGTACAGCACTTCCTCTCTCACGCCAAGTATGCATTATATGTGAATGAGGCTCTTCACAGCTCTGCATAATTACATTTGGAGCCATTCTTCTCTTCAGAGGTTGGGTATTTTTTTTCTTTTCTTTTGATTTCTTATATTTTGCAGCTACTGTCATCATTATTTTGATGCTGTGGTTTAATAGGGGCTTCAAATGCAAATTTGACAACACAAGCTGAAAATGATAGGTGGCAAACAAAGGAACTAAACTTCCATGGCTGTGTTTCCAGAGGCTCCACCTGATGTATAAAAGCACACATGTTTTAGTAGCAAGCCCAGCACACAACCTTGGCTTGTGTAGAATAAGAAGAACGAGAATCTTCTGAAGACAATCCCCTACCTGGGCTCCAAAATGGAGTCTCATCTATTTTTTCTTACTCCATGTTTTACAGTTCTGACTTCTCAGGGAGTTGAGATCCAGTTGGAAACTCCATGTTTTCCCGTGAATCTGTTGTCTTCTTTGTAGCATTTGTCTAAGGGTGAAAAGCCAAAGATTTTGCAACCGGAAATGCCCAGACAAAGGCTCATCAGAGCAGAAGAAGAGCTCGAGCTCCTGGTTGGCTCCTGCTTTCCACCTTTAGCTACTGGACCATGAGAGAAATGATAGAAGGGGACTCGCTGGCAGGGGACTGAGGGACTTGAAGACTGTGTGGGAAGCCTGGAAAGCAACTATAATTAATCAGTATGGGGGTATTTAAATGTTTGAACAGCTGATAAGGCCATATCTGGGCTTTCTGAAATACACCCCTTCATGATTCACTTCCTGTCTGTAAGTTACTCATGCACATACCTTCTTAGTCTGGCTTCCTTAATCATGACATAAAAAGTGTTCCCCCATTGAAATTAAACATGCTAAAATTTAGGTAGGGAGGTACTTTTCATAAACACAAATCTAGTCGTTTGGGGGGACAGTGGGACTTAGGAACATACATACACAGATCAGACTTATTTCTTGAAAAAAGTTATCATTGGCATAAAGGATATTTGGGAGAAAGATGAAAGTATATCCTTTGTTAGTTTGTTAGCTTTGTTAGGTGGATATGGAGTACAGTGGGAAAGACTCATGCTAAAATTTTTTCTTTTGAAAAATGGGGACTTCATTGGCAATATTTTAATTTTGCAGTAGTTTAAGTTTAAATTAGTAGAAGAAAATCAAACCTCAAGCATCACACTGGCAAGTCTTTGTTTTCCCTGCCAGTGCTAATTGAAAAATAGAAAGGGAGAGAGATCCATAAATAGTCAGAAGGAAATTAGATTTTTTTTTAGATCAATTCTCAAAACCTAAGAAGTTATCAAGCTATAAGGATAAAAGATTGTAAAAGAATATGATTTTATCTAGGTCATAAAATTTACAGCTATTTTCCTTCTTTAATTTAAATTAGAAGTGATATGCATCTATAATGTGTCAACCTATCAGGACCAGAAACATGGAATCATAGGTTAAAACAATTATTTTTCATCCAGAGAGAAATTGGCATGAAATACATTTATCAAGGGACTATATTTCTAAAACATGCATTTCATGGCTGTCTTGTACAAAAAAAAAAAAATCTAGTATATTAAAGTAATAATTCCTTTTGAATTATAGGTATTAATGTAAGATGATAAAAACAGACCAAAATAAACAATTTTCAAAGAAGACACAGAGACCAGAGTATCATCTTGCCTTTCTAGTACTTTATTAGTTGTAGTTTTAACAACTCGTGTTCTCAAAAGATAATTATCTAGAATTCTCTTAGCTCACTCCAAAGCTCTAAGCAGACTTCAGTTATCAAAAACATACTGTTGATATGAGTCAAATGCAGGATGTTCCTTTCAAAGCAACTGAATGGTTTATTTAATGAAAGAGCTGTTCATCATTTGAAATAAATAGTAAGTTACTATAACTAGTCTACATTAGACCTTAGGATACTTTCAGTTCTTTAATAAGATTCTGAAAATAATTTGTGTTTCTCTAATAACATATTTCAGCAGGTACCATGTGCTAGATAGACTACTGCTAGGCAATGAAATTGTAGAAATAAATAAAGAGGAGGGACAGCTGGGTGGCCCAGTCATTAATCGTCTGACTTTGGCTCAAGTCATGATCCCAGGGTCCTGAGATTCAGCCTCACATTGGGCTCCCTGCTTGTGTTTCCTCTCACTGTCTTTCTCTGTCAAATAAATAAATAAAAATTTTAAAAAAGAAAAGAAATAAAGAGGATACTCTCTGTTCTTATCCTGGAATTCAAGAGTTAGCATAGGAAGTAGACAATTTCACAGATAATTTCAGCAGAGCCTGATAAGTACTCCGAAAGAAAAAGACTCATTTTCTTTGCTAAGGGGGGGATGCAGGAGTAGCCAAGGGAAAGTCTCTAAAGCAATCCCTGAGCTATATATGAAAGGAAATATAGACATAGAGGCAAGAAGGACATTCTAGACAAGGGGAATGGAAATATGGGAAAGGCATGTGATATTGCAGAAGCATAAACTTAGACTGGAAATCCTCAGAGGAAATGTTTAAATTAATGGACACACAGGCTAAAAATCTTCTTCCAGAAAAGTCATACGGAGTAAAATAATTAACACTTTCCTTCTGAGAATTATCATTGCATTATGTTCTCAGTTGCTTTCAACAAAATATATATATATATGGAAACACTTCCAAGGATTAGCCATAAAAATGCTTGGGAAAATTCCAACATTGGCCATTGCAAAAAATTTCTGTAATATTTAATATTTATGACCTGAGAGCATAAATAAAATGCTAAATGGCTTATATCCATAGACTAAAACCAAGATTTGCTGTTTGAATATTTTCTGGAGCATTGCATGTAGTCCATCCATATATCACAATGTGGATTCTTCAAAATTGTGTCCTCATAACAATTTCCTATATAAATTGTGAAAAACATACTAACATAAGCCATGTGGAATTTTCATTCCTTATAAAGTAAAACATTTTCTTGTTCTCAAGTACCAATTCCTTTCTCTAAGCCCAACTAACTAGGAGTTGCGCTGGCCCAGAAGACCTCCTGCATTAACAAAACAAAGTCTCATATAACATAATCTTATGTAACATTCTAACTCTAACTCTATGGATCTCAGTTTCCTTATAATAAAATGAGAGAGGGGACCAGATGACCCTCTAAGCTCTTTCAACTGTAACAGTTATTTTACAATTTTTCTTTTAATCTCATGCTTGACAATACCAAACATGACATCGTAATGATTTCCCAACACCAGTCAATGAAACCATTTCTTCAGCATGCATCTCAGCCATGGAGATCAAACATCTTATTAGTTGTAGCCTATCTTGTCCATTTCACTTCCATCATAATCATATTTCTCCACCCTCAAGTGGAGCACATTAGATTGAGGCTTTCTTTTATTGGCTTTCACCCAACAAGAGTGGTTCATTGAACTTCATCCGAGTCAAGTGCAGAAAGAACATGAAAGACTCTTAAGATGGTAAACAGCCAAAGCATTGAAAAATGCTCTATGGCTCTATTTCAGGAAAAAATAATCACACAAAGGAGGTGTTGAATCTGCCATTTGATAGCTCTATGTTGTGTATATTGTCCCTGCTCTACTCAGTCTTTCTTGACTTGATATAGTGCAGTGGTCCTCAAAGATTTTTGATCACCTACCACCTCATCCATTAATATAGTTTATAGATATAGTACAGATAGTATAGATTTAGTATATTCTTATATTTCTGTATTGTGTTTGCCTTTTTAACAATTATATTCATGTAATATTGAACTAACAGGTTATATAGATTATAAAATATATATAAAAATAGAAATATTAAAAGGAAGAGATTTTTAAAAATGAGTAGAAGGGAAGTTACAATATTCTTTCTAAACCCTTGTGGGTTACCTTGAGTGCCCTACTTTGAGACAATTGCTTTAAAGTGCTAACTTTAGGGGTGCCTGGGTAGCTCAATGGGTTAAAGTGCTAACTTTAAATGAACCACACATTTATATCTTAAGTCTATTCCTTTCTAATCTTTTATGATTCTTAGTAACTTCTTATTCAAAATATTAAAATATTTAGAAAACTATATCATGAGTTTATATGTTTATGTGAGGTGGTAAGTTTTACCTTTTTAGGCCGGGGGGAGAGGTAACTGAGGGAAAAGTTCACAGAACAAATAATTTCAGATCAAGTTGTTATTACTAAACTTGACCCATTCTAGCCCTCCAAAATCTTACCCTCATCACTCATTTTTCTCTACCATTCATTGGATCTTGAATATGGTCTCCTTCTTATTGTAAAATCTTTCTCTCTCTCTTTTCTTTACATGCATTTGAGGTAAGACAGTAGTGCTGATTCAGAAACAAACACTCCAAGAAGTATGTATAATGGTATTCTCACTATTTTATGATCACACTTTATTTTCTTTCTTTTTTATCTTATCAGTTTAATTCATTTACTGGATTAATGACTACTTTCAAAAATCAGACACATATAAAAAAGTGAGAAAAGATCAAAGATTTACCATCCCTGAGACTATTTAAATTGATGTGTTCTGGAATTCTGACAGTAAACCCAAAGAGGACTGAGGGCATCTTTATGATCAGTGTATAACACTTTACGTATTAAAGGGAAACGTGAGCCTATGGTTTTAAAAAATTCTGTTTTATTTTATCATAGACCCTCATCATAGATCTCTCCCCTCTAGGTTGGAAGGCAGTGTGGTGTGCTGGCCACAGCCTTCAGAGGACTTTAAACCAGAGTTCCAACCTCCACCCCATCATTAGCTGTCTGTGTGACCCTGAACAATTGACTTGCTTAATCTCTGAGTCTAACTTTCATATTCTGCAAAATAGGATACAGTCTACCTTTTAACTTGTTGTGGAGGTGGCGTGTCTATTAAGCTCTTAGTACAGTTCCTAGAATATAGCAGATATTGAATAAATGGCGAATGTTTGGGCTACTCTTTTAAATCCTTAAAGATTCTCTCTCTCTCTCTCTCACTCTACCCTCCCCCCAGCTTCTTTCTGTCTCCTTCCCTTTTAGTACCTAGCATAATATCTTCTCTGGAGTAAGTATTCAATAGTTATCCATTGACTAATACAGATAATCTCCTACACTTTGATAATTTTATTTAACTTCATAGAAGTAAATGGTACTTTAATGCTTCTTTCATTTTGGAGATTAAAGATAACATAGTTTGACAATAATATAACAATAACAACAAAAAGTCTGTTTGTGCAGTCCTGTTCACTTTTCCAGCATACAGAACATCGATTCCCAGGGTCTGAAGTTATCTTGAGTTCTGAGGTACAAATGAAAAGTGGAGGTGCTCTAATCCTGATTATACCAGTGACTGTGTACGATAGACCGGCAAATCCTTTCTCAGGTCAGTTCCACAATGCAGGTCTCTGCATCTGGGGGTCAGGTCTAATCTTCTCCATTTGGTGATTTGGGTAATCCTCTGGCCTTCATCTTTGGGGATAAACCTTATCTTTTTCTTGAGAGGGAAGCAAGGAACTTGTTTTTCTCTCCATATGGGGCCAAATAGATTCTGTGTGAGAGCATGCATGCATGAACGAAAAGCAAAAATGGTCAACTCACTCTTATGCAACTCTCTGCCTTCATCTGTAAGAAACCTGGGCCTGAATTTTAATCTTTAGTCCCAACACAAGAAAGCAGATTCCTCAAAAATGTCAGAATAAAAGTACAGCCTTGCAATCTGACATGGCTGAAATGTCTCCCTGAAATGCATGGCCCACCTCGCTGTTGCTTGCATTCCCATTGAATGGTTAGGGAGACCCACACTCCATGCCCCTCTGGGGACAGAAATGCCTTCCAAAGAGCAGCCTTTCCAGCTATAGCTCCCTCTGAACAGAAATACATAGAAGGTTAATGAGTTCTGAAGCAGTTCTTTCGAACATTAGAAAGACAATGGTTAAATTGTGTGGTCTGTTTGGAAAGTGGTAAGTAGACTTTACCTTAGACTTTGACTTAGAATCACTTACTACTGATTTGACATTAAGTAAGAGTCTAACATATGAGCTCCAATTGTCTTATGAGTAAAATGGAAGAAATAATATCTCCTCATAGATTTATTGGAAGACCTGATTGAGAGAACAAATGTAAGAAATGTCTAGATGGTAGCCATTCAACAGGCGTTGTTGAATCTGCACCAGCCATTTCATGGAATCAAGTTTGCTATTTTGGTTGATATTCCTAGATCTACCTTATCCCCTCAGCCAGGAATTTTGACGGAGTCTGCTTTTAGAACCATTTGTCGCTAATTTGGATTTATATTCTTTTGCATAATTAGTTATTTAGCATTAATGATTTTTGCTGCTGCAAAGCTAGATTTTGAAGATTTACCTCTGTATAAAGTTTTAGCAATCATGCCTTCCCCTGTATTTGCATAGAGCAGTATTCTCCAAAAGTCTTTTCTATTTTCTCATTTGTTCAAGAGTTAATACAGTTATACTCTTAAATTTTAACATGAATTTCATGGAGATGAGTTTAAACGGTTTTCTGTGGCTGGATCTGAATAGTGTTTTTTTATTTTCAAATCTTCATTTGAAAATGGCAACCATAACCCATAACCTATCTCAGAAATGACACCCAAATAAGGCAGTGTTTCAAAGGAAATTCAGAAAAATTGCAAGCGTAGATTACAGAATGAGCATCTGACATTTGCCTTGGCTCCTAAGTGAGTGTAATTCACCAAAATGGGTGGCACGTGTGCAGTTTGCAGCATGCTGGGAAATACTCAGAGGCCCACTCCACACAGTGGATAGACTGCCAAGGAAGAAAAACAAATGGCAGTGTCTAAGAAAAGAAAATATGGTGCTAAATTCTTTATGGACATTTTATTGTAGCACAAGGAAGTCCACCTTAAAGCAAAGAAGGGGATGATTTTGTTACACTTTTACATTAAATGATTTTTTATCATTTATGATCTCAACTTGAGCTGGATCTCCAAACAGTTTATTCTTGCTGCTTTATCATGTAAGCAGTACAGCTGAGGGGAAATGCGGAGGAGGAAATTTAAAACCCAAGGACCTGGTGTTGAATCCCGTCTCTGCCGTTTACGGACTCTATGATCAGTGGTTTTTACGGAGATTCTATTTTCTGTATGTAAAATAGCAAAGCACAAAAAATTATTTCATTATTTATTAGGAGGATTAAATAAAACAATATGTGTAAATAGCCCTTCATATACTCTAAAGTGCTAAACAAGCTTTAAGGTCAATGTGGTAATATTACTATGAATAGGGATACTAGTAATACTGGTACCAAGGTTTCTGCAATGTGTTCAAACCTCCCTGCCTCCACCTCCATGAAATTTCTGTCTATACCTCCCTTTGGTTCTATGCATAACAAACAGAATTCCTTATTCACACAACATAACACTCCATGCGTGAAGACTTTAACTCCATCTTCTTAAGGCTTTTCATCTCTTTAACTTTCTCCAGAGTGTTTATAAATTTCTCAAGTGATATGGTTATTCAGTCAACAAACATTCAATAAAGGGTTATCCCGTGCAAGGCTCTTAAAGATGGCTCTGCCTGATCACCTATCTCAGTCAAGCAGAGGTTCAGAAGCTGTAAGGTTCAGGCTGGAATTAAGAACTAAATACTTTATCTGACAATATAAAACATTAGATTGGACACAGGGACGGAGCACTACTTGCCCACAGGCTGCAGGTTATGGACTCAACGAGAGAGATGGCCTCTTGGACCTTGTAGAAGCCTGCAAACCAAGGGTACTTGGCAGATGGGAGACAGTATGGAACACAAGAACTCAAAACAAAAATAGAAGCAAGTATGAGGTTTGTAGCGTAAAATAGGAGGAGAATGGAGAAATGGCTGTAACACTAACTAGAATAACTGCTCTTGGGTGGGGGGTGGGGAGATTGCTGAGGAAGGGATTAGTCCTAGTTGTTTTACTGGAGTAGAGGGATAGAAAGTTGAATAAACATTGAACATGAAGATTAGTGGGTGGTCAGATCTAGGGCAGTCAGGATGGACTATTGGTGAAACTTCTATGTGCTGGCTATTGAATCAAATTTAGCCCCTTCAAGAAGAGAAGTCAAGATTTGATGAAGTAATATCTAAAAATCAAATGACAATACCTGCTTTGGGTATTCCTAAGAAGGTTATTGTTCTGGCTTCCAGAAGGCTTTCTTGTTTCCCAAGAGCGCTCAGTGAAGTGGAATTTATTACCTTCGTGAATATACTGTGATCCAGAGTCTGTGGCTCTGCTTGGCAATTTCTAAGACCAGATTCTGTAAGCACAGCAAAAGTGGCTCTGATCCTCCAGGGCAGACTCATATAAGCAAGCCCATGAGATACAGAATGCCAACAGACTCATTTACAATGAGAGCCGTTATTGTCACACACCCCAGAATACTCAGATGGCACTCTGGCACATTCCCTCCCTGTAGGCAAACCCATTTGGGAAGTCAATTTGTAGTCAGAAGGTAGCTTGGTGAGCACAGAATCAGAACACAAGGAAATAGATGATTTGAATGTTTAATGGTATCAAATTATGAGAGCTGGTTGTATTCTTCAGCCACAGTAGAAATGCTTGACTCTGCAAAATTCCATAACTTTAGACCCCTTCTGTCTTGAACTGGGCTTGGCTAGGAATGACTCATTGTTTCCTTTATGACTCATTTTTTCCATGCTCCCACCTCTCTAATAGATGCTTTTTTTCTCAGACTTGTTTAATGTATATTAATACTATATAAGTAGCACTTTATATACTGTTTCATGAATCCAGGATCTCTCTATTCTCATCCGGTTTGTGTTAACTTTTATGGTTTGACTCTAAGAGCTCTATTAGAGTCCCCTACTTTATCTATGGGCAGAGATAGATGAACAGGGCAAAGTCTGCCTCACAGCCCCCTTTTACTAATAACAGTTGCGGTGAATTTAAACTCTTCCCATTCAACATACGGACATTTCTAGGTTGTCAGTGGTCATCTCAAAAAGTCACACCTGGAATCAAACACAGTATTTCTAGTATGGTTTGATGCACTTGCAGAAACTACAACTGGCCCACTCATTTTTCTCAGGTATTATATTCTAGTAATGTATCCTAAGATAGAATTTGTTTTCTTAGCAGCAAAATTGCATTGTTAATTTATCTTGAGCTTCGGATAAACTCTCTAAAATTGTCTTTTTAAATTAAGCTACATATCTCAAGCTTTTGATTGGTATTTTTCATTTGTTCCAATTAAATTTCATTTTGCCTGCTTTGGCCCATCATTACAGTCTACCAGACATGTTGAAACTGGTTTGTTATTAATCAGGAACTGTGTAAATACTGGGGTACACATTATAGACTGATATCCTACAGATGATTATTTTCTCTGCTTTATTTGGGCTATCAGTAATGCTAGTGTGATACAAAGGCATCAGCCACATTCCTTCTTGATTTTTCTCTTTATCCATTTGGAGCTTTGTATGAGCCATTTTTCTTTTGCACTGGTGACCACAGAAGGATTGAAATAAGATTAGCTCCTCTCACACTGATCAATAAATAGGGCTGTAAGGTACTTATTACTCCAAAATAAACAAAGTAGAACACAATTCTGCAGACTGAATAATGCTCACTAAATTCAGATTAAAAGCTAACTTCATCATTTTATAAAATCACAAGATTATCTTTCCCTTACTTTTTCAAGTTCTGCATTTATCTTGTGATATTTGGAACCTAAGCATTCTGCAACATGGAGTAGTAAGAATCAGATTATCCTCAAGACAGAAATATTGAACAACTACTGTATGCTAGGAATTTAAGGGAATAAAAACTGAAGCAGACAAAAATTTTGTTCCCTAGAAGCTAACACTCTACTTGGGAAGATTGTAATGAAACTGTTGAGCTTAATTTTTGTACCCCACCCCCAATGACATTCCCAAAGCATAGCTAGGCCAGCAGCCCCCAAAAGTTTGAGGTAGAGAACATCCACCTTAACTAAAAACATACATATAATTTGATATTGTTTTCTGTTTAATCTAACAAATCACTATTGTAATGGAGAAAAAAGGCCAGTTTTCATTTTTAGAAATTCTTAAGAAGATAGGACAATTCATACAGGCCAGAGTTAGAAAAGCCATGACTCAATCGTGAAGTTGAAAAAGATCCTTCCAATTAATACCCTACCCCCACTGCAACCCGAGCTTGGCTCTCTGATCAGACTTATCTGAAACATGAAATGCTGTCTATTATACTCACCAGCAGTATCCTTGCCATAGGATCTTGGTGAGCCAAGAAGTAAGTACCCATCACATTGACTTTTTCAAAAACAGTGAGTTGGCTTTTGCCTTATATCCATACAAGCAGTGGCTCCTGGGTAGCTCAGTCATGATCCCAGGGTCCTGGAATTGAGCCCCACATGGGCTCCCTCTTCTGTGGGGCTCTGCTTCTCTCTCTGCCTCTGTCCATCCTCACCTGTCCCCACATGTGTGCACACATGTGCTCTCTCTCCCTCCCTCTCTCTCATATAAACAAAATCTTTAAAAAAAAAAAAAAAAAGACTTATCTACACAGGCAAAAGAAACAACTCAAACTTAGAACAAGGGATAGGCTACTCTCAAAGTAAATTTTATTTTGCACTGTGGAATGAAAAGACTCCTTGCAACCTTCAGAATGACACCTGTGCTCTTCCCACAATTTACGGATTCTGCCTCCACCAGACACCACCTGTACTTTTAGGTAGCTCATTCTGGCTGCAATGTGGAGGATAGATTGGAGCAGGGTATCTTGGAGGCCAAAACTAATGAGGGAGCTGTTTCCATAATCCAGCAAAGATCGTGTTGTGGCATCCATGTCAGTAGGATTGGAGAGGAGATAAGGACCTGAGAAATATTAAGTGAAAATAAACGTGATTTAGTCATGTATTATATGTGCAGAATAAGGATAGGAATCAAAAGGTGGTGCCCAGGTTTCAGGCTTGGGTAACTGGTTGGACAGAGGTGCCACCGACTGCAGAGAAGGAAAGATCTAGATGAAAAGACAAGGTGTTCAGTTTTGATAATGTTGTATTTTAAGAGTCTGTAGAATATCACACTGAATTTGTCTATGTCTTAGGGTGGGTCTTCCCCAACAGCTTCTGAGTCAAGAATTCATGTGCAAGTTATTTATAAAGGAATTGCTCCCAGGGGAGATTGATAAGGGCATGGGGGAGGCAACACAGGCTTTAGCCTAAATTCTGATGGGTCAGATACATCTCACAGCTCCCCCACCTGTGGCAACCAGTTGAACAAGCAACTAAGTCTTCTTTTCAAGAAAGCAAGTAGCTGTTAGCAATTGATTATTGGTGTTTTCAGCCGTGGCTTTCCAGCAGAGAAGCCATATGCCTCCTAAGAAGCCTCTAGCCAACTAAGCACAGAGGAATCATTACAGTGACTCAGCATTTCTGGGAGTCCTCTACAGACCTTGCACTAGAGCATCCCACTGGACTAGCTGAGACTTTCTCAGCACCACACTGAAGTCTGAGGCTCATTCTATCTAATCTTCTCTCCTTTCCCAGATGTCATACCTGTGAAGGTTTTCTCTGCCTACTCTCACTTCCTCTGTCCTTTACCTTCATTGGTGTTACCCTCCAAGAATTACTTTCACTTTTAAGTTCACCTTGGCAGACCCAGCGTACCACTTAATACAAGGGAGCTGGGCTTTCATACTCTACCCACCCATCCTTGGCTAAAAGGGACAATGGGCAGAAGGAAAAATAAAATAGATGAAATCAGAGAGGGAGGCAAACCATAAGAGATGCTGAACTCTAGGAAACAAACAGAGTTGCTGGAGGGGATATTGGGGGAGTGGTTGGGGTAGCTGGATGATGGGCATTAAGGAGGGCACTTGGTGTAATGTGCACTGGTGTTTTATGCAACAATGAATCATGGAACACTACATCAAAAACACTCGTTGATGTACTGTATGGTGACGAGCCTAACGATTAAAAATAAACAACTAATGAATCACTAAATCCTACTCCTGAAACCTAACAATAAATTATATGTTAATTAAATTGAATTTAAGTAAAGAATTTTTTTTGAAGGGGTGACAATGAGGCAGATTAAGGGAAAGGGTGAGCATGCACATAAACACCTAGAAAGTATGTCGGCAGAGTTGCTCTGATAATCTAAGATAGCCCTTGGAAAAAGCCACAAGTCAGGCTTGAAGAGTGGAGCATGAACCTGTGACACACAGAAATACTAAAAGGGACCCAAGGGAGTCTGGGCAGAGCACCAATAATGTCTTCTACATCCTGAAGGAAGCTGAGTATCTGGAAGCTGGAACAACAAGAGAGAGACCAGGGCTAGAGATTGGATGCCTTAGCATGTGGCTACTGGGTAAAGACTAGAAGGTAAGGTAGTGGAAACTGAATATAGAGAGGGTGCTAAGGGAGGAGATTCAATAGCCAAGGAAAGAACCAAAAAGCAAATCAGAATTTAAGGAGAAGCGAGAGTGAAAAGAAAACTTAGTGCAAAGGGGAAAGGCAGAGAGGCCGAGGAAAATCAGAAGACAAAGAGAAAGAGAAAATCCAGAAATAAGGGAGTAGTAGACAATGACAAATGCTCCTGAGGTCAAGCAAATTCCCAAGAGAAATGAGCTCAATGGAAAAATTAGGGAGGCCTGGAGAAGGAGAGGGTCAAGCTGTCAGGGAGTTGAGAGTTGAATGGGAAATGAGGCCCAGATCCCAAGTGCCCAGCATTCTCTCAGGAGGCTTGTAATTGAATTGAAGGAGACAGAGCCGTTGCTGTAAAGGAACCATCAGTCCTCCTTGGGTTCTTTGTGATTAGAGGCACACAGTATGCTTGTGAGAACTTTCGGTGATAACAGTAATTTCATATGGAGAAGTCAATGACAGCTCTGGCCGTATACAAAGTACTGGCTACCAGTATCTGTCAGAACAAATAACTTTACTAATTGTGTGTCTTCATAGCCATTGCACTTTGCTCTGGAAGGCCATTAGAGCTAATGTTCTGATGCTCTTTACTACTTTTGCCCACTGGACTGCTCCAAAATAATACAATTATTCAGCACGGTTCATTTTCCTATGTCCTGTCTAGAAGCTCAATTGCATGTAGTTGCTGACAGAAACGAAAATGGAAAACCAGTCGAACTCAATCAGGATTTCTTCCAATTTGGTTTCTTTGAGAAGCAGGAAAGATTGTGTAATTTTATTTAATTATTTTTTATAGAAATAAGTCTGTGGTTCTTTTTTTCTTTAAGATTTTATTTATTTATTTGACAGAGAGAGATCACAAGTAGGCAGAGAGGCCGGCGGCATCGGGGGTGTGGGTGGGGAAGGGCGAAGCAGGCTACCTGCTGAGCAGACAGCCTGATGCAGGACTCGATCCCAGGATTCTGAGATTATGACCTGAGCTGAAGGCAGAGGCTTAACCCACTGAGCCATACAGGTGCCCCGATTTTGTAATTTTAAATACATTCTCTATCTTTGAGAAGCTCCTCCCAACAAATAGGCTTTCTTTCTTACAGGATCTTGGGGAAACCGATTTACCCAAAGATCTCTGCCCAGAAGTAAGCTCATGAGGCAGGTAAGAGGTAAACCATTTCCTTACCTATTTCCACCAGACCAATGAGATGGACCTGCCTATGGCTCAGGTTTTCTCAGAAAGTGGCTGCCAGCAAAGCCTGTGCTAAGAGAGGAAGCTGCAAGAGCTTCTTTTTTTCTTTCTTTTAGGATTTTATTTTATTTTATTTTTTATTAACACATAATGTATTATTTGCTTCAGGCTTACAGGTTTGTGAATCATCAGTCTTAGCACAATTCACAGCACTCACCATAGCACATACCCTCCCAATGTCCATAACCCAGCCGCCCCATCATCGCCCCCCCCCACCCCCACCAGCAACCCTCAGTTTGTTTCCTGAGATTAAGAGTCTCTTATGGTTTGTCTCCCTCTCTGGTTTCATCTTGTTTCATTTTTTCACTCCCTACCCCCCACGACCCTCTGCCCTGCCTCTGAAATTCCTCATGCTGCAAGAGCTTCTTGAAGGGAACAGGAATGGATTGTGAAAAATCAAAATTGTCACATGGTCCCTGACACACTCCCCTCTGCTCCCAGCCCCCAATTTCCCTTTCTTAAAAAAAACTGGGAGGAAATGACTGGGACTGACCCTTGATAGGAAGATAGAATGAGGCCGCTGCACGCTTCCACCTGGAAGCCATGTGCTGCTGCTGACCCGCGGGTAGGAAATCACTGTGGTTGAGGGCATGACTATGGGGCAAAGCAGAGTTGTTTAGAGCCCAGGATGCCAGAGTGGCTCAGTCAGTTAAGCATCTGCCTTCGGCTCAGATCATGACCTCAGGGTCCTGGGATTGAGTCCCACATTGGGCTCCTTGCTCACTGGGGAGACTGCTTCTCCCTTAGCCTGCCGCCACCCCTGCTTGTTTTTGATCTCTCTGACAGATAAATAAATAAGATTTTTTTTTTTTTTAAATTGCTTAGAACCCTAGTGTCTATCACTCACTGTATAATCTTCTGCATATTCTTTACATCTCTTGTCTTATTTTCCTATTTCTCTTTTTTAAATATTTTATTTACTTATTTTGAGAGAGAGAATGAGAGAGAAAGAGCAGGACTCAATCTCAGGACCCCAGGGCCATGACCTGAGCTGAAGCCAGACACTTAACCGATTGAGCCACCCAGGCTTCCTTGCTCTACTGTTTCTTAAAGTAAGAATGATTACGCCTACCTCACAAGATGGCTCATGAGGACTGGATGGGATACAGCCTGGAACATATTTAGCACAGTGCTAGGCAGCTAACTATTCAGTCAACAGGAGCTAATAGGATTATTATAGAAACTGGTACTTACGGTTCTTATCGAATATTGTCTCATCTTAAATCAGTTGTGTCTTCTCTCCTTAGGCTGGATAGTCTCCATTTGCACGCAAACCCCAAATCCATTTTCTGCCCTTCTCTTTGCCCTAGGAACTGACCCTAAGAGACAGTTTCTGCCAGGCTCCCTTGCTGTCTGGCTTGTTTACACCAAGATTCCCCCACTAGTAGAAACTGCCAGCAGGTCAGTGAGAACAGAGTTCTATCTACTCTGGATTTTCGGTCACTCAGACCTAAGAGGTATCTTAATTCACATACGCCACTTCCACCTTCTGATCTTGGGGGTGGAAGGCAGACAGAGTGAAGTTAGAGATGTGGATATCCGCGCTCATTTCAGCCAGAAGAAAACAGTTGATTCTGCCATTTTGACCCCAAAGGCATTTGCTTCCAACCCTTAAACCTGCAGATGTTTTGGTCCCTCTGTGCACTCAGGAACTCTGCAGTGATTCCTCAGGATTATGATGTTTTCTTTTTATGTCTGTCTCCATTCTCCATTGCTCTCTCTCTCTCTTTCACAAAAGTGCTCACAATTTTGTCATGGATTAGCTAGAAAATACAGGCAAACCACCAGCCTTTTATTCAAATTCATGAAAAACAATGAATATTGTTGGCTGAAAAGTCAACACAAAACTAATGATGGCTAAAACAGCATGTTGTAAAGTATAATATTGAAGAAAAATGACAGAAAAACCAAATCTTCATCGCAAAATTTAGATCTACAAAAGTTGACTCAAATATGAATTCTGCGGCAATAGTGTTCATCCAAAAAATGACGGTAGAACCATTGCAATTTTATATAGACAAAACTGATAAATCAAAACTGTTTGATTTAAATGGGAAAGAATCGAATCCAACACAAATAATTTAAGTAAAATAAAAATTTTGAACAAAACGGAGAAGACATAACTACATTACATAAACGTTTGATTAAAAGATTTGCATTTGCTCTAATGAATTCCATTTCAGGAATAGTTTCCTCAGTGAAAAGTTATCACCATGGTTATAGTTCTGATTAAGATATATATATTTAAGGTGACCTTTGAATCAAAAGGACCAAAGTGGAGAGGGTCCTGCGTCAGAGTGTTACCTAAAACAACCCAGACTGTACAATCTCTAGATAATTCTGGTTGCTGCTGTATTTCCAGAAATTCTATTTTCCCAAGACACGAGCACACTCTACTTGTTTTAATAGCATGGCTACATTTTTTTTATAGAACCACGTACAAGCCCCATAAAAATCACAAGCCAGCATCTTGGAATTTGTAACTTGATTTTTTAAAATTCATATTCTCAAAGAACCATTGAGCTGGAAGGGACTTGAAGAGATCATCTGGTATAAACTATCTAGGACAGATGGTGGTCTATCCCCCCTTGATCCTCCCTGGAGCATGATAGAGATAGAAGAGAATGAATAATAAGAAATGAACACTGTTGGCAGGGGAAAACAAAAACTGTGTATTTGAAATCAGGAAAAAGGGGGAAGTTCCCAACAGCGATTCAAAATTCCACCATTTAACTATTTTACTTGTGTTTATATAATCATTTTATGACTGGCCCACAAATGTTTTCTCAGGAATAGGACAAAATATCAAAACTATAAAATAAAAGATTTGTTATAAAAGTTACATATCCACAAAACCCCTTTCATTTTAAGTATTAGGTAGTGAGAAAAGTCCCACAGAGGGTATGGGGCACAAGTACAGTGATTCATTTTTGGTGCAGCTCTAAATTTTCACCACCTTTGGGGAAGATAAACAGGTACTATTTATTTAGATTTAAAATGTGTGCATATTCTTTGACCCCCAAAAGCCCAATTCTGAGAAAAATAAAAGTGCAAGTATATAGATAAGTATGTACAAGACTATTTATTGTTTGTAATGGCAAAAAAAAAAAAAATAGAAACTATCTGCATGTTCATAATAGGAGAGTAGTTGGACAAAGTATGATACATCTACCCAATGGTAATCGATGCCAATAGGCACAAGAATATCTTAGATCTCTCTGCATTGCCTAGAAAAAAGCTAATGGTATTTTTTTTAGACATGCAAAAAAGTTATACGAAACATATGGTACAATCCCCTACACAAAACCACAGAAAGATAAGCATGAGAGATAGCTTAGTAATTAAAACTATCTGCATTTGAATGTTATGTGGGCCACACACTAGCTGTGTGATGTTTGGCAAATTACTTGACTTCTCTGTGCCTCAGCTTTACTAATCTATAAAATGGAATAATGCCTCATACTTATTTCATAGGGTTATATGTATAGCATAATATATGTCCAGTCTTTAAAAAAACAAACAAAACAAAAAAACAAAAACAAAAAAAAAACCCTAACCTATCCTAAGCACTACAAGAGTGTTATTTGTTATTATTTTTATTAGTATACCTAATGTTTATGTTTATACAAGCAAAGGACAAAATAAGGAGTTTGCAACCTAATATTTAGCATCAGTTATATGAAGAGTGGAATTAGAGAGGAAAACAGTTTTATAGAGATACTATACTTTCATTTAAATTGCTGCAACAAATATGTGTTACTTTTGCAACTCAGATGACCGAAACTTAAAAAAAAAAAAAAAAAGGGAGAATTTTTTTAGTAAAATATATCAGGTAAATCTGGAAATGTCAGCATGCATTTGATCTCTTATAGGTGAAGAACATCTCCTGGAAACCTCTCATAACAGGAAACGTGGCCATCTCTTCACCCATTTGTAAGAACACAACATCCTAGGCAGTTTCTCTACCATTAACACTAACAATATGCTTGTTTGATTTCTGCCTCGACCACATCAAAATTTTCTCTAAGTGCACGAGAGGTTTAAAAATTTCCATTAGCATCTCTGTAAAGAGCAATTGCAAGACAAAAGGCAAATAATATGATTATGAAAGCATTAGACCCAATTTTTCTTACCATTTTCTATTACTTTTTAGTAAGCAAACTTAATTTCCTAAATAGTCTATCATAAAGTTTGAAAGCCTAAAGCATTTTATTGTGAAACTACTCAAAATATTACCATAAATAGAGCTAGAAGTATACATGTTACAACTTAACCTCAAGAGACGGGGAAAAATGCACCTTTACATTTTCCTTGTACAGGTGGCCCATATTTATTTAATAAAAGCAGTTTATTCATTATTCAGGCCATCACCTTCATTAGGTTCTGTTAGAATCCTCGAGATATTTATTGTACATTTTGAAGGAAAAATTGCATTTGCATTTATGATCTTTGGCTAAGGCAGTTATGGGGGTCCTCACCACATTTAATGTAGTAATAGCCCTGTTAAGAATTACATACGCTTTAAAGGGAAATAAAACCAACCAAATCACTACTAATCTTCAGGTTTCAAAAATTAGCTTTACCTCAGCCTGTAGTGAGCCTGCTCGGTTTTCAATGGGTGTCTGCTCCCCCTGGTGAAAAGCCAGGGGTGGTCCGTGGTCCAAAGGCACTTGCATCCTAATGGGAGAGAATTAAAGACGCAGACACATAAATAAGACCACTGTGACCTATGATGAGTGTCACGAAGGACTTACTAAGGGTGTTACGAAAGAAAGTGATCACAGGGATGCGTGGGAGGTACCATGATGACCGCCAGGGAACCTTTCAAAAGAAATGACATCTGAGCTAAAACCTGAAGGGCAAGAATGAGGTAAGCCACATAAAAGAATGAGACGTCTTAGAAGTCATGTTACAAGCAGGGTGAGGTGATCTTTAAAATTAACTGTTTAGGGTTAGCTTCTAATATTGATTAAATCTTACCTCTATCAAAGTGACCAACTTAAGAGTCCAAGCTCAGACTTTGCTTAAAAAGTCTAAAATATACCATTGTGTATACTCAGGACAGTGTTTTCGATATTTGGTGTCAGTCATTATTTCCTGCTTTTATCATTCTCAAATCAGAGAATTTTGTTCTTTAGATTGCTAACATAGGGGCGCCTGGGTGGCTCAGTCGGTTAAGCCTCTGACTTCGGCTCAGATGATGATCTCAGGGTTCTGTGACCAAGGGCAGCTTCTGGGCTCCTGCCCCTCGCCCTGTTCCTCCTCTCTCTCAAATAAATAAATATAATCTTAAAAAGATAAAAAATAAATTACTAATATAAATAATTAGGAAGATAGTCACCTGCAAATCACATCAAGATGTCAGAGACAGTTCCCCACTACAGTTTCTCAGTGAGGAAATTTTAACCTTAGAAAACTATGAACCACCATTTACTATCTGGCACTGTGAGTGCTCCCTTGGCAGCCTCCCTCACCCTCTCCTATTTGCCACTTTCTGTTCCTTCTCTCTCAGATTCGATGCTCGCTTTTCATTTGCCATTTGACTCTACAGACCCAGTGAGAATGCTGGGTCACCTCAGATCCATTTCCTCATCTGTAAAACTAGGCAGCTGGCCCAGATTATCTCTAAAGTCTTTTTCATTCCTAACAGTGCATGGTCTACGATTCACAATCTACAAACCAACTCTCGTGATTGGTCTTGCCTCTACCTCCTTACTCTCCCAGTGCATGGGCCTGTATGTCTGCGAGCCCATCAGGTGAGGATATGGGTCTGGGTGGGAAGGGGGAAAATTGGAAGCAGGTGCAAG
Source organism: Mustela nigripes (assembly GCF_022355385.1). NCBI lineage: Eukaryota > Metazoa > Chordata > Mammalia > Carnivora > Mustelidae > Mustela > Mustela nigripes. Next base: position 134,878,851 of record NC_081558.1, on the reverse strand, counting down.
GAGTTGCTGAGAATGAGCGCTAGGGAGTAAGAGGAGGAAGTCAAGGCCCACGTGGAGTTGTGGTGTGAGCATGGATAGAGTTCCAGAAGACTCGGATTTCAATTACTTTCTCCTTTAAAAAATAAGAAGTAACAAACTTTGAGTACCAGAATTCCTCATAAATCATGCAAAGACAATCTGCCCACATTCAAAGCAATATATTGATTTGTCATCCATCAGTGACGATGAGCGGGGCTGACCAGAGGTGGTGGTGCCAGCCACATCCCTGCCATGTTACATCACCTTGGTTTCTACTGCCCATGAACCTGTCTCCTCTCATTGGGCAAGAAGGCTATGCCTTCAGTTACTTGCAGTGTCTATTCAGGGCAATGCAATATACTAGTCAACAGGAAGCATTTAGGGTTTGAATCTTGTCTCTATTATTTGTTTGCAATGTGACCTTGAGCAAGTCCTTTGGATTTTCTGAATTTCAGTTTCCTCATCTATAAGGTGGGAACAATAATCATATCTACTTCATAGGTTTTATGAAAATCAAATACAAAAACATTTTGCCTAAAACTATTTTCATTAGCTCATTCAAGTCTCAAATACAAGGCACTGCCTCCATTTTACAGACGAAGAGATTGAAGCTCAGAGAAGTTTGTAGACTGCCCAGTCACACAGCTTCAGAGTGTCAGGGACAGGTTTCCAAGCCAGGTCTTCTGCCACCAGAGCTACCCGTGTGGAGCTTCCTGTCCACAAAGCCCATGTGGCAGTGTGTTCCCATGTGTTTTCCTACTTCCTTTCAGCGACATCTGAGGACCTTTGAGTCACATGGCCTGCCCTATCATGTTCACACTGTGTGAGTTGGTGGGGCAGGTGATGAAGAGGGGCTCCTTCCTTGAGCATAGTGCCAGTCTTGAATGTACACACCAAATAAATGACTAGAAACATCGTGGGTCTCCCGTGTATGACCACATGCACTAGTATAGGCCTACATATTTTAGCTAAAATAAACTTTGAGATTCAGAATCACCAAAATGAGGTGCAAGCGACCATCATCAAACAGAGGTGGTGCCAATAAACAGTGCAGGACACAGATCAGTGACCTCCACGGTAACCCTAGCTCTACCTGAAAGCCCTGGTCAGCTGCTGAAGCATATTTACGGCACTCTCTGAACTCGAGTATGGCGGTCGCTGTGATGCTCATTTACTTTCCCCTTTATATAATTAGCCCACAGATATTATTAGATGGTGATAATGTATATGTACATCACGCTCCGTTTATAGGCTTGTAGTTAAGGCTGTTAGTCACGCTCCATGTGACTACAGCCAAATCTGTCACAGAGTCTAAACTGACCAATAAATCCATGTCAAGTGGAAAGAATAATTTAAGTGATAATAAAAGGCAACTAGTTTAGATTTTGATTTTATTGGCAGAAGTTTCCTGCTGCCTGAATGCCATTTAACTCTTCGGGAAACAGTGCTGAGGGTCTTGAACCTTTCAGTAGTAAGTGTGAAAGTGGGGATTAAAAGAGATATTAGCCTCCTGAAGACAAGAGAATTGCAAGATCTGACTTTAAATTAATAAGTGCCATCAGTGGGGAAGAATCAACTGAAATGATTTGAGGGGCACCAGGAGGTACATTGTGTGGTTGCAGTTACTATGGTGATGGGTTTGTTCTCCGGAAGACAGAAGCTGGAAACCAGGACAGACACATGGGATCAGGATGTCATGGTCTACACGAAGACCTTCACCCTGACCTGCAGCTATGAAGCTTCCAGGGTCCCATCAAAGGCCATTTTGCTTCCAGCACTGTCTTGGCAGAATCAGTGGCTTGTGGGCTAAGGCTCTTCAAGTCTGGCAAATGTTCCAAGAATGGTGCCTGCCCCACTGCCTCCCACCTGGAAAGGGCAGCAAAGTGCCTGCCAGTGTGTGTGAAAACGATGCATGGGTGCCCTGATGTCCTAATGGGGGATTGTGTGAATTATTTCATAGAACTCTGCAATTCCTAATACTGATGTTCTTTCTGATTCAGAAAAAAAAAAATAAAAAACCAAACAAACAAAAACATATCTGGCTTTCTCGCAGTCTCTCTTCCATGACTGTAATGTCCAGATGACGATGCGCAGCCACTCCTAAAATCAGACCCTGGGGAGGAGGCTTGGATTCTCAAGTCAGTGAAAAAGATGAAAAATGGCAAACATTAAAAATAACTGTTGAAAATCTTTTATTTTCAAATCAATTACAATGCATCAATTTTATGTGTTCTGTTTCAGATTTTTTTAACTGAGAAATAATTGACATATAACATTATATTAGTTGTAGGTGTACAACATGATTCAATATTAGTATACATTGTGAAATGATCACCACAATGAGTTTAGTCAATATCCATCACCATACATAATTACAATTTTTTTTCCTTTTTTCTTGTGATGAGGACTTTCTTCTAGCCACTTTCAAATATGCAGCACATTTTTATGAACCACACTTACATGCTGTGCTTTACCTCCCCATGACTTATGCGTTGTTCAGATATTCTTCCGTGTTTTAAACTTTGAGAATGCTTGAGACAAATAAAGGAAGCAATGATGCCCTGCCTTCTTTTGATTCTCGGACACCCCACTCCTAATGGCCTTGAGGGCTTCTTCTCATTTCCCCAATTTTTGTGGGTTGGACCCTGTTAAACCCTAGAGCCTCTGTTCTTCTAAGTCCACACTCACTCCTTTGGAGATCTAACCCAGTCTCACAACTTTAAACTTATTCACGTGAGGACTACTTCCAGATAGCCATTTTTAACACCCCTGGACATCGCACCCTAACTCAGATTCATGCATCCAACTAACGGCTTACTCAGTCATTGACCTGGCATGTCAAGCAAACCCCAAACTGAATTCCTGATCTTTCCCTACAATCTTGTTCTTCATATATCTTCTCTGTTTCACTAAATCATCCCATTTCAGTTGCCCAAGCCAAATAACTTGGCGTTCCTAGTTGGCATTTCCTGCTATCTCAGGCCTTTGGGCTTGATGTAGCCCCTTGTGCTGTGGTGATCTAATTGCTCAGAATAAGGAGCTCCATGAGGACAGAGACCATGCCTGCCTTGCTTTCTATTCTGTGCCAGCACAAGGTCTGGCTCAGAATCAACACTTAAGAAGCTTGTAAGAGAAGAGAGATCCTGGGGAATGCGTAACAGAGTGGTTGGGATGAGACTGGACCCTTGGCATACCAAAATGGTGGATCTTTTCTTTTGCTGGTTATGAGACTGTAGCAAGTGGATGAGATATTTACCCACATGGCACAGCCCCAAGCACTGTCAAACCACAAGGCTTCATTTCAAAGTGCCACTGTGTGCCTGCTAGGATTATTCACGACAGCCTTCTGACGGGTACAATTTTCAGTACATACCTCATCGAACATTCAGTACTTCTAAAATTGTGCTAAGGCTGAAAATAATGAACTAAAAATATAAAAATAATATCCTTGTTAATGAGAACATTAGCCTTTTTGTGGTTCTTCATGATTCTAAAAAATCTGAGAAAACTAGATGAAGGAAAGTCATGACATATTAATGATTTCAAATCTGTGCTGGAATTGGCAGAACAAAAAGTGGCATGAATAATTCAAATAAGACATCAGTGGGGTTGTTTTGTTTTGTTTTGTTTTGTTTTGTTTTGTTTTCCCTTCTCGCAAAGGTTGAAGCATGAAAACCCGGTGAAAGGGGGCTTCTGGAAAGACGGAATCATACATTGTGCTGTCCAGAGATCTCCTTGCATTTGGAAGGTTAACTCAAGTTCAAGCAACCTAGGACACCATCTAGTTGATTTGAGGGGATTATACTGAAATCTTCTGACACCACGTTTAGTTCTTTCTGACTCTGGCAGCTGCTGGGGAGAGTTAAGACTGAATGTTTGATGCCCAGTGAATTAAAGTCTATTTTTGAACTCAAATCTCCAAACCCTAAAGGAATGGTCCCTGAGAAGAAGGGAAAGCAGGAAGCAGCACGAGGGGCAGTTGGTTTAGTGTAGGCTGTCCTTATCTCTACCACGCAAATGACGATGGAAATCCGATATGGAACGATCTGAAAGGAAGCTCGGAGTACGGATGATGACTGTGAGTAGGCCAGGAATAAAAGCCAAAGCCAACACAGCTACTTCTCTGCTTTAATACCCTTTCTCTGTTGTCTTTGTACCTTAAGCTACTTTTGAAAACAAAGCTATAGTGTGCTGAAGAAGAGCGAAGTCTCTTTCAGCCGTTCATAGATTCTCATGACCGAATATGTCTGAGTGAGATTGAATTTCTGCTAGATCTGTTGGATATACTCCATAGGCGCACACGCACACGCACCCGTGCACATACATATAACATATATACAACATCCCAGATAATGAATCTATTTCAATAGTGCAGGAAAACAAATACCTTAAAAGAAAATTGCTGTGAGTATGCTCAAGGCTGAAATTAATGAAGAATGAGGGTTTAAGTGATTAGGTTAAGACTGAACCTCAGGAAGACCATGAATTTAAAGGTTTCTTTCAGAGGTTCAGTAGAGAAGAGAAATCAATAGGTACTTGAATCAATCCATAAATTATCTGCTATAGGTTGTCTTTTAGACATTGGCCGAAAGGGATTAAAACAAAAGGAAAATTAGGGAAAATTAGCCCACAGGATCAGGCACAGTCTGCAGTCTGGGAAGGGGTAATCCATCCCCCATCCCTCCATCTATCCATCCGTATACTGAGAGATGCTAATGTCAGGCACTGTGGGAGATCCGTGGATACATAATAAAACTCAGAACCGCTCTCTTCGCTGAGCTCACAGCCCAGTAGGTGACAGAAGCAAGGAAACACACAATCTGATCACCATTCACTGAGCAGTGACCAAGCAGGAGTAGGGGCTCTAGGTATGCAGAGAGGAGACAACTATTACTCAGTAAGAAGCCATCCAAGAGTTCAGTCTTTGAAGAGTCAGAATGCCACTCCTTTCTCTAAGGACTACACTCCACGAAAGCTAAATTAGCTGTTTTAGTTCCTTATTTACACCACAAAAGTTATATAAGCCTTTCTACATGTTTTAGAAGCACTTTCCAGTAAGTATCACTTCACATTTTAAGAACTGAAATAAATACCTAATTTTCAAGCTCATGCCCAGCCAAATGCAAATTATAGGAATACATTTGTTAAACACCATATACATTGCTTGCTTAAAAATAGGCCATGCTCATAATCGAATAATACTTTGGGATTTTAAATTAAGTACCTACTATGTGCCAAGCCTTGTGCAAAGAAGTTTCACATCATTGTATAGCAAAAATCCTGTAAGAGAACATTGTGATTCTTGGATCGCTGGTTGGCTCAGTTGGTTAAGCATCTGCCTTTGGCTCAGGTCCTGATCCTGCGGTCCTGGGAAACAGATAGCATCAGGCTCCCTGCTCAGCAGGGAGTCAGCTCCTCTCTCCCCCTCTGCTCCTCCGCCTGGCTTGTACTCTCTCATGCTCTCTCTCTCACTCTTTCTCTTAAATGAATAAATTTAAAAATCTTACCAAAAAAGGAAAAGAAAATATTGTGATTCCTGTTTTACAAAAAAAATAAAATTATACACAGACACACCTATATACACTTACGAAGACTAAGACTTGAGCTTTTGACTTTGAGCTTTCGGTTTCAAGTTATTATAATAATTATTATTATGATGATTATAATTATCCTCATCTTATTATCATAATGTATATGATAATCTGTATTACAGATATATATTTTAGTCACTAACAGCCTGCAACAACATAATACCTACGACTAGTGTTGTTAGTCTAGGAAGACATTAGAAATTACCTAATTCACGGTGGTCTGTAAGTGAAATATGTCTTGTTGGCCAGCATAGTATTTTCTTTAGTTTGATTTGAATGTAAGTGCTTCCCTTAGACGTTGTGAGTAGGGCGTGCAGGAGCAGGGTGGTGAATCCTGTTTTCCAGGACACCCACTCATAACTGGGTCCCAAAGGCTTTGAGTTAATGTTCCCTGCATCCTGGCACAAGCCCTTCCTTTTATGAGTGAGGAAAAATGCCCAAGAGAGTTAATTCACTTCCCAAAGTCACAGCACTTGATAGCTCAATGGCCCTTGCTTAGGACTTTGGCATGCAGATATGGAGACTGCCTAACTACCCGGAAACCACATGTCATCACCAGGAGTAGGCACCCCACTAGCGCTCTGAATACAGCATGCAACAGAATCATCTGAGCAGCCTTTGTTTGTTTGTTTTCTGGGGAAAAAAAAAAAACAAGAGGACACTCTGCTTGTCATTGGGGGGTAAAAAAAGAAAAAAAAGAATAATGTACTTGTTTTAAAAGAATCAAACCATTCTAAAGGGTATATAATTAAAATCGTAGTTTTCTACCCTCCACACCAAAGCTGTTAATACTCGTTTTGCATCCTTTTAAAAATTTCGAACACATAAAAAAAGTAAATACATGTTTTTATATCTTTTGCACTTCTTCAAAAAGAGATGACACCACAGTAGTTTTACTCTTTCACTGACTGCATCTTGTGAATAGTTGATAAGGTTCTATGACTGTACTTATGGATCTGCCTTACTCTTCTAAAGGCTGCATAGTACTTCACTGATCAGAAATTCCATAATGTATTGAACCCATCCCCTCTTGATAGACATTTAGGTTATTTCTAGTATTTCATTATTACAAATATCTTTCTAATATATCTTGGCCTCCATATGTAAGCATATTGGCAGGATAGTATCTTGGAATTTCTGAGTCTAAGGAAAAAGAACTTTCAATTCCATGTGATAGAGTTTTCTAAAATGCCCAACATTGATGTTCTGAAAGCAGTCTGTACCAGTTCACAAAAGACAATTGTTAAATATGCAAGAATCTTGAAAGCCAGTTGTTAAACTTACAGCTTGAAATCAGTCATGGTGGGAGTACTTATATCATGAAAATTGGGGCATTTGTTCATTCATTTATGGCAAACCAGTTTACCAGCACACCACTCCCTATAAAGACAATTAGCACTTATTTGGGGAGGGAGGTCTTTCAAGGGTGAGGCCTCATCCCAGACCTACAGAATCAGAACATCTGTTGATGGGAATAGAGAATCTGGACTTGTAGAGACTCTCTGGACTTTTGGAGACTCACGGGAGTTCATTGTAGCCCGGATAGAGCCAACAGTGAGGGAATGTGGTGTTCAGTGAAGGAGAGGGGGTAGTCAGAGGGAGCTTTCTGGAAAAGATACTAAATTGAAGCTTGCGTGGTGTGTAGGAGTTAGATACACAATGGATTCTAGAGATGCTCCAGGTGCGGGAGGTGTTTTCTTCAAATATATAAAAAATAGACTTTCAGGAAGCGGAGGTCACATGCGAGAGGGGGAGGTTTCCTTTCACTCAGCTGTTCTCACAGCCATCTGTCTTCCACTCGTTGTTAGAGCTTACCTCAGAACTTCCCCTGAACCTCTCCGCACTCGTCCTGCCAACTGACACATTCACATACACACCCCAAGGATGAGTCAAGCTTTGACCTCTCTTCCCACCTTCAAAGTCCTACCTCAGCTCTAATTGAGTTAAACTGAAGTGAATGACCTCAAGGGCATTCATATATACTCACACCAAGAGGGGTTATCTCTCTGGATTAGGTCCTGAGCCACAGATGTCCCTAGAGACCTAGAAGTCTTAAAGGTCCGATAGGATTTTTCTGACCAAAACTATCACAAGGACAAAAACAAAACACCTCACTCTCAGTCCCCACCTTCCAAAAGATCTTAAGGAGGTCCTACCTGAGTGGCTGTGATAACCTTTCTACCCACCACACACATCCCCCACAATACCACTCCATTATTTTTTAGCTAAAGGTGGAAAGGAGACACAGCTGATCCTAGATGTAGATAAAAGCAGCACAATTCAGTAAAAAGTGAAAATTCCATTGTCTAGGCGATTCTACTATTTTTTCTGTTTTTAGATGACCATTTGGTGAAGTAGATTTAGATATCCAAAGAAGCAATTTAGAATGGTAGAGTAGTGCATAGATTCTAGAGATGGATTGAGCTCCTATCCTAGCTCTGCCATTGATTAGCTGCTTGACTATAGATGTGTTGCTTAACTTCTGTATTAAGCAAGTCAATTTCCTTATGTGTAAAATGGAAATAATAATGTATATATAATCACACCTATCTCACAGTGTTTTGTGAGACTTAAATAAGGTAGTATATATATATATATATATATATAAAATATCTGATATACACACATATGCATCACTTAGAACAATGACATATTCTATAGGCTGTAACTATTTTGAGTGTTTAGACAAAGTCTTTCAAATATTAATTCCCCACCTCAGATTATTTCTCTAGGCGGACAAACCCTGGGACAGGAAAATTAAAGCCAGTTTCATTGCAATAGGAGGAATATAAACTATATGATAGATGAGAGAGAGAGAATAGATAGAATGCTTTAATCATATTTTTCCAGCAGTTCCTTGCTCACAAAAAACACGTCAAAATTATTCATTTCAACAAGCTACAGTAGGATATAAGGTGTAAAAATAATTGCTTTAGACCTCAATTTTGACAGACCTTCTAAGAGGTTTCTTTACTTTCTTAAAATCACTAACTCAGTGTGAAAAAAACCCACAAAGTTTAAATTGGGCAGTATCTCCTATTCCATCATTTGGGGTTTATTTGCTTTTCTCTTTTTACTTGGCCCATCTGAAGGGATATAATGGAAGCAGTGGGAGCCAAGAAGGGTAATAAGGCACTAACTGACCAGGAAAACTTGCACAGAAACTGCAGGAGAAAAGGGCGTTTCATTCATCTCTTTCCCGATCAGCACTGTCTGTGCCCTTTCCCCGGAGGCAAAGTCACCAGGAGAGAAATGAGTCTGGCTGAGTGTGGGCGGAGGGTGGAGAGACCTAGAATCTATTTTATATTTACTTATACTGATGTATACTGACTCAGTGTCACATCTGTGGTTCCATTATTAATAGTAAAGCAGTTCTATTTCCTTGTTTGTTTTTTACAAATTAGGGATTTTTGTTAAGGCTTATAATGATGTCATATGAAATGTATTAAAACATCCCAAGTGTTGAAAAAAAAAAGTGCAGCCATAGTTCATTTTTGTATTTATATCAGTGCAGGAAATAAAACCTCATTCAATGAAAAGCTATGTGTCGTGGAAGTGTATATATTAACATTACAGATTCAGGACAGCTTCCCTACTTTACATTTGCTGGAGGAAACGTGATGCCAATTAGTGAAAATTGATTTTACAGCCTCTTCTCAAGGAAGTGTGTTTTGAGACATGGGAAGGTATTGCAGGCAAAAGGAAAGGTGTGTTCAGAGACCTAAAGAGTGGAAGGAGCACAGTGTATTTATTAGAGGAACATACATTCTGGATGGGTGCAAGAGGGTGTAAAAACAGTGAGAAGCAAAAATAAGGCTTGTGATAGTTAATTTTACGTATCAACTTCACCAGTCAAATGCATGGCCAGATAGCTGGTAAAGCGTTATTCCTGGGTGTGTCTCTGAGGTTATTTCTGGAAGCGGTTAGCATTTGATTCAGTAGACTGACAAAGAGATCGCCCTCACCAGTGTGGGTGGACACCATCCTCTCATTCACAGAGGTCGGACTAGAACAAAAAAGCAGAGGAAGGACAGACAAATCTCTCTCTTTTTGAGCTCAGATGTTCATCTTCTCCTGCCCCTGGCAGCACAGCTCCTGGTTTTCCAGCCTTTAGACTCTGGGACTTAACCCACAGCCTCCCGCATTCACCCCCAACCCAGCTCCAAATTCCATCACCAGCTCTTCTGGTTCTCCAGCTTGTAGATAGCAGGTGGTGGGACTTCTCAAGCCTCCAACCATGTGAAACAACTCCTATAATAAATTGCCTCTTATATCCAGTAGTCCTCCCTACCTTCCCTGTGGTTTCCCCTTCCCGTCCTCAGTTCCACGTAGTCAGCCACGGTCTGCACGCAGATGACCTTCCTTCTGATGATGTGTATGGCCAGAAGGTCAATAGTGGCCTAACGCTGTGCCACAACGCCTGTCACTCCCTTCACTCCACCCCATCCCGTAGGCATTTTATCATCTCACATCATCACAAGAAGAGGGCAAGTACAGTACAATGAGGTATTGGGGGTGGGGTGTCATTCTCATAACCTGTATTACCGTATTTTGTCATACTTGTTCTATTTTGGTGTTAGTTACTGTTTCTTAATCTCTTACCATGCCTAATTTCTAAATTAAACTTTATCATAGGTATGTATATACAGTTGACCCTTGAACAACAGCATTAGAATGTGCAGGTCCATGACTTTTTTTATGTGGAATTTATCCACATTTTTTATGTGTATTTATCCCTGATAAATACAGTAATTTATTTTATGTGTATTTATCCCTGATAAAGTATAGTACTGTAAATGTATTTTCTCTTTATTACAATTTTCTTAATAACATTTCCTTTTCTCTAGCCTGCCTATTATAAGAATATAGTATACATTGAATCATTGTATTATACACCTGAAACTAATATAACACTCATAATTATACTTGAATTTAAAATAATTAAAATTTTTTAAAAGAATGCAGTATATAATACATATACAAAATATGTGTTACTCGACTGCTTACGTTATCACTTCCAGTCAATAGTAGGCTGTTAGTAGTTAAATTTTTGGCAATTCTGAAGTTACATGTGTATTTTCAACTTCACAGGGTGCCACGGACCACAGCCCTGCATTGTTCAAAGGTCAGCCATAGAGGGAAAAACATAGTATGCATGTGATTTGGTGCTATCTGCGGCTTCAGGATAAGGAGGGTCGGCTCTATCTCAGTATATGCTATGGGTTCTGTTTCTCTGGAGAAGTCTAAGGCAAGCATTAGAGGATACCTGTATGTAGATAGTGATCGACTCAAAGGATGGCTTGGAGCTTGCACCATCAGTAGCACCTGGGAACACTCTGCCCCATCTCAGATATACTGAATCAAAACTCGGGGGCTGGGAATCAGCAGTCTGTGTTTTAACAAGCCTTCCAGGTGATTCTAGTACTTTGATTTTCATGGTCTGAGAACCAGGAGTGTAGACCATACTGAAAGGGTCAGCCTGCACACTGAAATCAGCTGGGAAGACTTAAATACAGGTATCTGATCCCCCACTCCCAAATCAATTAAGTCTAGGAGTCAGACTCTGGCATGGGTATTTTCTGAAAGCTCACAAGATTGTCCTAGCATGGGGTCAGGATTGAGAATTGCTGCCTTAGGCTAACATTTTGAAATGTGTAACATGCTAATCATAGGGCAAGTTTTACTCTCAGAAAGAATTCATTGATAACCATCCCCCTTCTACTTTAAGCATTGGGGACATTGATCTGTAATTTACATCACCCATTCTCTAATGCCCATGCCCCTGGGAACCATGTTTCCACGACTCTTAATAACAGAAAGTCCTCTTAGCATAAATAGCATGAGGTAAATTACTGTGTGACACAGACTAATTTACCATCTGAACAGTCAGAGAAATGGGCCCAAAGTAACCCGATTTTTTAAAAACTGAATTTACAAAACAATTATTTGGAATGGGGGCAGGAAGAACAGGAGGAGGGGGGAAAGTAGTAGGGAAGGGAGGGACCAAATAAGTATCCATAAAGAAAAATAAAGCTACATACTTTACCTTATGAACTAAAGAAATAAAATAATTGTTGTCCGTCTGGTCTAACAGACAGCTATTTCTTAAATTTCAAATATCGCCTTCACTTGTCACACATCCTTGGACACTTGTTAATTGGGCAACCTTTGATAATGAACACTACCATCTACCATGTACCGAGCACTTCTGGTGGGATCACACCTTAGGGGAGACAGCTTGGATTCTAAAGACCATATATGAATTGAAAATCAGATAGTCACAAACACTCTTGAACATCCCTTAATAGCTGAGATACAAGCAGCACATAAGAAACCAGTCCCTATGAGATGAGCTGATGGCCTCCAACCCTACGCTCCTCTGAGCTCAGGGAGGCGGTGGCATTGCTCTCTCTGGTCCCCCCTACACTTTGTGTTAGTGTTTTATAAGCATTATCTTTTACAAAAAATCTCCATCACAACCCCATGATGCAGATATTAGCATTAATAGGTTATTATCATTCCTATTTTTCTGTTTTACAAGTAACCTGAGATTTGGAGAAGAAAATTGCCCGAGACTAGGTAATGGGCCCAGATTAGGATACAGTGTGAGCCATCACAGGACTCCTCTATGGCGGAGCCAGTTTAAGATGGTTTTTCTTCAGTGGGGTCTTTTTACCTCATATCATTTCTAACATATCCTATCATACCATTTCCAACAAACCTTTTCTGAGAAATTAATTACGATCCCAGCAAGATCGTTGAGCCAGTGCTATGGGATCAAGGCAGAACTCAGTTCCCTGCCCGCCCCCCCACCCCTTTTCTTTTCCAGAAGGAACTCTCAGAAAAGCCTGTGTTCCCGTTCTGTGTTGGCCAAAGATATATAATTCTATCTCAACAAAGCTGAAAAATAGAAAACTAATAAGAACAAGCCAGACATTGGACACCCTTAGACAATCCTCTCTAACTGCTGCTTGGTGGTCTCCAGAGACGGGAGCCCAGATGAAAGGACTCTCCTTGTAGGTGACAGGTCGCATATACAAGCAACCCAATGTGAGGATTTGGAGGAGGAAGCAGTGGAGAATGCCAAGAGTGTGAAAAGTTATCACATGCCTTCTCAGCATCCCAGGCTCAGCTAGAACCTTCTTTCCTTTCTAGTGAGAAAACAGACTCTGTGAAGGGGCAGACATTTCCAATTAATGCCCAAAATAAAGCCAGAAGAAACTTGAAAGAGCTTCTTAGATGATTGATTGTCTGCTCAGTTTAACATCTCCGTGGGCCCATTCTCCCCCTTCCCCTGCCTCCCAGCCTCTGTACTACTGTGCACAGGGAACAGAGAGGGGCTCTTCTCATCACCCACATTTCCTAAGACTTTAATCCAGCAAGGAATAATTCTGCCTGGAAGAGAAACAGAAGCAATGAAATACCTCCCTGTTTCACAGCCACCTCTTCTTCAAACAACTCAAATCCTAGTCCGCAATTAGTTGATGAAAAGCAGAGAGTTGTATGAGCCCAGTTAAACTCTTTGAGCTGCTGCACACAGATGCGCAGGTTGCACACTGAGCAACTCCATAGATGGCAATGTGAATGACATCTCCCGGAGTTGTGCCGTACGTAATCTGCACAGCCTTATGTGGCAGCCCTGCCAGCCGTCCCTTAGGCAATCCCAAACCTGCTTGGGGTAGTGATGATGCTTGCAGGATGGAAGCCAGCTGGCCAGGTTCAGATCCCATTGAATTTGGGCCAGCCACAGAAGAGTTTGTTTCTTTGTCTGTAAAATGGGGGTGAAATTGTGCCTGGCCATGCTCTCGCTGGGAACATATGTGAAATAGTGGTGACGATGTACTAAGTGTAGCATCTGGTTCACAGTAAGCCCTCAGGAAATACTAGTTCTCATTACTGAACCCCAGGTGGGGAGCTGAAGCTTGTGGCTAGGATCAAATTCTGAAGTTAAGCACTGACATGGCCAAAGAAGAATGCCTAAGGAGACAGGGCAGGGAGCCCCAGGTGAGGAACCTTCTGGAGATCTTAGGAGAGCTGTCCAGTCTTTGTGCTCTTGACCCTTTGCTAGGCCCAGATTCTACCCCCTCAGGCAAGCCTTTGGGGTTTTTTGTTTGTTTTTGTTTGTTTGTTTGTTTTAAGATTTTATTCATTTGAGAGTGCATGAGTGGGGACAGGGCCCCAGACTCCCTACTGAGCAGGGAGCCTGCCATAAGACTTGAGCCCAGGATCCTGGGATCATGACCTGAGCTAAAGGTAGATGCTTAATTGAGCCACCCAGGCATCCCTGTGTTGTGTTGTGTTGTGTTTTATTTTAAAGCATCACTCTCTGCAACCAGTGAGAGGCATTGTAAAGCAATAGCTATTAGCTGGACAGTAGTGTAGTGCAAATGCAGAGGGACCTATATGTCTGGTAGGTTCTTGATTTGCCCCTCCATGGACAACCAAGGCATCAGTGTTCTGGCCAAGCTGGAGCTTCAGGCCACGGCCCCATACGTGTGGTGGGTGGCAGGGGGAGGGATGAGCTGGCACAAGTAGCAAACATGAACAATGAACATGAACAAGAATCAAAATCCTACACCTGAGTCAGCTCCTGGAAGGAAGGAGTGTTTGAAATGTTGAGTCTCAGAGGGAGGCACAAAACCACAATGACCTCCAAAAGGAAGGGATAAGGGGGTCTGGCTGGAAGAGGAGATGAGCTGGGAACATAGAGCCTGTAGGACTCCCTCAAGGCAGTACTTTTCCAACTTTTCAAACCACAAACCACAGTGAGAATTCGATTTTACATCACATCCAGGATACGCATACACGTATAACCAAACATAATTGCACAAGATGGTGCTTACTCTTAATGTATGCTGCACTTGGATGTTATTTCTATTCTACTTAATTTTTTTAATGGTGTTTTGTATGTTTCAAAAACACTATTTTAATGGAAAAGATGGCAGGGGCCCTTTTGGAGCAATCTTGGGCCCAAAACAGTGAAAGAGAAGGATTACTGGGATAGATGCATAGTAATGGCAAAGGGTTTCATGATGCAGCATGGCAGCAAACATTGGGCTGAAGAGGGTTAAATCACTGATACCCCAGTAGACAAGATCTATTTCTAAATCCCGCATGCCTTGTGCAAAGTAGGCATTCAAAAAAAAACTTATTTTAACCAAACCTGACCTGTCTTACCTAGACTGAAATTAGCTTCCTCAAGTATATTGTAGTGACCTCAGTGGAAATTGAAACTCTTGGAGGGGTGAGTGGGTGGAATGTCCCATTATCTTCCTTGAATATCTTTTCTTAATGGGGCTTACACAAGGACCTTGATAAGAGAGATGTCGAGTTTGCTTGCTCTGGCAGGGCCTGGAGTACTGGGCTTCTCCAAAAATATTCTCTTCAGAGTGTTCTCATCAGCTGGAAAGAGCTGAGTAGCTATTTAAAATAGTTCAGGCTACTAAGTGAATTTTCTAGAAATGCTTTCCTTAGACTCCTTCTCTCTTTCTTCTTACCACAGAAGAGAACTTCTTCTTCCTTTTCCTCCCTCTGTGTCATTAGACTTTTTCAATAAAAAAATTTCAGTGCTTTTTTAGAAGCAACTGCAGGCTCTGGCTGTTCTAGAACACTAATGCTTGCCCAGGAGAAAAACATGTTTATGAAACAGTACATTCTACCCTAACATTTGCAATTTCCATTCCAAGCCATACAGTCCTGGTTCTTCCCACAGCTCTTTCCTCAACGCTCCTACAGGACCTGAGCTTTCGTCCTGGGTGCTCCTGTGGGGAGGTGGGGCTGCACAAGCCCAGAGTTGTCCCTGAAGGAAGGGCTGCTGTGGGGTGCTGTGAGGGCAAGCCGTGCCTGAACTCCAGCTCCTAGCATTTCATTTCCTCTTCAGGAAAACTGGATCATGATAAATAGCTCTCAGTGTAGTCATACTGGAAAGAAGCAATGTATATAAAAAAGGTGAGTGTAAGCCACATGGAGACACAGCAGTTGTTTTATTGTTGTTGTCACTGTCATAGTTATAATAAGGTTCTTCTTAGGTGGACCCAAAGAAAGCTAGGTCATTTTGATTACACTCAAACAGGAAATGGATCATTACTCTTGTCACCATCTTTAAGTGCTTGTGCATCTGTCATTTGCTCCCATCATTTATTAAGAGGACTAGACCCGGTGTCTATCCAATAGGAGAGTCTTTAAGATGGAGGACGTGGATGAGAAGTGCTGGAACTCTATGTGGTGATGCAAAGTGAGGAGATCACGGGAAGGAGGAACTGGGCCACTTTCCTCATCAGTACAGGTTTTAGACACAGACCTTTTCTGTTTTACCAGATTAAGTGCCCTCTCACCGCATCCACGTCAGAGGCTCTGTTTCCTCTATCTCCTGATTCTCTCCACCCCCTCACCTTGCTCTGCTCCATACACACAACAGGAATTTAGCAAAGCTTGGTCAGGGTCAATGCAGGTATTAGTCAATCCTGGGCCACTACATCGGACCCCGGGTACTTTGAAGGCATTCTTGGTGATGGAGGGTAAAAAAGCAAATGCTGAGGCTGTTTTCAGAGTTAACTCATTGTGTTTTGTCCTTGAGCTGTGGGAGGAAGCAGTGGGTGAATCTTTTCAAGTCCCTTGGTAAGAGGCATATGGGAGGAAGGTGGTGGCTGAGCTTGTCGTAAGTGAACCTGTGAGTCAGTGTCTCTTGCAGGCAACTAGCTTCTTGCTAAGGGGTTCTCTAGGGAGCAGAGATTTATCAGACCACACAGATTCTGAACAGCTAAAGAAGCATTCACCTTGAGGGAAGATGTCAACCAAAACTCTTAAAATGATCTGACTTAAAGGGCTCCATGCTCCACTTGTGGGCAAAATCTTGGTGATATATCTGGCTGCTTTTCTGATGGATTAGAACATTCAAGGCACTAAAATCATTAAGTCTGCTTATCCCAGGCAGAACAAACAAACCCATGACAAAGAGAAGCTCAAGGGCTTCTTCTCACTAATTTTCAACAACATCAAAGTTAGCCCTCAGAGCCTCCGTGTCCCATTGTTTTTCAACCTATCACACGTCAAAGAGCACCTTCATTGCTCTTTTGTGAAATATACCAATTTTTAGTTGGATTTAAGCAGCCCAAAAAGCTCTCTAACCTAAAAAAAAAAAAAAAAAAAAAAAAAAAAAAACCAGCCAGTGCAAGGTAAATGCTTCCCTTTGCTGTCCAGAATTCAGTCAGAGGGCTGATGAAAACTCACCATGAATTATGATTTCTGCTATTCAAAATGCTCTTTTCTTTTTGATTCACAATTTCATGTTTCTGAAATTAGTGTGTAAGTTGGATATTTTAGCTAATGCATTTGTTTTTCTTTGATAAGAAGTTATCACTAAGCCAACCAAGTGCCCTATTTGATATTATCTTAGAATTAAGGAAATAGGATACCTCACTCATTCCGCTAAGAACTGTCCACACAATGCGTGGTACACAACCCTTGAGTTAACTCCTGAACCCCTCCCAAACGGCCCCATCCTCCCTAGGGTCCTGGAATAATGCAGAGATGGCATAATACAGAGACACATTGGGACAGCATATGCTGCCCAAGACCAGCTATGTAGTTTGTGGGTCCAAGTGCAAAATGAAGATATGGGAAGCGTTATTTAAAAACTATCCAGAATGTCAGCAGAGTGACAGCAGAGTGTGAGACCAAGTGCAGGTCTTTCTGAGCATGGGTCCCCTAAACTTCACAGATTTCACGTTCATAAGGCTAGCCCACTGATGGCTGAAGGAGCGGGTTGTGTGGAGATATGAACACTGTACAGGTTCTCACACTTCCCAGAAACCATCCCTCACTGACACTTCAAGCTTTCCCCATTCTCACCCCCCACATTCTTGTACAGCTTACAAATTCTGCATATGCCCAACTAACCCAGTCCGCCTTGAGGAAGGGTGCCGAGAGTCTTGTGGGCATAGTGAAGCCTCAGGAGGCCTCCCATCAGAGATCTGGTAGCATAGCCTCCCACTCTGAGCCCTGGCCGTTTGGGGCTTCTCATTGATGCTTCTTTTTGTTCTCCTTCCCCTTTTTCACCAGTCCAGAGGCTTTTGCTTTAGAATTCGCATCCCTTCTCCATTCTCTAAGGCTCTTCTTTCTCTCTATCCCGTATCCAAAGCATTTTATTCCACAAACCAGCCCTCAACAGTACACTCAATAAAGATTTTCAGCCTGAGTAATTGATCTCTGAGTCAGAATTCTTGTCTGTGGGAACCATAATACGGATTGGTGTATTATCAAATTATTAGATGAACTTCTGAGCCAGCCTTCATTTATTTAGAGCATGGTGCTGGTGCCTAAGCTTTCTTCTGCTGGCATTGGACTTCAATTTCTCTGCCTGAAATGATTACCATTCAGTCATTGGCTTAACTTAAATTAATGCATTTGCAATCACTTTTTTTTTTTCCTGAGACTATGACTTTGATTTAGAAAACACTTTCAAAACCCATGACTTTTTAAGAGAGACAGTGTTAAGGAACCAAGAGTCTGACAAATGCAAGAAGCCAATTTTTAACTGATTCCATTTTGCCAGCAATCCCCAGGCTCTCTCCTGGGAGGGGGTGACCTGCGGTTCTGCACTGAGAGAGTGCCTGGTACCAGAAAGGATGTGTGATCCTATCAACTAATTGGTTGACTCCATGAAAATTGTTCAAAACAATCCCTTTTTGACAGCTCAGGCCTGACCAGGTACATGCCATATTTGGGGATAATTGGAATTGTAGTTGTCACTAAAATCTAATATCTCACAAGCACTCCAGACTTGAACTTTGAAAAATTATTAGCCATTACAGATGCTCTCATGCTGCTGCAATGGCAAAATTTCCTTTTCTGAATCTATTTTATTATATGCTGAGTCTGCAGGCATATCATTCCTTGCAAGGTTGTGGAGATGATTGAAGGAACCAATGTATATAAAGTGCTTGACACACTTCTTAGAACATAGTAAACTCTCAATAAAAGTTAGCTATTATTATTATAAGCTCCTTTACTTCAAAATGACATTAATTGCTATAACAGCCAGAATACACTGAATCTTTCTACTGCCCTGCAAGGCAGTCTCTTCACATGAGTGCTGATGTTTACATGTTAATTTGGTTTCTAAGAAAGAGTTGGCTTTGAAGACAGACTGATTTGGATTCAAAGACGAGGGTAGCTACTTTCTAAGAACAGTGATTCCTAGCTAGGGGCAATTTTACCCCCCAGGGGCCTAATTCCCAGTATCTATTCTTGGCATATCCAGTAGGTGAACCAGACACAACAAGTGTGATTCCAGGCAGTCTTTGAAAGTCATAGCCGGACTCATAACAGCTGTCTTTGGAGAAGACCTGTCCACACGTCGCAGAACCTTGAGCTACTGCCCTTAAATATTAGGTCAGGATTCAAATCTCCAGAAAGGGTTGGGCAAAGGTATCTCTTAAAAAAAAAAATTTAAGGGCGCCTGGGTGGCTCAGTGGGTTGGGCCGCTGCCTTCGGCTCGGGTCGTGATCTCAGGGTCCTGGGATCGAGTCCCGCATCGGGCTCTCTGCTCGGCGGGGAGCCTGCTTCCTCCTCTCTCTCTCTGCCTGCCTCTCTGCCTACTTGTGATCTCTCTCTGTCAAATAAATAAATAAAATCTTAAAAAAAAAAAATTTAGAAAAAAAAAAAATTTAAAATTAAATTAAAGAAGACTTGAGAGCAAAATAAGGATGAAGGAATGATATATATTTAAGCAAGGCCACTGAGCAGTAAATAAGAGCCGAGAAAAAGAAAATTCATAAGCTGAGCAAGTTCCAATTACGATATGACTCAGGGGTACCTGCTTCCCCCTCCCCGCAGGGCCTGCCCAGGTCTCCTTACCAATGATAACTTACAAGATAGGCAGGGATCAAAAGGAGACAATAAAGAATCCTGTGGTAACAGGGTCTGAAGAGCTCAAGTTTGGGAGCAACTTTGTTCCAACAGCGGCAGGAGGAAGAGGAGGACCAGACGGGCTCCAAACAGAACCCCAGCCACAGACACGGGTTTGTACTTTGCGGGGGTGGGTGTCTTTGCTTTGAGGGCCTGGCTTTGGGGCAGAAGTCAGGATGGAGGAAACAGTACAGAGGCAGCTGTTTTGTATGTGTTTAGATGTGCAGAGGCAGAATGTTGAATTTGTCAGTTGGACACACTTGTGTGTGTCTTGTCCAAGACTCAGAAACTGCTAAGTTTAGAGGGCACAGCTGCTCTATGCTCTACAAAATCCCGTTTATTATGGCTAATGATAATGAGGAAGGGGCGAATGGCATCTATTAGACTATATAGTCCCTGTAAGTTAAGGAAAAGCAGAGCCACAGACATCCCTGAAACACTCATATGTATCAAAGGATGACACCACCCCCACTACGATGATGAGTACATTAGCTTATGTGTACGGCACATCATGGTCTTTGTTCCTCACACTCTAAAAATAGTTACCCTAAGTGGGAGAGACACAGTGTGAGTCACTGTGCGATCTGTGGGGACTGTGCCAACAAAAGGCAGGGAAACTGCCTGTGGGTCTTCATTGACTTGGTCGACACTGTGGGTTTGCATGGCACTATGTGTTTGGGCAGCTCTGGTGAGGGCGGTCAGGAGCGTTGATCACCCTAATCAACTTCACTTATTAATCAGTGCCAGTTTTACTTTCATAAAACTCCTCCCCAGCACACCTGAGAGAGAGCAGAAATCCCTCCCCTTTGGAAATTAAAACTTATGTGAAGAGAAATGGTGCTTGGCTACTCTTATTCATGGCAGAAAACTTGGAATCAGGTCTGGGCTCAGAAGTGTGTGTTAATATTTACATATGAAATTCTAAGTACTGCCGTGGATGTGGAGGGGCATCAAGCTCTGGAAGAATTTAGCCTTTACAACTCTTCCTCTCAAACATAGTCTTCCTGAGGAAACAGATGGTAGCTCCTTCTATCTACGTCGAAGTTCGAGAGTAGTCAATTACTCAGATTATTATGCTGAAGATAAACAGTGCTATTTTATTCAGTTCTTCAAATAATCTTCTATTTAAATCATAGCTAATTACTATTTAGCAAATTAAACTCATTGAGCACTTCAGAATTGTCTACTTCACTGTCAAAATGAAAGCTTGGGAGCCCTTATTCCAAGGAGTTTTTTTTCATGATATAGAATATTATCTAGTTGGTATGAATCGGCAACAGAGTTTTTCCTCAGAGTCTTTCAAACAAACAAACAAACAAACAATACAGATCATTTTTGAAACTCCCAAGTCTTCAAGTAGGCATTCCTTTCATACATGGAGTTTCCTGAATAAACCTGTAAGACCTTGCCTTTTGTGGGCAAGGCCCTCAAAAAGCAGGGGTCAAGGGGTTAGGAGTAGAGAAATGGAGGGTTTGTGGGAAGGTGTGACTCACCAGCTGAGTAGACTGGGCAGCACTGTCTAAGAGAGCTGATACCCAGGCTGTGTGCTCCGAGCTCTACAACTGTTCAGCCGCACAGCTTCTCTACAATTTTTTTTTTTTTTTTTTTTACAATTTTAACTCGAGATTTTATATAGTCAATTGCAAGGGTTCCTTGAGAGCTCAATCCACATTATGGAATAAAGTCCATTCATTGGACAATTGCTAGGTATGTAGTATACTACACAACAGTAGAAAACAAGACTGCCATGGGGTTATGCCCACCAACAGCCTGCCCTTAGACCCTGGCAAGAAGGTCTTTAGAAGGTCCCTAAAGGGCCACACACTTTAGAGGATCCCTCTCTGGCCATCCTGCGGCCATATTCCTAATGACGTCCCCACTTTCCATAATGAGGAGTTCAAGAGACCGAGGGGTCTTGTCTACCTAGAACCCAAGCCCTCCCTTCTAGGTGATGATCCAAGAATCCCCCGCTCAGATGATCCCAAACTTACATCCCTGACCTACACAGCCCTCTTAACCCTCATTCTTTTTCTCGAGCAGACTGGGTCACCAACATACATGCTCAGAGGCCCCAAACTGGTCATTTGTGGGGCAGGGGGCACGGAGGGAGGCAGTAGGGGCTGTTGGCATGGGATGGGGACAGAATTTGGACATATGGTAAGGGGGTGGGGAGAGCTCTGCAAACATATCCACAAGCCCATGGTGTCAGAGTGGAAAGAGAAGGGAGTCCAACTGCAGGCTGAGCATCAGTGAGCCTGCTCTTCCCCTGCACTATAGAATCCTAAATTTGAACCTAATCTTCCAGGTAGTTTTAAGGGATATTTGTTAAGATAGGAGATATGTTAGATAACATATATATTTAACAGTTTATTGGACTAATTAACAGCTTCTAAATATTTTAACGTATGGTATGTGAGCCTCCATCTGCACTCCTGGCCAGGGGCACACCAGTGGTACAGAGTGGGAATGGCTAGGGAAATCTCCACTGGAGCTTGGTGGATCTCCTGGTCTGGTGGGCATCCTTTTTCTGTAACATCACCTGGGTCTACACTACCTGGTGAGCTGCTTCCTGATTGCACCTCAGTTCATCAGTTACACCAACACAGACAATTCTCAATGTGTACATCTTCAGTTACCCAAAATCTAACTTTGAAAGCAGGACCTTTATCAGATGTGTTTTTAGTACTCTAGGCATTTCACAAACTTGTGCAAGCACTAGGAATTGAGACAGGAACATGAAATGAATAAATCTTATCTGTCTTTTGGGTCCATCTCATTGCCTCTTTTGGTCCCATGGTGCTCTTCTTAGCTCTTCTTAGCTACCCAACATCTCCGCTACACAACAGCATTCCTACCTGAACAGGCATTCCTATAAATCTTCCAGCTCTCCCTTCCACCCATGACTTTGTTTCAGAGTCCCCTTTCTTCCCTGAAGTTGATTTCTCCAGTTAAAAGTCTACAGCAACTAATTCATACTAAGGTGTGAATGATTAATAGTCTTCTTACCACATCAGGTACAACTGACTACTTCAAAATTCTAGTTAAACAAAATAATTTCAGTTGCCAGATGTTATAGACAAATATTAGAAACAAAGTATGTAAGGATCTTTCCTTTTTTCTTGGTAAAAAAAAAAAAGTGTTAGCAAATATTTATTATACTGATAAAACATTTTTTAATTTTATAATTTATCAATTTACAATGAAGACCAAAGTAGTAAAATACCCTCACATAACAAATATCCCAGTAAGAGAAAATAAACTAATTAAGGTTAATTGGTTATTTATTGGATCAATGACACTGGCTGGCAAAACAGGAGAAATTCACTTTCTCAATGGTGAACATTGCCCAGAGGATTCTATTGATGAACTATTTCCTCTGATTCCTAATTTAATTCTCAGAGTATGACTTTAGAATTCAATAATTAAATTTGAATCATGACTGTCTCTACTCTTGAAGCCTGCATGAAGGTGATTTCAACCCAAGAGAGTTACTTTTAAATTTAGAGAAGACTTGTTGGCAAACTTGTTTTAAGAGGAAAAAAATTCCTCAAATGGGTTTATAATATATCTAATACCCTATCAAAGACAAAAGGAAGGAAATTGATTTTATGCTCCCAGTTGCTATCAGGGGAGCACCCCAAATGCAAAAATCAGAACACCTTTGCAGCCTAGTTTTGTCTTAGGCTTGTCTAGGGAGGAGCTGACAAGTCACAGGGAACATGACTTTCTAGTTGTGATGCTTCTGTCATATGGGGAGTTTCAGTAGGTCAGAAATAGGGAATGTTTACCTCTGTGTCTAGCTAGTTTGGGGGGGTATAATAGCTAATCACTTATGACACAAAGAATAGGAATTGGAAGGTTCTGTGTCTGGCCTTGTCCTAGGTAAACAAGGGGGTCGTTCATTTACCATATCCAAGTCATGTGGAGAAGGGTGGTTTTTTGAAGTAAGCCATTTCCCTGAACACAAAAGGAGGTGGGGAGGATTTCTTAACCAGCACTGTTTTCAGAGATAAAAGACTCAAGGGAGCCCATACTCAATGAGCCCATGGCTAGTTGTTCACACATTTGTGAAAATGTGCACTTTCTTATCCATCTCTTCTCCCTCAGAGTGGCACTGCCCTGACCATCTGCCCACAGGCCCCAGTCTCAGCTCTCCTTCTCTGGCACACCAGGCACTCTCAGGGCCTTTGCACCTGCTGTTTCCTTTGCCCCAGTGCTCCACCCCAGAAATACACAAGCCCCCTTCCTTTGGATATTTCACTCAGATAACTTCATGTCTCATGAGATCTTCCCTTCCACATTTCCCAGCTCCAGTCTTTGCTTTGTTTTTCTCCCTAGCACGTATATGCTTCACTTATCTGCCTACTTTATTTTATATCTTGCCGTTAGAATATAAACCACGTGAGGGCAGGGAATTTTCACCACTGCATCCTTAGCCCCTGGCACGTAGTCTGCATACAAAACATGTTTTTGAATAAGTATGTTAAAATAGCATATGCTTTGCCTCACTGTGTATTATTAAAGTTATGTATTACAATGATTAATATCCTGAGGGATTTTACACAGTAGACCATGAACAGTACAACTTGGGAGAGATAATATTCCTGGATTTCTTCTGAATGCTCAGTCTAAAAACAGGTATTTTTAAATTTTGTTTTTATTCAGTATGATTATAACTAAGGATCCTAAAGCCAGTATAAAGCTACATATGTTCCAAATATCAACTTTCAGGATTTGGGCCCTGTAATTCACTGCTCTAACTTATCTGAAAGAAGGCAGAAAAGTGTTATGTACAAGAAATGACTACTGATCCCCCAGTGTCTCCTAAGCTGTAGTTTTAATCATACATCACATGTGGTCCGGGAACATGGGTATTAATCTCTCTTCAGCAAGTGAAGTTTGCACAGTTTAATCAGAAATTGCTTTTTTTTTTTTTTTTTGCCTTTCTTTCTCTCTCTCTCTCTCTCTCTTTGTGTGTGTGTGTGTGTGTGTGTGTGTGTGTAGGAAGCAATCACAAAACCATTTTTCCAAACTTACTATTCTCTTGCAGAAGGTTTGGGTTCCCAGAAAAGGAAGGGGGGGTCATTAATGAAAAAGAAGGAGAAATCAAATTCTCATGTGACATTTCTTTATTTTACTTTTTATTGTAAAACTGACATCATCAAAAGTAATAGGATTTTTTAACAGCCTTTGGTGAATCTCTGGTCCTAATCAAGATTTTATTTCATTATTTCAATATTTCTCTCTAGTTCCTACTCACATACACATGTACTTTTTCATATAGTTTCAATCACAGCATAGAGAAATTTTGTATTTTTAGGGGTTTTTTTTCTTGCTTAATGATAGTCTATAAACATTATCCACATTATCTTAGTGTTTTCAAAATATATTTTTATGCCTGAAGAAACTTCCATTGACTTGCTAACATACCACATTTACTGTTCAGGGGGAGTTTCCCTTCTTTCTGAGCTACTTCTTTCTTCTTTTTGTTGGACTTATCATCAATTGAACTTCAAAAAAATCTTCCGATTTAGTAACCCAACTTGGCATAATTTAGTGTTACCCAAACAGGTCCCACAGACCTTTCCATGAGCTACTAATAGTTGTCCTGCACCCAGGGGAAGAGGAGGGGAACAATGAGAAGGGGATCCTATCTGCAAATGTATATGGAAAGCTCCATATTTAATATAACACACCTTGGAGTTCAAGCTTTACACTAGTAGATTGAAGGCCCTGAGAGGTCTTTAAGAGAAGGCACTTTAATTCAGCTTTCCGAAACCTTGATCACCACAGATCAGAACTCTTCCTGCAGCACATTGTGAAAATCTGAGGGAACATCTGTTTCCTAGAACCTGGTGGATAAGCACTATTCTAATGGCTCTCTCCAGCCAGAGTCCTATTCTAGGGACCATTTCCATATCTTCCTTTCCTGCCTAAAAGGATCTCTAAACTCTCCCATTCATTTCATAGATAGATTCCCCCAAGTAAACAAATGGAAGCCTACATTTTCTTAGTTTTGGATTAGAGGTAGTAACAGGTCAGGTGCTTGGGGACTGGAGGTCTGTTTGCTACTCCCCACTTCGTTAGTCTTTCTTTATGACTTTGGGGGAAATCACTGCTTCCTTTGCCCTGCTGTTCACTCCATCTATACAGTGAGGGTCTGGACTAGATAGATTCTGGAAAGGTAAAGCTGAACCCAGTGCCTACAGTCTGCATGAATGTCTGGGGCAATAAGGGAAAGGATAGAGGGTAACCTGAGGCATTCTCATCGGAGTGTCTCATGGAATCTAGCCCCTGGACTTCCAAGAAGGGGATGTTGGAATTCACAGAGAAGCTTCCACACTAGCCTAAACCCTCCAGCAGAGCATCCACATTATTCTCAATAGCCAGGGACATTGTCCATGGCCATGAGTCTTTTCTCTTTCCTTTCCTATTTAAGTTCCTCTGTTATCTTGCTGTAAAGGACCTTATCTCACCTCACGTCTCTAAACCTGTACTTATCCTTTCTGAGGCCTTTTCCTCGTCTTTAAAATAAAAATAGTACAATTTCAATGAGATAACATAGTTAAAAGGATTAGTACATAAGCACTCAGTAAGTAGTTTTCTCTCCTTCCCTTTTCCTTTCCCATGTTAGATAAATACCAAGTGCTTAAGGAAGTCAACTGCTAAGGTTGGGTAGTTGCTGCCAAAAAAGCCAATTGAGCATAAAATGCTGCTTCAGAAAGCACCTCAGTTCCAGATAAATAACATGAGAAAGCAGCTGGTGCATCTTGTATGCTTGATTACTTAATGCCCATTTACATGTGGGTTGTAGCGATGTCAGTGAACTACAGAAAAAGAAGGGGTACTTAGTTGACTTGGTTGGTTGAGTGTCCATCTCTTAAGTTTTGGCTCAGGTCATGATCTCAGGGTTATGAGATCAATCTCCACATCGAGCCCCACATCAGGCTCCACACTCAGCAGGGAGTCTGCTTGAGACTCTCTCCTCACCCTCTGCCCCTCCCCCTGCTTGCACACACACATGATCTTACTCTCTCCCCACCTCGAATAAATAAACGTTTTTTAAAAAAAAAGAAAAAATCAAGAAAAGTTTAAATGAATTTGTGATAAAGTAATAATATAGGATGATTGGATATGCCAAATCTTTGACAATCTAGATTTTAGAAGGAAACTATGTATTTCTTCTGGACATCCCCTAAGGATATTATCATAGAAAAATGACTGGACTGGATTCACCATCTGGTGACCTAAGCAACAGGAAAAGCATAGCATCTGAGCGTGCCTACTTGATCTGGGCACCTTGGTAGCTGGGGTAATTTCTACCAACACACTCCCCATAAAATGTGCTTTGGGCTCAAATTTCATAATTGACATTCAAACAGTTGTTTCTTTCATATATTCCACTGATGCCTTCAGTTTAATATAGTGTTGACTGAAGTAATTCCTTCTTTCTTATTCTTGATATACTTTTTTTTTTTTTTTTTGATAGAGAGAGATCACAAGTAGGCAGAGAGGCAGGCAGAGAGAGAGGGGGAAGCAGGCTCTCCGCTGAGCAGAGAGCCCGATACGGGGCTCGATCCCAGGACCCTGAGATCATGACCTGAGTTGAAGGCAGAGGCTTAAACCACTGAGCCACCCAGGCGCCCCTTGATATACTTTTAACTATAAAATGACAAAGGAGAAAGTAGAAGTGAGAAATATTCAGTTATAATAATGTTTCTCCAAGTTTGATCTTGCATCAGAATGATCAGAAATGCTTGTTAAAATTCAGATTCCCAATAACAAGTATCAGCAAGGATAAGAAGGGGAAAAAACCCTTGTATACTTTTTAGTAAATATAAATTGGTACAGCCACTATGGAAAACAGTGTGAAATTTCCTCAAAAAATTAAAAATAGAAATACTGTATGATCCAGTACTGGATATTTACCCAAAGAAAACAAAAACACTAATTCAGAAAGTTATGTGCAGCCCTGTGTTTATTGCAGCATTATTTACAATAACCAAGATATTTAAGTAAACTAAGTGTCCATTGATGGATGAATCAATAAAGAAGATTCAGTATATATAGCTACAATGGAATATTACTCAGCCATAAAAAGTGAGATCTTGCCAGTTGAACAACATGGATGGACCTTAAAGGCATTATGCTAAGTGAAATAAGTCAGACAGAGAAAGGCAAATACTCTATGATTTCACTTACATGTGGAATCTAAAAACAAAGTAAAAGAGTAAACAAACAAACAAAAAGCAGAAACAGAAGCATAAGCATAAGTACAGAGAACAAACTGATAATTGCCAGAGGAAAGAGGGCTGGAAATGGGCAAAATGGAGGAAAGGGAGTAGGAGATACAGGCTTCCAGTTATGGAATGACTAAATCATAAGGACAAAAAGTACAACATAAAGAATATAGTCAATGGTATTGTGTAGTACTATATGGTGACAGATGGTAGCTACTTATGGCAGGCATAGCATGATGTATAAATTTGTTGAATCACCAGTTGTGATTTGACATTCAGGTTGTACACATGAAACCAAGATAACATTGTGTGTCTATTATACTTGGATTAAGCAACAACAACAATAACAACAACAACAAACAAAACTTCAGATTCCCAAGCTCCATCTCAAACCTATTGATACAGAATTTCTGGAAGTAAGATTTAGGAATCTGCATTTTAAATAAGCTACCTGGATAATTCACATGAAAATGGAGGTTCAGACTCTCATCACTCATGCCTGGGTCACTGCAGCTGTCTCTTACTTGCTATCCTGCCCTTGTATTTTCCCTTCCATCATTTTTGAAATAGTTCTCCTTGAGGTTCTAGATTTATCATATCATCCTTCAATGAGAACCTAGCCTGGTTCCTTTAGATCACCTCATTATAATTAGACTTAATCTTTAGTGGTGAAAGGCCTTCCTTCTGTTTTCCCAATGCTTCTCACAGGCCCTGTCCCCAACTCATCGCTTATGTGCTTGTCCACTTGGGACAGCATAAGCAACCTTCAGTTGGTGCTCAGTGGAGCTCTGGAGCCTCCTAAAAGGACCATAGGGGCTACCACTGGGGAAGAGAAGGTGGCCGATGGGCTCAAGGGCTTTCTGTCTCCATTCCAATCAGAGTTCCATGTGCTTCCTCATAATATCACTTGAGGGCAAGACCCCAGTAGAGGTATGGTAAATCTTTTTTTAAAAACTGTCCTAGACTCTGGAGAACAGTATAGAGTTTCCTCAGAAAGTTGAAAATAGAGCTCCCTTACAACCCAGCAATTGCACTAATGGGTATTTACCCCAAAGATACAAATGTAGTTATCTGAAGGGGCACCTGCATCCCAATATTTATATTAGCAATGTACAAGAACCAAACTATGGAAAGAGCCCAGATGTCCATGGAAAGATGAATAGATAAAAAAAGATGTGGTATATATATACAATAAACTAACATTCATCCTTTTAAAAAAAAAAGAAATCTTGCCATTTGCAACAATGTAGACGGAACTAGAGGGTATTATGCTAAGCGAAATAAGTGAATCAGAGAAAGACAATTATATGATCCCACTGATAGGTGGAATTTAATAAGCAAAACAGAGGATCATAGGGGAAGAGAGTAAAAAATAAAACAAGACAGAACCAGAGAGGGAGACAAACCATAAGAGACCCTTAATCATAGGAAACAAACTGAAAGTTGCTGGAGGAGAGGGAATGGGGGAATGGGGTAATTGGGTGATGGACATTAAGGAGGGCATGTGATATAATGACCACTGGGTACTAGGTAAGACTGAGGAATTAAAAAAAAAAATCTACAGGGGTGCCTGGGTGCCTCAGTGGGTTAAGCCTCTGTCTTCAGCTCAGGTCATGATCTCAGGGTCCTGGGATCAAGTCCGGCATTGGGCTCTTTGCTTGGCAGGGAGCCTGCTTCCTCCTCTCTCTCTCTCTCTCTACCTGCCTTTCTGCCTACTTGTGATATCTCTCTGTCAAATAAATAAATAACATCTTTTTAAAAATCTACATTTAGTATCTAAAACTAAAGAAAACAAACAAAAAATGTCCTGTCTACAAAGACTTTATTTCCTTAGTACAAAATTCCTTCTCCTCTCACCCACTTTGAGGCTTCTTTGTCCACAATCCATGACCCATCCATCAAACTTCAAAACCTTGCTCAAGATGCAGCTGGGTCTTACTTAAACTGCCAACCTCAGGGTTTTTCTTATCATCCTGAACTCATGTGAACTCACTGCAAGTGGGGTCAGTTTCCTTCCCAACTTGTCAAATTATAACCATCCCAACAATTTCCTTTATTCAACAAATATTTATTGAGTCACTGCTTTGTAGCAAGACCTGCACTTGGCCCTGAAAATGTAGTACTGAACCAAAGAAACAAAAAACCCTGCTTCTTGTAGGGCTTATTTTTTGGTGCATATCCTCTCCAAAGAGATTATAAATTTTACAATAAGAACTTAGTCTCCTATTAGTTTTACATTCTTCCATAGGACTTAGTAAAAATAAAAAATTAAATTCATTATAAGAAGCCTGACACACAATTCAGGACAAAGCTATTTCATGTCTTAATGTGAAAGTAAAGGATATTTTTACTGCTTTGTTTTGTTTTTTAATTATGAATAATGGTTTAGCTATTTCCTGCCTATGTTTCAGATACTGTTTAGAATCAAAGACCCAAAATTATGTAAGAAAAATGATAATTATTTACAATTATTCAATTCTGCAATCAACATGATATATAATTTTTCTCACACTTTCTTTTTTAAATAGCTCTACCACTCTTGTGAAAAGAGCTTGTTTAAATTCCCAAACTTACCTAACCAATTTACTTTACTTGCAAAAACTACAATGAACTCAAAAAAAGGAAAATATTACTCTTTTGGTTTTCTTAATCCCTTCTGAAATCCACAACAGTTTTTTTTTCTTGCCTCACAATAGATATAGTGAACCTGAAATTTTATACTCCTGTAACTGAGGTATGACTTCTGATGCCCAGCAATGATGAGCTAATTTATTCAGAGCAGTTCTCCCACTGAACATTTCTAAAAATACTGAATAAAATATGCTTTCATCTTTATTAAAAACATCAATAAGCCAAAACATAGTAAGGCGTTACCAAGCCAAAACCTAGAATAAATGAGAACACAGAAAAGTAGGCCACACACTAGAAACTGCTTTTGTTCCAAGTCCATTTGCCTATTTGGACTGTGAAACTGAGCTGTGACTTCAGTGGATTCCTAGGGAGAGAGGGATGGAAATCAAATCCCAAGGGCCACAAATGTGGAGAATGTAATAGATGAACCTCATATTAAAGTGGAACACCAAGGACCACACTGGAGGGAAGCCCATCCCCTGCCATCCCCCTTCCACAGAGAGTTGCTTTCTCCTAGGACAGAGCAGGAGGAGAGGAAAAAAAAAAGGAAATCCTGCCCTGAGAGGCTGTAGCTATGGGAACATTTGAAGTCTGTGCAACCCCAAATTTGTATCAGTGCAAAAAAAATTTAGTTTAGAGGGTTATCAGACTGACTGTAATCCCAAGCCTTCTCCAAGGGGAAGATGATGTTATCTTATTAATCCTCTGAGAATTCTCACATATACTTCTGAAGTGGTGTGAGCAACACAACAGCAAAGGTAACCAAGTACACAAAGAAACAAAGCACCATGAGCAAGAAGCAGCAGGAAGACTAGACAGCAGAATCAGACACTCAGAAACTGACACTCAGATGTTGAATTATCACAATAAGATTATTAAAGGAAACACATTATATACTTAAAGAATTTTTTAAAGTGAGAAAATGTCTGAAAGGAGCGAGCTATAGAAATTATCAAAGCATTTTGTAAAAAGTCAGATAGAATCTCTAGAAACTAAAAAATACAAAAATGAACATAAAAAAGATAAATGTCTTCGTTTTTATAATTGAATTTAGCTCCTGGGCCCTTATTTCTGCCAGTGGAGGAAATTTCAAAAGTATTGATTAAAGGTAACTCAGTCCTCTCCAGGTTACACTCAGTCTCTTCGCATAAATATTCAGTAACTCTGAACTAACATAAATTCCAGGCCTTTGCACATCTTAGGAAGGGGGTTGATCTATGGGATTTGTCCTCTTCTGGGTAATCGCCCTACCTTTTTCATTCTTAGACATTCATTAGCCTCTTTCCTCACTGTGTCTGCTATAGAAGCACCCACACTTGCTTCTGCACTTCTTCTTCTAATTCTTATTTATCCCAACTATAAGGTCCCTTTAGGTCAACAGACCTGCACCTAGTCCTAACCTGTGCCTTCTAGAATACATGGAATATTCCCAGCTGCTAGCCTATCCTCTAGAGCCATGTGATCTTCCTCAGGTCCTCTCTGCCCAAAACCACATCTGGGAAGCTAAATTTTCCCAGACAGGAAGTAAGGCCCAAATCCCCTGTACACTCAGACCGGTGGACTTCTCTGAGTGTTTTGTCTTTCACGATCCCACTGCCCTTCCTACCAAGACTCAGGCAAAATGAAGGAGAGAACTCTTTTCTCATTTCCCTCTTTGTCAAGCTTAACCTCCATCCCAGATTTGCTTCTGTCTCCTCTCTACATTGCAGGAAAATACTCTGTGTTTATTGACTAATTCTTCCTGTTTTATGTTTATTGTATCAATTCTACGTTCTGAGACATCCATACTTTACATTGATACCCAACTTTTGGAATTAAACAAATAATAACATCAAAAATTTTTCTTACATGAATAATCTTGCACTCAGAGTCAAAAGCTCTGTCTTTGAAGATTTTCTATGAAAACTCAAAGCTATGAGTATGACTGGGTTCTCACCAGCTTCTTTGTATTCTCTCTAGATTGTGTGTATTTCTCAGGCTGAGGATAAAGGGGGATTACTAAAATAGAAAAATACCCAGTAACATTTCAAAATATTATTCTACTGCATCAACAACTTTTCTTATTCAATCTCTACAAAAAGAAAGCATATTTAACAATGAACTTGGTATGACAAAATTACCCTGTGACAAATATGTGGGGACCATAGTATTTTATTATACAAGGATTTGGATGGCACGTAAGTTTCAAGAGCAGGCCACTGGCAATTATATTAATTTAGTATACAGTTCTTGTAGGTCAAAACTAGTGTTATTGAGATAACTGAAGATTTGAGCAAAAATTTATATTTACTTTCACAGGTAGCTAAGAAGACAGGATTAATTTTTCTAAATCTTGAAACTGCGTGTTATGCTATTACCATGATTATATCACTCCTAAATGTCAATAGGGAGGGATTTTTTCTTTTTTTTTTTTTTTTTAAGATTTTATTTATTTATTTGACAGAGATCACAAGAAGGCAGAGAGGCAGGCAGAGAGAGAAGGGAGGCAGGCTCCCTACTGAGCAGAGAGCCCAATGCAGGGCTTGATCCCAGGACCCTGGGATCATTATCTGAGCCCAAGGCAGAGGCTTTAACCACTGAGCCATGCAGGTGCCCCGGGAGGGATTTTTTTCTTAACAAGAATTGATACCATAAATTGGTAGTTCAAAAATAACTTACCTAAAAATATGACAATATTTAACATTATTAAAAAGTTTGGGTTTCATTGAAGCAGAAACAGTTTTCACTCACACACAAAAAAATGCAAATCCTAAAATCTTTCTTTCCTTCAAGGATAAAAATATATATATATATAAAGAGAGAGTAGATGAAATCTGCCAACTTTATATTTGGAAAGAAATTCAGAAAT
This sequence comes from Mustela nigripes, assembly GCF_022355385.1. Classification (NCBI taxonomy): domain Eukaryota; kingdom Metazoa; phylum Chordata; class Mammalia; order Carnivora; family Mustelidae; genus Mustela; species Mustela nigripes. Next base: position 134,845,615 of record NC_081558.1, on the reverse strand, counting down.
GATTTTCTAGCCAGCCGTCTTCAGTATAGACCAAGTAAAGTTATCAGAAAGGATTAATTGGGTCCCAATCCATATGAAATTGAGCTGCCACATTTGGTACACTGGCTATTAATGTTTTATTTATTTTTTTCCTCTCTTTTTCTTATTTAAATTCAATTAACCAAGGTATAGTACCTCATTTTTTTATTATGTTCGGTTAGTCACTGTATAGTACATCAACTAATGAATCATTGAACACTTTATCAAAAACCAGTCATGGCTATTAGTGTTTTAGACTAGAAAGTACAGCGCCTGTTTCAGTTAGGATTGAAATTTCAAGACTAACTGGAGGAAGCACTAAGAATACATGAGATATCCATGATTTTGTTTGCATATTTTTTAAAGATTTTATTTATTTATTTGACAGACAGAGATCACAAGTAGTCAGAAAGGCAGGCAGAGAGGAAGAAGCAGGCTCCCTGCTGAGAAGAGAGCCTGATGCAGGGCTCGATCCCACGACCCTGAGGCCATGACCTGAGCCAAAGGCAGAGGCTTTAACCCACTGAACCACCCAGGCCCCTTGTTTGTGGAACAACAATCCTCACTTTGTGATTTACTCAGCCGTGCTAGTAAATTGTGGCCATGGCCATGGCAAGTACAAGTAGGTGAATATAGGAGCACACGTACACCTTTGTGTGGATAGGATCTTTTCTGTATAAACTAGGTTTTCCTTTTTATCGTGTGTTGATATACTTAACCTTCAAACTTGATATCAACAGATCCTTTTGCAGGACTTTGGATTCCAGACATTGTCTACCCACACCCCTTGTTTGTGGACTATAGTCCACATCAGTCCCATGAATCATCATCTATTTTGTACATCTGCATTTAAAACAAACAATAACAAAATCCTCCAATTTTCAGAGATAAAGGTATGCAGAAAAATTCACCTAGAGCTAAAATTTGCAAAAACTATAAAAACTTCCCATTTTAAAAGTATTTCTGTTAGTAAGTTTTAAAAACTGTTTCCAAACCGTGGATTCATCCATTATTAAGTCGTTTACAGAATGTTAGAGCTCAGGGTACATGTGTCATGAAGATCAGTGCTGTGGTTTCCACAGCAACTACAGCTTTATCTCGCTCGAATCCTCACTTTGTGCTTTACTCAGCCGTGCTAGTAAATTGTGGCCATGGCCATGGCCAGTACAAGTAGGTGAATATAGGAGCACACGTACACCTTTGTGTGGATAGGAGGATAGGATCTTTTCTGTATAAACTAGATTTTCCTTTTTATCGTGTGTTGATATACTTAACCTTCAAGCTTGATATCAACAGATCCTTTTGCAGGACTTTTGATTCCAGACATTGTACTAAAATATTTTGTAATGAAAATTATGACCAACTGCATGTTAAAAAAAAAAAAAATGATCACATACTGAAATAACCTGAATCCTCTAAGTTTATGACCGAATAGCATTCCTGTCACTAATTCAAAAGAAAAATGTCTCCTCTTGAGCCTACTGCTAATTCCACAAACCAGGCTAATAGAATAAGGGGATATTTCAGCTCAATTTGCCTTGAAACCAGGTATCTGGGGTTCACACAGCAGTACTTCCATCCCTTCCAACTGAGCTTCTCAATTGCTTTGTGATTCTTGATAGATTAGTTGATTGTGCCCAATGTATCTATCACACCAGGTCCCAGTGCTTGATTGATTGCTGTGTAGTGCAATTAGCAGGCCCCTAAGTTATTTAGAAGTTTGTCCCACCATGAAAGACAAGCTCCATCATGAAAACTCTAAAGCTGCTTGTTCCATTATTTTCCATGGAAAGATTTCCTCCTAAATGAAATCTCTGTTTGTATCTTTGGTGTCCATTTATCAATACATCCAACAAATATTTACAGAGTTCCTGCTCTCTGGAAGAAGCTGTGCTGGGAACTAGGAGCCCTATGTTGACCCTGTAACTAAATGGGGTCTAATAAGGATCCATAGCATAGTGAACAATGTTAAAGAAATGCTCCCACTCTTAGGCCATCCTCAGCTACCAAACCCTTACTCTGGCTTCAAAATGACCACTGCCATGTCGTCTTCTTCCATTATAGGCCTTCATCTCACATTCCAAGGTCTTGTCCTGCAACTGACCCTTTCTTCCTCCAGAGTCTTCATTCCTCCCTGTTTTCCTAATTCATTCCCATTACCAAAGACATTTCCACTTGATCCCCTCTCTCCCCTCAGTCTTGCTTCCAGCTTCCCATTTCTAGGACTGCCCAGCTACTCTATTGCATACCTAGTTTCATTATTTTTTTTCTACCTTTATTCCTCTTCCCACTAGAGTTTTTGAAGTGTTCAAGAGACAAAGAGACCCAAGACACCATGGGGCTTTTTTCTCTGAACACTTCAGAGCCTGATGGCATTCAAGGAATCAGGGATTCAGATTTGAGCCTCCTTGGCTACATTCTGGTTAAATAAGTTTTGTGGTAACGGTATGAGGATCTAGCCACTTTTGTCCTATTGCATCTCTTGGTAAATGTCTCCATACAACCCACTACCTTCTTTATCCATCCCCGTCCCCCAGCTAGAATGAACGTTCAGTGAGGAGGTCACTATTCATACATTCGCCTGAAACAGACTCTCACTAATTCATCCTTGTCCTCTCCATCACCAAGCCCTATGGGTTTATCTTCACTGCCACTGCATCATTTAAGTTCTTAACACTTTGGGCCTGAATTATTACCCTCTCCCTCCCCCCAACAAATTAGTCAAATCTACCATCACCCATCACCATTTTCACCTATTAAATTCATCCCTCTGAATGCAACCATGGTACTTTTTTCCAAAATATATGTCAGTTCCTGGCCTGAATTCCCATAGCTTTTAGAATAACGTTCACACTCCTGGGCTCAGGACACATGGTTCATTATTAGGTCCCACCTACATTCACAGCTTCCTTTTCCAGCAACCTACCATCCACCCATGCTCCCTTTATTCCACCCATGGAGAACAGCGGCAGCTCCGGTAACTTCTGTTTCTGACTCACCCCTCCATTATCTCACAAGTGCTGACTGTTGCCTCTACCTGGGATGCCCTTCATCCTATTGTAGGGGAGGAAAAAATAACTTCACTTCCATCTTTCTAACTTCTTTTATGCAGTCCTCTGTAACAAAGACAGATTAACAAGAGGAAAACAAACAGAAGTTGATTAAGATGTAAAGCTCATGTATGCATGGGAGATATGGAGGGGGAAATGAGTAACTCTTAAAGAGGCAGCTTAAATACCATCTTGAGATTTAAAAAAAAAAAAAAAAGTGTTTGGAGTGGCCAGTTATAGAGAGGGGAGCATGAAAAGTTGAGTTTGCAATGCAGATTTCTGTTCTCTTAAATCTCCATTGATGAGAGTTTCTAGTGATTTAAAGTCATCCTTCTCTGAGAGAGACAGAGACAGAGAGAAAAACAAAGAAAAGGAGGAAGATATCTATAGATAGATAGATAGATAGATATTTTTTCCCCTTACATAAGGGCAACATTTTACTGTTTTCAAAGTATCTCCTTTCAAAGTGTCCAAGGCACACTTTGGGGTGTCATATTTTACCGCCCTTCCACATGAAGAGTCAAATCATAGTAATCTTATTGGCCCTTCAAACTCATTTTACCATGTGTGTGCACTGTGCAAAGAGCATTATATGTGGGTGCCTGGGTGGTTCAGTTGGTTAGGCAACTGCTTTCAGCTCAGGTCACGATCCTGGATTCCTGGGATCGAGTTCCACATTGGGCTCCCAGCTCAGCAGAGAGTCTACTTCTCTCTCTTACCCTCCCCCCACTCTCTCTCTCTCTCTCAAATAAATAAATAAATAAATATATTTTAAAAAAAAAAGAGCAGTATATGTGTCCCTTGAGCCCCAGCTCCTATTTAGATGTCCCCCAGTTCTGTTCTATAGCATTCTGCTGTTACCTCTGTTAGAGCATCTATAATAGATAACATATTTATTTTGTAAGTCTCATTTATTTATTCAACTTTTATTTATTGAGTGTCATACAATAGTAGAAAATCTAGACAAGTTTTCTACTCTCCAGTCTTACCATCGACCAAGGAAGAAAGACAATTGAGGAACAACGATAAAGTGAATAAGTATCAGTGGAGGGAAAGTAGAAGGTTCTGTGGGTAATAGGGGTTTGTAACACTACCAGGTCAGGAAAGGGTTCCCCAAAGACCTTCCTTTAGTGGAGGCTGAGGCATGTTCTAGGAAAAGGAAGGCCCGTTGCAAGCCTAGAAGTAAGAGAGCATATGGATGAGGCCTTTTTTCAGGTGACTAAAGGAAGTTTGTTACAGAGACCAGCAAGGTGCTGGCAACACACCAAGTTGGAGAGGTAAAGGAGTCTCTGGCCAGTGGATGGTTCAGGAAACTTTATTTAAGGAATTTATATTTTTATTCCCCAATAATAAGAAGATGATTAGAAGATGATAGGAAGGGAATGACATGATCAGACTTGCCTTTCAGAATAATCACTGTGGGGAGTTCCCCTCTACTTGCTAGTTGGGATGCTGTCTGATTTGTGCATTTCTTAAAGCCAATTAGAGCTTTTAAAAAAAAAAAAAAAGAATTACTGTGGCTGCCTGTGAGAATGGAGTGTTTGGGGGCAGGGAGAGTCTAGATACAGGGGCACTAATTAAGACGCTGTTCAATCCAAGTGAGATATGATAGTGGACTAGATGAGATAGTACCAGTAGGCATGAAGAAATATGGACAAATTTTAAAGCTGCTTAGGTGGTAGAGCTTGTAGAATGTCTTGGCATATCAGAAGAAAGAAGAAGGAGTCAAGGATAATCCCAGATTTCTGGATTTAAATGATTATGGGTGCCATGCCTTTAATTGCAAGTGTTTGGATGGGAGACAGTTTCAAGAGAAAGATAATAAACTCAGTTTCAAACTTATGGATTTTGAGGTATCTTTAAAACAAACAAGTAGAATAGTCCAGGATCTAGAGAGCAGAGAAAAAGATGGAGATAAGTCTGGAAATGGAGATCTGAAAGTCATTGGCACATATATAGATTGTAATTAAGGCCAAGAGGATGGATATGATCCCATAATGGTAGTAGGTCTAGTAAGGTAAGGGCCATTATTTACCTCTGTATCTGCAAGGTCTAATATTAACTATGTCTGGAACAGAATAGGTGCTTTGATAATTCTATTGAACAAATAAATGAACAGTGTGAAATACAATGCAACCTACTTTGAAAATCTGCCTAAATATAAAATATTAAAGATAAAAATTGTTACAGTATTGGTATGCATCAACCAAGTTTTTAGAAAAGCAGCATTGGAATGGAAAATCTGAAAAAAAGTTGGATAGAATAATAACTACTTTGAAGACAAATGAAATGCATTGCATTTGTACAAATTAAGGCAGTTACAGTCCAAAAATTACCAAAGCAGATTGCAAATGCTATTTTATTATCATCATTTGTACGGTGTCTGTGACAGTGCAATTAAAATTTGATAATCATATTTGTCTATGCATAATAATTAGCAAGAGACAAAGAGATTAAAGGGATAGTTAAAGAAAAACAAAAAACGAGCAACCTTTAAAGTGCACATTTGGCACCACGGGATCCTGCTTTCACCACTGGCCTGTCATGGTGGCTTGCTTTCTATTTTCCACTTGCTCCCCTCACAGAGCTTAAATGTGGGGACACAACAAAACTCCTCCAGTGTATTATCATGGTAATTTTGTAATTATTTTCAAAGGGAAGTCTTTGAATCTTTTTGTTCTTTTATTGAACATAACATTTAAATGTAGGAATACATTCTCTGGAACCAAACAGTGCCTGCCAGCAGTGGTAATGGATATCAGCTCCATTACTCAAAGAATATGCCCCCACTACTCTTTAAGTATGTTTCTTTTTTTCTCTTGATTCTTTCATTTCATTGGAAAACATAGGAAATACACCTCAGAGATTGTTTTCCCCAATTTTTGCATCATAATCTCAGTCATTAATACAAAGCCAAAAGATAACGAAGTGAGTCATTATCAAGTGAGTGAATTGTGGAGGAAAACAAGCAGGCCAAAGTCAGAAAGAGGTTCACATTACAAGGTACCTGCTCTGTAGGTTGAAGAACTTAAAGAGGATCATTTTATCAATCTGGGCCTTAGTTCTCTCTCTGTAAAGTAAGAGATTGGATTTGGTTACCTCTAAGACCCCTTCCAGCTCTATGATTTTATTATTCTATTCTCAGGAAAATTATATTAAACTATGTAGATTTTATTAAAACTTGACTTTGCTTCCTTATTTTATTTTATCTGTTCTCTATTAAATACTAATTTTTGACATCCTAACTATGTCTCCATGCCCAGTGGAACTAAAGGTCTAGAGACCTAGTAGCATGAATATGGGAATATGATAACACTAAAAACAATGCTTCCAATCTTTGGGCTTTTACCATGTGGCAGGCATTAGTCTAGGCATCTCCCTTTATTTCATCTGATCTTCACAGCACAACCCTATATAGCAAATATTAATATCTCCATTTTATAGAAGATGAAACTTGACAGCTAGAAAGTGCTGTAGCTTGATTTCAACCCCAGGTCTGCTTGCCTCCAGAGCCTGTGCTCTTAACCACTATGTTATATCTGGATTTCTGGCTAGGTTCCACGCTGAGGGTTGACATGAACTCAAAAGAAGCAGGTAGCACTAACTGAGGAGGTTTTGATGAAGCCATCAGGGTGTTTACCCACAAAAATTCAGACTTGAGAGGTGAACAAGGAAGGGAGAACCAAAGTTGTGCTGCAGTGCTGCTCAGATTGTGGTGGTAAGTCTGATGAAGTATCACCTCCAAGGGGAGAGGCAAGGTTGGAAATGGGAAGATGAACAGTGACAATGGTAGCCAGAATCTAAGCAGAGTTCTTTCCAAGTCTTCTTCATTAAGGCCAGATATGACAGGATTATGTAGAAATTCTTCAAAGAGTATCTAGTGGTGGCAGAAGTAAATAAAGTGAAAATATCTATAAGACAATGAAAATGGATCCCAGGAAACTGGTGGCCAGTAGTTTGTCCTGGAGCTTCTCTCAATGGCTCGTGAAAGGCACATTAGAGAGGCTTTCCAAATTGGTCAAAGAAGGAAAGAAGAGGTGGATGAAATGTACTAGGCAGAGATCTCATGTGCCTCCTGTATACAGCTAGTAAATAAAACAAGCATTGTTGGTCTGGTGTTCTATAATGCCAGGCCATCTCATTTCATATGGTAAAGACCTCAGAGGTAACCACGCCTACTCTTCAGAAAGTTTTTAATCTTAACAAAAGATGATATTGAAACATCAGAAGTAAGTGGGTTGCATTCACAAGGAAAATGTAGTCAGCTCTTGGGGCACCTGTGTGGCTCAGTCAATTAAGCATCTGCCTTTGGCTCAGGTCATGACCTCTGTGTCCTGGGATCAAGCCCTGCATTGGGCTCGCTGCTCAGTGGGGACCCTGCTTCTCCCTCTACCTGCTGCTCCCACAGCTTGTGCGCTCTCGCGCTCTCTCTCTGCCAAATAAATAAAATCTCTAAAAAAAAAAAAAAATGCAATCCGCTCTTATAAAGTATTCTGGCTTTAAAAAAAAGAACGTGAATCTAATCTAATCAAAACACTACATTAAATAATAAATAGTAAGTAGAGGGGATTAGAGAAAAAGTTAAATGATATCACAAGCAAGTAACCAGCTAAATCCTGAATATAAAATATTTTATAGGGCAAGTGATCCTGTTTCTTCAACCACAAATGATTCAGTTTCTCCAACAAATTAATGGCATGAAATAAAGGGAGATGGGTTATAGAATAAAATATACTTTATAGGTATTGATTTTAATGTATCTGGTCATTTCAAGTAAATAATTGAACAAGAGAGGAGAGGTATATGCATGCGGGTGTCTATTGCTCTATTGTTTGTAATGGTGGAAATACTAGGCTCCATTGAGAAAGATCCAGTATTGAGACAGAAGAGTAAATTAAAAGTAAGAAAAAAAGTATATATGGTATAATATGGTACAGTAATCAGAAAACCTAGATTTTAGTGTAAAGCTACTTTCTATTCTTAGACATTGAGCAAATTAATCTCTCTGAGACTCAATTTCCTCATTTAAAATAAGGATGATTATAGTTCCTATCTCATAGAGATAGAGATATCTCATGGAGATGCTATAAGAATTAAATATAGTAATGTTAAGCACAAGACCTGGCAGAGTAAACATTTGATATATCCCTCTATGATATAAAACAGACTTTCTAGAGTAGTTATAGCTATCTAGAGAAGAAATTGTGGATTTTCCCTCTTTTTAATTTTAATTTTAGATAAACTTTCATTGTCACTAAACTATAAAATTTTTGTCATTTTCATTGTAAGAGTGTATATGTATATTAAACAAACAAACAAACAAACATGAACAGGGGCACCTGGGTGCCTCTGTCTTCAGCTCAGGTCATGATCTCAGGGTCATGGGATCAAGCCCAACATCGGGCTCTCTACTCAACAGGGAGCCTACTTTCCCTCCTTTCTCTGCCTGCCTCTCTGCCTATTTGTGATCTCTTTCTCTGTGTGTCAAATAAATAAATAAAATCTTAAAAAAAAAAAAAAAAACTATGAACAAACATAACTTTTTAAAGCTAGTGGTAGGTACATAGCAAAACTGAGTGGAGAGTAGAGTTCCCATATCTCTCCTGGTCCCACACATATACAGCCTTCCCCACTATCAGCTATGTATTCTTTTTGAACCATGTGTGTTTTGGGTGTGATATTAAATGGTCATATAAATGGTTATTTTTTAAAATTTTTTTATTTTTTATAAACATATATTTTTATCCCCAGGGGTACAGGTCTGTGAATCACCAGGTTTACACACTTCACAGCACTCACCAAAGCACATACCCTCCCCAATGTCCATAATCCCACCCCCTTCTCCCAAACCCCCTCCCCCCCAGCAACCCTCAGTTTGTTTTGTGAGATTAAGAGTCACTTATGGTTTGTCTCCCTCCCAATCCCATCTTGTTTCATTTATTCTTCTCGTACCCACTTAAGCCCCCATGTTGCATCGCCACTTCCTCATATCAGGGAGATCATATGATAGTTGTCTTTCTCTGCTTGACTTATAAATGGTATTTTTAAGTGATAATTTGATATTGTTCTATCACTAGAGAAAATAGTCTATGAGATCTCCATCCTATAAGAATTTCTATTTAAACTTTTGTTTTTCTATGTAATCTAATATATCGTAAATATCTAAAAAAGAGGCATATTTTCTACATGCAGGGTTCTAGATATTTTCTATGTGATCTGTGATTTTCTTTTTAAATATATTTTTTTGAGTTCAAGTATAATTAACATACAGAGTTACCAGTTTTATTTTATTTTTTTAAAGATTATTTATTTATTTATTTAATAGAGATTACAAGTAGGCAGAGAGGAAGGCAGGGGGAGAGGAGGAAGCAGGCTCCCCGCTGAGCAGAGAGCCCGATGTGGGGTTTGATCCCAGGACCCTGAGATCATGACCTGAGCCAAAGGCAGAGGCCTTAATCCACTGAGCCACCCAGACGCCCCCAGTTTTATATATATATATATATATATATATATATATATATATATATTTAAAAATTGGTGATTATGATTGTGGATTTGTCCATTTTTATTGTAATTTTTCTTGTATTCTCAGGGTTTTGTAGTGGTCATCTTAATCCTCATTGATCTTCTTTGCCTTCTAGTCTATTTTTTTTATGTAAACTGTTTACATATGGTAGCATAGGGGAAAGGGGAATGGGGAAATTAGAAAGACATCAACCAGTGTGAAAGCTTACCAGGTATTAACCTCAACTTCCTCATCTGTAAAATGTGGCTGATGACAACAATAGTACCTACCCCAATCCAAATCAACACCTTGAGGTGCCTTGGGGTAAACACTGGGGCTATTACAAAAATCCTGACAAAATTTCCAAAAGTCTTAATTGGGAAATAAATCAATGTTGACTTTGAATAACATATGGGCTTGAGAGACCTCACCTACTTGTAGTAATAAAAAACAAGTTATAAAAATTATTTTCCTGGGGTGCTCAGTGGGTATAGAGATTACTTTAAAAAAAAAAAATCTCTGGGGCATGTGGGTGTCTCAGTTGGTTAAGCATCCAACTCTTGATTTCTGCTCAGGTCATGATGTCAAAGTCATGAAGTTGAGCCTCATGTTGGGCCCCGTGCCATGCGTGGAACCTGCTTACGATTCTCTCTGTCCCTCTCCCTCTACTCTCTCTCTCTCCTTATCAAATAAATAAATAAGTAAATAAATAAATAAAATATTTAAAAAAGAAAACAATTTCCTAGCTAAGCTGAAATCCCCAGTGGTCATTACAGTGTGATTAGTCAGTGTTCTTGAATCATGGCTTCATCACCCCAGTTTTCAAAGGCACTAGAGGAGCTTTCCACTGCTCTCACTTTATGAGTAAACTCTGACTAAACTAGGTAAGTTTTAATTCAGTCATACTATTTCTAATATCTCAAGAAAGTAATAGTAGTCAAAATAATAAAGGGGCTTTACTTAATACTTGGTCCTATCACTATCCTCTATAAATTATTTAAGACACTCTGTTCATCTCTTTTTTTCACAAAAGTACATAAAGCCAAACCTAATCTTCTCATGACAAAATACAAAGAAAGAAGTAAGCTTTAAAATATATAAATAGCAGAAAAGAACATTCTGCATGGAATGGACATGGTTTATAATAAATGTTTAATTTTTCAAAGTGTCTAGATTTAATAAGTTTGTCCAGCTCTAAAAAACTACCCTTCTCTGGCCTTCATTTATCAGAGCTCAGTTCAGTTTAATAACAAATAGTTGGACCTCTGTTGTGTGCTAGGCACTGTTCTAGACTTTTGGGGAAAAACAAAATGGGTAAGACATGGTCCATGGTAAAAGGAATCCTAGCCTGTTTAATAAACAAACAAAGCAAGAATTAACAGAGTTTTATAATAGAGGCTGACCACAGGTGACCTCCATACATTTGGATCATATGGTATTTTAACATTTAATTGAGAGATTTTATTTTTTGTTTTTTTTTAATTATGTTCATTTAGCCACTGTATAGTACATCATTAATTTTTGATGTAGCGTTTAATGATTCATTTGTTGGATATAACACCCAGTGAGAAGTATGGGTTTGGGGTTATCTGGAAGAGTCAGAAAATACAACATTTTGGGTTCACTTTCCTGTATGGTCTCAGCCAACCAGAATTAAGAAGCCTTTGCTCCTTTAGATGGAGTGTGTACCCCTCAAGTGGCCTTAGTGTGCCTCTAGCCTACTTCACACATTAAGGTCATCTCCCTGTCTGCCATTGGAATGGAAGACTGTAACCCTTGTTCTGTACCAAATAATCACAAACAAGGTAGTATTTTGGATAAACCATGATCACCTTCACAAGCACTTACCAGCTGTGGCTTGATACTTCTTTGTATCTAAACATGAGATTTTAAATATAATTATTATAATAGATACAAAAGCCCACGCAGCATTAACAAGGCTCTAGAAGACCCAGGGGCAGCAAGGAATGATCTGGAGATTTTTCTTTGGTTAAAATAAAAAGTTAGGTCTGCAGAACTATCCACAGTGAGTTGGACCAGACTACTCCATAAAAGAGCAGATTCTGAATTGATGTTTGTTCACAATGGCAAACCTGCATGTTTATAACGCTCTGAGATCTTTCCAGAAAATAACCTAGAAGTGTTACACTGGGATAAGGAGAAAAGTATTTGTTGTTAAGCAGAGAACATTTGTAGTTATCAACCATACAGCCATGCCCTAACTTCAGATGTGTGTTACAGAGCTCTCTACATCTGAAAAAATCTGCCAGCAAAAGCAAGAAGTTAAAATGAACTCTGGAAGGAAAAAAAGTGCACTCTGAAAATAAATTGCCCAGATTCCTCCTAGCAGGTGAATTTAGAACCTGATGGTTAGTTTCTGATTGAAATTTTCAGAAAATGAGTACAGCATTTGAAACCGAAAGTGCAATTACATTCTTGCACTTAATTTTCCATGGCTCAACTATACAAACTTTATTAAGCATGGTTTACACATTATAAAACTTTAAAAGTGTATTCTTCCATATATATTTCATGTTTTAATATCTTTTTCATCTTTTCATTAAAAGGATTATTTTCAAAACCAAAGTGTAGCAAGAGTTGGTGATGACCTTTTGAAACAAGTAGACTTATCAGTTAAAAGCGATCAATGATTTGGTTTTTCTCGCATTTCTATTTATGGAAATGACAATTCTTCCTTAAACAATGGTCAGTATAATTGACAGAGTGTATGCATTTATTCTTTCTCTGTTTGCCATTCTCTGAGTACTGAGGCATAAAGGAAGAGGCTATTATTTGGGACCTTGAGCTGAGCTCATAACTCTGAATCTTAATTCAATCAGTGATCAGAACCCAGTGTAGTACCTTTCTGCTTGGCCTGGAGCAAGAAAGGAGGATCAGCCCAAAAGAACTGAGTGAATAAAGAACCTGAGCTGCAGTAACCAGGGTGCTTATAGATTGAGTGAAAAACCTTATTCCATTAACCATTTACATTGAAGGAAAGTGTTTCAAATTTTCTTCTGTAAATGTTCTCTTTCCAAAATCGCTTCTCCCTTACTAACCTAAGAATACATGGTAGAGGAGAAGTTGAATTAAGCTTGACAGTAAGTGATGTTTGCCAGTAGCTTAGGATGAATTCTGTCCAAGATTTGTAGCTGAACCACCCTAGAGATATGGGTAAATTATGTCACACAAAAAACTTGAGGTTTGATGTAAAGATCACACAAGCCAAGACCACCATATTTTACAGAAATTGGATCCCCAAGTAGTACTGGAGCCAACCCCCACCTCTCTATTTTCTAGTGCTCTGAAACACTTCCGAGGCACCAGTGTCTCTCAGCATAATGTAGGTCATCCATACCAGCAATTATTTGAATGGTTTCCACTTGCACAGTCAAGCTTTTAGTCTCAAGAAAGAGGGAACACAGGAATTCAGAGAACTTGAGTTTTTTCTTGTGCATTGAACTGTATTGGGACAAAAGCCATTCTACTTGACCTAAATCTGTGTACTTTGTCACTCTCTAAACATAGTCTTGCTTCTCTTGCATCTGTGTTTTGCATATTCTAGCTCCTTCCACATTTCCTTACTTTCTGAAGCTCCTACTCATCTATGAAAGTAAAGCCCAAGCTTCCCTTCCTCTGGAAGATCTTCCATGATGTCCTCTCTCAAGGCCTTCTTATTCTGCATTAAATAACCTTAAATATACTTTGAAGTAATTATTGTTTTATCTGTTTAACTGTTGCTCAGTGAGCGCAGGTGACATGTCTTTCCTGTGTTTAGTATCACATGTTGAGCGGGGACTCAGAAAAGACGTCAAATGACCAACTAAATGAATGAGTATAGCCATATCCATAAAATCCCACTAGGGTGTTAGTTCCCAGAACAGAGACTGTCTTATTTATGATCAACCAGTATATTGATTCCTATGATTCCCAGGTACCTCCTCTTTCTTTAAAGAACAGAAATGGGAAAGCAAACTTCCTGGCACCCAGCAGTAACTTAATAAATATTTCTTGAATGAATGAGCAAGTTTTAAAGTGAAAGACTGGCTTTGGTTTTTTTTTTTTCGGTCTTAGACAATTCTGTTGGAAATTAAAATAGGATTTCTTTTACAGAAAATAATCTCTTCAACACCAAAAGGACCTACATTTAAAAGTATTTGGATCCTGGTCTTGAAGCCAAAAGAATCGATGACACAAGTACAGATAGGGCTTAGTAGCAATATAATTGTAACAAGATAATATCTTTAAAAATTAATTTATTGATTTTCTTTTCTCAGCTTCCTTTTATGTGACCACAATATTTCAAAGAAAGTAGAATGATTAGATTGTGAATAAAAGAGAAGAATTGTACATATTCAGCTTTGCAACTCTGAGGCAGACTTTTGAAAATCAAAGGACTATCTTGAGGGAGCCCAGAGATCATGACATTAAAGTAGAAAGAGATTAACTGAAGGGCCAAGCCACCATCCCCCACCGTTCCTAAGGAGGACCACAGATACAGAGATGGGACAGCACTTGAGGTCAAGAAATGAAAGAGAAAAGTACCTGACCTGGGGTACCCGTGAAGTACAATAGGAAGAGGCTTGGGGGAGGTGAGGCTGGTCAACATCAGAAGACTGCCCACCATTGTTGGAATCCAGAACCAGGAGGAAGCTGAGATCACTAATAACTTTAAAGACCATTGCATGAGGCATAGACAGAAGAGCTACTTTGCTATTCCTTCTATCAGCAGGTGTCTTCATGCCACCTGTGGTTTGTCCAGCCTGAGAACATTCACTTGTACCCCAAGACTTTTCTGAGTTCTATCTTTACTGTCCCATGTAAGTAAATCCCATTTCTTGATTGTTCAAGATACCCATGAACCTCCTACTCATCCTTTACATAGGTGCATAAGAGAATCCTTGGCTTCTAGGGAGGCGAGGAGAATAGCGTGGCATAGAAGAGAGAGGCCCAGCACAGGTACTTGGGAAACACTAGATAGAGTGATTAAATAATTACCTCCATTACACATATTTTAAATGGAATTGAAGTTTCCTTCACACTCTGTGTCAGTCAGAGATGCAATTCAGTTAGCATAATCTTAGTTTAAATCTGGTCAGAACATATCTAAAGTTCAGGTCTCTATCCTGAGTACTGAGCATGAGAAGCACCCATTCAGAAGAATGTGGACAAGATGATTATAGTCTTGTCTATAATTGTCTATGATTATAGTCTTATAGGGCCTTATAGTCCCTATAAGTCCTTATAGTCTTGTCTATGATTATAGTCTTATAGGGCCTTATAGTCTAAGGCCCTAGATACATGCAGCCTGAAGAAGAGAAGACTTGGATGAAGTTTTCTTTTTGGGGGGCAGGGGGAGGAAGTAGATAGAGCTGGAACTCATTAGTATGCTCTCCAAAACGATGGCTAGCTCTAGTAGTCAGAGTGGCCCAAAGATGGTTCAAGAACAGTTGGTTGACCACTGCACTTGTTTACAATAATGCCACAGGACTTCTGATGGATGAGTAGAATAGTTAGCAGTTGGGGTGACTTCTGACTCTGAGGATCTATAATTCTATTTCATTATTGGTCACTCACTCTTTGTCAGCCAGCTGTAACTGGTAAAGAAGTAATGGAGCAAAATGGCTTCTCTAATGCAGCTTATAGTCTAGAGGAGAGAAGATAGACATTGACAAAAAAAAAAAAAATCACACAAGCAAATATGAATTTCCGTGAGACAACTGTTACAAGTGAGAAATCCACAGCACTATGAGAGTGTTATGAGGAGTAGACCTAGGCAGGACGATGGGGATAACACCCTGAAGATATGACTCTTGATCAGAGATTAAGAAAGTATAGGAGCTATCCAGGAGAAGAAGGGAAGAGCAATCAGGATCACTGGAAGCAGCAGCCCCCTCTTTCTGTTTCCAGGTGGAAAACAGTACACCTCATTGAGAGCCAATATGGCACAATTATTAAAAGATAGACTTGAATTGCGTATCCTCCACTTATGAGTTGTGTGTCCTTGGGTAAATTATTTAGGATCTCTGAACTTAAGTTTTCCTATCTGTCAAATTGGGAAAATATCTACCTCACAAGATTGTGGGCTAAGATAAATAGAATAACGAATATAAAATGCTCATCCCATGCCTAATACCTACTGTTTATTAAACTTTGGCTATAATCCATAAATAGACATGACATGACAATGACAATTTATTCACTGAAGGCAGAACATAAGCCTTTCAAAAACTGTAAACCAGTAGATTCTGGGATTGAGTACCCAGCAGTGAGGCAGAGAGCACCAAACCATTAATGATAGGGAGTATGAACTGTCATCTACAAACTTTAAAGGAAATCCCGAAAAGATTTTCCATTTTGCTTTGAATCTAATTAAAACTTACCCTTACCTAGATCAAGAATTTTTTTGTTAGATCAAAGAATTGTGCCAAATCAAGGAATTCAATCTCAAATTCTAATCTTCAATCCATCACAGTCATTTGATTATTTCACTATCCAAGCCTCACCCCTTGAAGGCAGGCAACTCAACTGGCTAAAGTCTCTGTCCATCTCCCCACCTGGGAACTTTCCTCTCTGGTGGGGGTGGTAGTGTTTCTTCTCCTTCTCCTTTCCCTCCTTCTTTCCCTCCTCCTCCTTCCCTTCTCCTCCACCATTACCCCACCACCACCACCACCACCACCACCACCATAAGGCATGGGGGAAGGGTAAATGCACAAGGGAATGAATATTCTTACATCACTCTTCTCCCACTCCTTCCATCTTCTGCCAGTGCTTCTCATGACTGACTCTGGAAGCCACAGAACAAGAGAGTCAAATATAGTCCTCAAAGGTCAGCCTTCTCAAGCACAGAGTAGGTTAAAGAAGGGCAGATAAGGAATCAAAGTTGGGGGTGGATGGTGGTAAATGTCATGTTTTCACCTCGAGGAACATTTATGTCATAGAAAGAAATTAGTTATTCTTGCAATGACAAACGTGTAGAAATGGAGAGATGATTAGTGGTACTCAGGGGTGGGGTGGGAGGGAAGGAAGTGTGGCTATAAAGGGGCAACAGAGAGATCCTTCTGGTGATGGAAATGTTCTGTATCTTGACTGTTTTGGTATCTGTATCCTAAATGTGATGTTCTATAGTTTGGTAAGATAATTCCTTTGGGAAAAATTGGGTAAGAAGTACATGAGATTATTCATATTATTCTTACAACAGCTAGTGAATTATAATTATCTCAAAATAAGAAGTTAAATTAAAGTGGAAAAATCAGGTGAGTTTAAAATCAGATAGATATTGGATATTTCAAAAGAAGTATAATCCTTTGCTTCCCAGAAAGACTGTCTTCCATTTGGTTTATACAGAAATTGCCTGGGATTCCTAGTCAGTGAAATATCACTGAACAAATTGGTTTTTGCTAAAATTTCCTCATTCTTCAACTTCACTACATCTTTAAAATTTTTGTTAGACTGCAAAATCCTGATCAGACCCGTGAATAGCTTTGGTCTGTGAAGACATTGGCAGAAGTACATCACCAAGCATATGAAGGCAGAGAGAACCGGGGAACAGGTGTCTATTATAAAAGGTGTCTGTAATAAAAGGAATAGAGCAGGGGCACCTGGGTGGCTCAGTGAGTTAAAGCATTGGCCTTCGGCTCAGGTCATGATCCCAGGGTCTGGGATTGAGCCCTGCATCAGACTCTGTGCTCAGCAGGGAGCCTGCTTCCTCCCTTCTCTCTCTGCCTACTTGTAATCTCTGTCTGTCAAAAAAAAAAAAAAAAAAAAGAAAAAAAAGAGCGGAAGGGAAGGCAGGTTTTTTTTTATATTTTTTTTTTTTTTATTATTTTTAAAAAAAGGATTTAAAATGTTTTTTAAATTTTTTTTATTTGGTTTTTTTTTTTTATTTTTTTTTTTTTTTTTTTTTTTTTTTTTTATTATATGTGAAGAAATCTGGGTGGTGCCTAGGTGGCTCAGTTGGTTAAGCATCCAAATCTTGGTTTTGGCTCAGGCCATGATCTCAGGGTCCTGGAACAGAACCCTGCCTCCAGCTCTGCAGTGAAGGTGGAGCCTGCTTAAGATATTCTCTCTTCCATCTATACTCGGAAAACTATAACGTACTCATGAAAGAAATTGAGGAAGACACAAAGAAATGAAAAAATGTTTCATGCTCCTGGATTGGAAGAATAAATATTGTGAAAATGTCTATGCTACCTAAAGCAATCTACACATTTAATGCAATTTCTATCAAAATACCATCCATTTTTTTCAAAGAAATGGAGCAAATAATCCTAAAATTTATATGAAACCAGAAAAGACCTCGAATAGCCAAAGGAATATTGAAAAAAAAAAAGTCAACGTTGGTGGCATCACAATTCCAGACTTCAGGCTCTATTACAAAGCTATCATCATCAAGACATCATAGTACTGGCACAAAAACAGACACATAGATCAATGGAACAAAATAGAGAGCCCAGAAATAGACTCTCAACTCTATGGTCAACTAATCTTCGACAAAGCAGGAAAGAATGTCCAATGGAAAAAAGACAGCCTCTTCAATAAATGGTGCTGGGAAAATTGGACAGCCACATGCAAAAAAATGAAATTGGACCATTTCCTTACACCACACACGAAAATAGACTCAAAATGGTTGAAGGACCTCAACATGAGAAAGGAATCCATCAAAATCCTTGAGGAGAACACAGGCAGCAACCTCTTCGACCTCAGCCACAACAACATCTTCCTAGGAACATCACCAAAGGCAAGGGAAGCAAGGGCAAAAATGAACTATTGGGATTTCATCAAGATCAAAAGCTTTTGCACAGCAAAGGAAACAGTTAACAAAACCAAAAGGCAACTGACAGAATGGGAGAAGATATTTGCAAACAACATATCAGATAAAGGGCTAGTGTCCAAAATCTATAAAGAATTTAACAAACTCAACACCCAAAGAACAAATAACCCAATCAAGAAATGGGCAGAGGACATGAACAGACATTTCTGCAAAGAAGACATCCAGATGGCCAACAGACACATGAAAAAGTGCTCCACATCACTTGGCATCAGGGAAATACAAATCAAAACCACAATGAGATACCACCTCACACCAGTCAGAATGGCTAAAATTAACAAGTCAGGAAATGAGAGATGCTGGCAAGGATGCGGAGAAAGGGGAACCCTCCTACACTGTTGGTAGGAATGCAAGCTGGTGCAACCACTCTGGAAAACAGCATGGAGGTTCCTCAATGTGTTGAAAATAGAACTACTCTATGACCCAGCAATTGCACTACTGGGCATTTACCCTAAAGATACAAACGTAGTGATCCAAAGGGGCACGTACACCCAAATGTTTATAGCAGCAATGTCCACAATAGTCAAACTATGGAAAGAACCTAGATGTCCATCAACAGATGAATGGATCAAGAAGATGTGGTGTATATACACAATGGAATACTATGCAGCCATCAAAAGAAATGAAATCTTGCCATTTGTGATGACGTGGACGGAACGAGAGGGTATCATGCTTAGCGAAATAAGTCAATTGGAGAAAGACAACTATCATATGATCTCCCTGATATGAGGAAGTGGAGATGCAACATGGGGGATTAAGGGGGTAGGAGAAGAATCAATGAAACAAGATGGGATTGGGAGGGAGACAAACCATAAGTGACTCTTAATCTCACAAAAAAGAACTGAGGGTTGCTGGGGGGAGGGGTTTTGGGAGAGGGGGGTAGGGTTATGGACATTGGGGAGGGTATGTGCTATGGTGAGTGCTGTGAAGTGTGTAAACCTGGTGATTCACAGACCTGTACCCCTGGGGATAAAAATATGTTATATGTATATAAAAAATAAAAAATTCAAATAAAAAATAAAGATATTCTCTCTTCCTCTGCCACTCCCCCCACCCACGTGCTCTTTCTCTTTCTAAAATAAATAAATAAATAAAATATATATGTGAAGAGAAAATCACAGTAGGAACCATGAGACACTGGAGTAGAGTTAGTACACTGAGCAAGTATGACATCATATGTGCTTTGAGTCACTCAGGTAGCCTTTAGCCCCACCTTTTCAAAAGCCAATGCAAAAGCAAAACATGATCTATTACATGGTTATAAGATAAACCTTGACTTGGAAGAAACCTCTTTGCTGCATCCTCATAGTAGAGACATTACACTTTACTCAACAACATCCTTAAGGTTAATAAGACAACTAGTTTCAGAGTTGAGCAAAAACAGTTCTATTAGGGACCTAAAAAATGAAGTTAGGGGTACAGCTTTCTAGTTTTGACCTGGCGGCATTTTGGAGTATATTTAGAATGGAAAAACTGTGTTCTTTAGAAAATCAAAAAATGTTTTTCAAACTAGCTTTAGGTAAGTATTAGTGAAGTGGCAAACTGAAAATCCCTACCGGGTCCAAAGAGGTATAATAACTAAGAAAGATGGGATGTCTGCTAAAAAAAAAAAAAAAAAAAAAAAAACATGCAGACACTACAAATAGTGGAAAATGGTGCTTTATAAATGGCTTCCAGTTGGGGGCTACACTGAGGTGTGGTAGGATTTCTGCAAGTTGGAGCCTCCTCCTGCTCACTACCAGCCTGTTGTTACCGTAACCAAAATCAGGACTAGATGTTACCAGATTTCTTATTTTTCCTTTGCATTAGTCAGAGTTCTCTTACAGAAAATAAAAGCTACTCTGGCTATTTTCAGCACAAAGGGCAAAGGGCTTCCGACAAGGAATTAGGTGCTTACAGTGTACTGCGGCTGGACTTGCAAGGCTAACTGCCAGAGGAACAATGAGGAACCCGCCCCCAAGGAAGCTGCCAATTCTGCTGGTCAGGAAGATGGGAAATCAGGAAGTTTCCCCTGCACCATTAACTCTAGCAACAATGTAGAGATCAGGAAGCCACTGATGCTGTTACTGTTGGCCCTGGAGCCAAGCTTCATCTGTTAGGTCCATACTGGTAACAAAAATAACAACGGCTGAAAGATGCTGCTGACCTCACTTGTTGATCCTCACAAAGCTGGTGACAAGAATGCTCCTGCAGAAAATCCCAAAGCATCCTTGATCATGCCTGCCACAGGGGCAGTGGGGATCTCGACCTTTCAAACCTCACTTGAATGCGTCTGCCCACTCAAAGCTAAAGCTAAATGGTTCTGGTTGCCCAGATTACAAAAGGAATTCTAACTGCTCACCCTCCGGGGGTGTGGAGGAAGCGGGTGGTGGACATGTGGAACATATGCAGAGCAAGAATCCATTTTAGCATCATATTGTATTTTTATGCAGAAATCACTTGAGCTCTTAAATGCTGATAATTAAATCATTACTTTTAAATTAATGGGCAGGCCAATAATATGGGAGTTGATGAGATACATCTGTGAACAGATTCAGCTTCATGGCAACTAACTGGAGGGTAGGTTTTGATACAATTCAGCTCATCGAAGAAGAAAGGCTCAAGCCCTACCCCCTCCCACCTGCCGATACATGAATAACAGTTTATATAGTGCTATGCTATAGTGAAAACCCTATTTTTTTTTAAGATTTTATTTACTATTTGACAGAGAGAGACACAGAGAGAGAGAGAACACAGGCAGAGGGAGTGGGCGAGAGAGAAACAGGCTTCCCACCGAGCAGGGAGCCCCCATGCGGGGCTGGATCCCAGGACCCTGGGATCATGACCTGAACCAAAAGTAGTTGCTTAACAACTGAGCCACCCAGGCACCCCAGTGAGAATCCTTTAAATGTAGTTATTACTAGTAAATTCTTGATGAAATAAGATTCCAACAATACACAAATACAGTAAAAATTTATTTTTCTCCTCTCATTCGCATTGTCAACTCCTCAGATGTAACCTTCAGTAACATTGTGAAATAAATCAAACTTTGCTGTTTGAATATTCTAGAAGCAGAACCAAGTGTTTAAGAAAAACCAAGTTTTTCTAGAGAAAGCTAGAACCAAGTGTTTGAAGCGTTTGAATTCATGCTAGAATCTACCTGATATACACAGCTGGAGGGGGTTAACTGCTGATGAGAATCTATCCAGTATATATTGCTGGTGAGTCTGTTGACTGAGGAATGGGTTTACTGTCCAAAGCAGAGAGTACATATTCAGCCTGGAAACAAATATAATTTCCATAACATTTTATAATCAAGCAAACAAATATATTTCCTATATCAAATGTATTTTACAAGCCTTGTGGTAATCTTAGACTTTGTGGTTAATGGTCATATTTGTTGCTCATACTTGAATATCTTAGTGTCATCCTTTTCTCAACATTCAAGAAGGGGACAATAATTTATTCTAAAACACTGTTGGCAAGTATTTGAATTTAAATAAGACCTTTGTTCCTTTAGCTTATCTTTCAACAATGTTCCTTGTTTATTGTGCTCCTGTTTTCACCAGCAAGTAAATATTCTCTAACCTTCTCTTTCCTATCTTATGGAGGAGAGTAATATTCAGCACTTCTCAAAGTACTTGGGTCAACAAGACGCTGTCTTCTCAAGGCAACTCATCAAGTCCATAGTGATCTATAATTTCATTTACATTTAGCCAAAGTCAAAGCAGGGGCTTAAGCTTCTAATTATCATTTCCACAGATATATATCTAGATATATATATTTGAGATATTTGTAGTGTGTATATATATATATATATTTGTGTGTGTGCACATGTGTGTGTAGAGAGAGTGACCTGTGAGCATAAGTGCAGATGCACATTTGTATCGTATCATTTTTTCAAACACTTAAACATGTTATCTTATTCAGTTGTCACAAAAGCAGGTTACCTATTTTTATTTTAAAGATTTTATTTATTAGAGAGACAGAGAGCATGCATGGGGCTGAGGGCAGGGGGAAGAGCAAAGAGAGAGCTATAAGCAGACTCTGCACTGAGCGTGGAGCCCAATGGAGGGCTCGGTCTTGAGACCCTGAGATCATGACCTGAGCTGAAATGAAGAGTCAGATGCTTAGTAGCTTACTTATTATTATTTCCAAAGAGGCTCAAAGAGGTTTAGAGGCTTCATTAAGGAAACCCAACTAGTAAACCATCAGACTGGATTTGGGTCTTCTGTGTCCAGTCCTCTTTTCCCTAAACTGTGTGCCTTGATATAGAAGTCAAAAAATTTACCTGAAGGGCTTTAGAGTTCACATCCCAGCTCCTGGAAAGTGGGGAGCACAAAGAATAGGTGAGGTGTTTTCTCTCAGTAGCATCTCTTCATCTTCCAGTTCTGGCGCTTAGAATTTGCTCATGACCAAAGCCTGTGTGTGTCCGGTGCTCCAGGAGCA
The DNA here is from genome assembly GCF_022355385.1 of Mustela nigripes. Lineage (NCBI taxonomy): Eukaryota > Metazoa > Chordata > Mammalia > Carnivora > Mustelidae > Mustela > Mustela nigripes. The sequence continues at coordinate 134,822,784 of NC_081558.1, read as the reverse complement.
GGGTAAATATTTTGCAGCCTCTTTAGTCCATCCAGAATTTAGGTTCTGATTTGGTTTTCTTCAGTCTTCTTTGCATTTGGAGAACTACTCCTTAACCTTAATGTTTTTCTTATTAAGATACTTTTATATGTTAGTTGTAATTAATTTAGAAGAAAATACCTTCATAAAGATAGAAAATAGAAACCTGCAGTAATGCTGGTTTCATCCAAATATTTCTACCACTGAAGTTCTGATGTATACCTTTTCTTAGTCAGTTCAGGCTGCCACAACAGAATACCATAGACCGGGTGGCTTAAACAATAAGCATCTACTTCTCACAGCTGTGGAGGAACTGAGAAGGTGAGAAGTCCAAGATCAAGGTACCTGCAGATTCATTGTCTAGTAAGAACCCTTTTTCTGGTTTGCAAACTCCCTTCTTGATGCGTGGAGAAAGAGAGAGCTCTGGTTTCTCTCTCTTCTTATAAGGGCATTAATCCCAATATGTGAGCTCCATCCTCAGGACCTTATCTAAACCCAGTTATATCCCAAGGGCCCCACCTCCAGATACCATCACATTGGGGATTAGGGCTTCAGTATATGAATTGGAGTGGAAAGAGCGGACACATTCTATCCATAGCACTTTACTCCTTTATAAATGTAAACTTTTAAAATGAGATTAAACTGTTTATTCTCTTTGGACTTGCTTTTTTTTTCTCTAAAAATAAAAATATATCACAAGTACATTTCCATGTCATTAAATAGTTTTCTACAAGAACATCTTGGATGACTGTCTCACTACATGGTGTCAGGTGCTTTGTTCACATACTGGTCGGGCTTTTCAATTATTTCTATTCTTTAACATTCTGGGTAAACATAGCATATCATTTCCTGTCTCTTATGGAGCACAGGGTACTGAAACCTAACCCCACATATAGCCCCTGTAAGAAGTAATCCTATGCATCCTTATGACGGTTCTCTTCACAGAAAGCAACAGTCAATTCGATAAAGCCACCCTATTGGCACTCAGCAAGCAATTAGTCTAAATCATTCAATAATTTTAACTTAAGAAACACAGAAAATGTAGCTGAGAGGAGGCATTTTAAATGAAAGATGCCTTACAACCTAATACTTGGAACCAAAAGAAACTTGACTAAAAAACACTGTGATAAAATCTTGAGGTTGAGTCATTTTGCTTTTGTTTTTGTTTTACTTATTCATGATTATTTCTTTAGAATAATTCTTAGAAGGGGTGCCTGGGTGGCCCAGTTTGTTGGGCATCCGACTCTTGGTTTCAGCTCAGGTTCTGAACTTGTGGGATGGAGCCCCACATCCAGTGCCAGGCTCTGTACTCCACAGGGAGTCTGCTTGAGGTTTCTCTCCCTTTGCCCCTCCCCCTGCTCTCTCTCTTTTTCTCTCTCCCTGAAATAAATGAATAATTTTTTTAAAAAAGGTTAATTCTTAGACATGGGATTCTAGCTCAACTTTATACATTTTTTAAAGAATATTGATGTGTATTACCAAATTACTCTCTAGAAATGACATTCTTCCCTCAACCACCATTGAAGTTTAATTTATCCAGTTTGATTTCCAAAATTGTATTTCATTGTTTGAAGTTGCACATCTATGATTTCCAAGTGAGCTTTAACATTTTCTGTAGGTACTGGCCATTTGTATTTCTTCTTTTGTGAATTGCCTGTTCCTATCATTTGCCCATCTTTTTCTGTTGAAGTAGTCATATTTTTCTTATCGATTTAAAATAACTTTATATGTTACAGACTTTAATCTTGATCTTGATCTATTTTATTGTGAGCTGGTAGAATCAAAAGGAAGGTCAGGAAAAGACGCACCACGGATTTGGGTTGAATGTCTGCAGCCAAAAGAGGATCAGGTCAAGGGACACTCCATCTCATGACCCTCCTTCTAGAATTATTTTTAATGTGGGGTACAAGTGTTACACGGGGCATTCACAGACTTTCAAAAGGGTATGTAGACATAGATTATTTTTTTTTAAGATTTTATTTATTTATTTATTTGACAGACAGAGAAAGATTACAAGTAGGCAGAGCAGAAAGCAGGGAGAGAGCGGGGGAAGCAGGCCCAGCAGAGAGCCCAATGTGGGGCTCGATCACCAGGACCCTGATACCATGACCTGAGCTGAAGGCAGAGGCTTAGATCGCTGAGCCACCCAGCTGCCCCGACATAGATATTTTTTAAGGAAACTAATTTCCAGATCTCCAAATTTCATGTAACTTGTGCCTAAGATTGACTGCCTAGGAAATTTTTTCCTACCTCCCTTTTTCAGTAGTGTTTCTCCCATTTTATAAAATTATGCTATGGTGATTTGCACTCAGGTATGCATATAACTCAATGGGAATTGAGTGACGTTTGCTATACCTGCCTTCATTCCCATCTACATGAGCAAAATTTCTGGATGTTTTTATTAAGAGATTCATTTTCTACAATGAAATTCTTTTCTTAATAATGACCTATCAAAAGTGGCAATATGTTCATGTTGTTTTGATCAGTTCTGCCATATATGGATCAGGATAGTGTAAGAAACCTAAAACTTCAGTGGCTTAACACAACAGTATTTACTGCTCGTCCATATCATAGTCCAGCAGAGACAAGGAGGCTCTCCTTGACGGTAGATAACTCTGCTTCCATCTTGCATCTCTGCGGTCTTGGAGTTCCCAGCTTCCAGCTGGAAGACAAGAGAAAGCATAAGAACTCAAGCCACTTTTAACTGCCTAGGACAGGAAGCCATATATCATTTTAGTCCATACTTCCAATGCGAAACTGAGAAGTATAATCTTCTTATACCTGTAGGAAGAGAAGAGGGAGTGGTGAACACAGCATTGTCTCTGCCACAGGTACTCCAGGTAATAATGGTAATGACGGCTCAATCCAGATGAATTTTATTTTAACAGTCTTATTTTTTTTTTTTTACATTACAACATAAAACTGAAAAAGGATAGTTTTTCAAAATTCCTTTAAGAAATAGTGAACAAAAATGTTGAAGCCCCAGTGCCCTGCACTATTTTTAGGGAAACGCCTATCCAATTTGATTTCATTTAAAAGCTAACAAGAAAGAAAGAAAAATACATCGTTAGCAGGACCGTTTCTGCTGTAGTGGATTTGCAGCTGCTGGGGGCTGCACACTGCAGTCATTTATAATGCCACCTTCCTAGGAAGTCCAGGGATAGGGAGTTCCAGGTACAGAAGTGTATTTCTTGTAGAGTTCACATGTCAAGGTGACAACCAGAGCCACTGCTGTCCACACCCTGCTTTGCTTTGTGGTTAAGCTCCCTTAGGATTGAAGTTTTCCACCTTGAAGTCAGCGAACTCTTATTCCACCTTGCTCATCAGCCGGTCGTATTGAACCACTCTGCCAACTAAATAAACATCCTACAACTTTTCAGAAGAATCTAAAGAAGCCTGTCTTTTTGACTATGGAAGACAGCAGTTTTTGACAGAGGTCTAGCTCTCCTTCCTAAAAAGGCCCATTGACCTTTATTGCAAGTGAAATAGCTTATGGGAACAGTAAATGGCTAACCTTACTGTAGCATAAAATAGAGCTCTCGACAGCCTCTCTTCTCTCAGCACTGGCGAGAGGCCTATAATAGCATCCCTCATAAAAGCCTCTGTGCCATTTCCCAGGTGCAAACCTTTACAGAAGTACAACTAGGGAGTTTCCAAAATTGCTCCAAGAGAAGATTGTCTATGAATAATGCCAACTATTTGGCAGATGTTTCTTGACCAGAATTTGAGATCACTTTATTTTTGCATATGCCCTTTTAGTGTAAGTGACAACAGGCAGTATACTGGAAATACAGGAGGGCAAGCTTACATGAAAAGGCTATTGAATAAATGGATAAATAAATTACTTTTGAAAAAAACCATTGAAAATGCCATCTGATTTAGAGATTAAAGACCAAATTCTGCTTTCTGAAACTTGTGTCAGGTTTTGAAAAATAAATAAACAATTCTCTAATTCTTCTTGGGTATCAACCATTTGCAAGTGCTATGGGGACCAAGAAGAAAGATGCGATGAGCTTACAAATCAAGAATTCAGAAAGTCCTTTCCTGATCAACATGCAGTCACTCCCTTCACATACCCTATTTTCTCTTCATCGTGGAATTTATCACTACCTGACATTTCTCCTCTATTTCTTTATTGGTCTGTCTCCCAAAGAATGTAAGCTCCTGGAATGTTGAGACCTTGACCATTTTTGTCCATAGCTGTATCCCCAGGATTCTGAACAGAGTCCAGCATGACTTTCCAACAATCTTGTCAAAGGATGAGTAAATCCCTACTCTCAGAGAGACCGTGGACTCAAAAGACAGAAAAATGAAGCCCCAAGTATCAATAATATTCATGTATCTATTCAGTAAAAAGGAGTTCAAACAAAGTAATAGAGCCTCGAAGAATTGATGGATTTTTTAAAAATTAAATAATTAATTTATTTGACAGAGAGAGAGAGATCACAAGTACGCAGAGAGGCAGTCAGAGAGGTGGGGGGAGTGGGTGGGAAGCAGGCTCCCTGCTGAGCAGAAAGCCCCATGTGGGGCTCCATCCCAGGACCCTGAGATCATGACCTGGGCCGAAGGCAGAGGCTTAACCCACTGAGCCACCGAGGCGCCCCGAAGAATTGATAGATCTTATGGAAAGAATCAAGTTTCCTAGAAGAGATTAGATTTGACCTCAGTTTCCTGGCTACTGTGGGACCAGGGGGCAGCGCACACTGTGGAGTACATATAGGGAATATTTTTTCCATGCGTATGACTTTATATGAAATGCACTGTTGCTACTAAAGCCTTCGTGGTAGTCAACAAGTCAATCAGCCTTTGTTCAGGTCACTTCCTATACCCTGCAGCATGCACTGGTCAGTTCTTCCTCCAAACGGGTGTCCAGATCGTTCCCAGTTCTGCCCTCTCAGCCCAGGTCACCGAATTTAAAAATCCAGTCTTTAAAAAGAAGTCAATCTATAATCTATAAGTAATTTAAAGAGACCTTCACCTGGTGTTAACTCTCAAGGGCACTTCTAAATTCTGTAATCTTCATGATGTCAGGTTACACTGTGATTGTCTTGCCAGTGTCTTGGGGATAGGCCACATGTCTGTGAATGGGGTATGAGCGCTTCTTAGAAGGGAATGGATCTTCTGACTATCATTCTAGAAGTTATCAATCTTGGATAGAAAATAAGAATTCTGGAAGTGGACCTACATTTATATCAGAGATTACCTTCCTTCTCTCTCTGGGCAGATAGTTAGTATTGTCCAAAGTCTAGGAGGAAAAGTTTCTCTTGACATCTGGAAGCAGATGGGGATTGAGGCAAGTTAACAGCCCCATAGAGAACCCCTAAGGTCAGTCTGGGATATGTGATACTATTTCTCTTCCATTCACTTCATAGTCTAATAACATCTTGTTATGTTTAATCCTGATATCAGCTGTCTAGTGAGATGAAGAGGAGAATCTATCTCGCATTGGTTGGAAGGACAGAAGGGAGAAGGGGAGAAGGGTTCCCTGTCATCCTCAGTGAGACCAGCATGGGGTATGCTGCAGTGTCACCAGCAGAGGATATCTGTCCTGAACAGCATGTTCTGAAAGCCGTTTGTGGTAATGATAGCAGGGCACAGAAAATAAGGAGACCCTGCCTGCCTTGGGTATGCTCGAAATGGCCTCTGAGAGCACCTGGAAACCTGAAGAAAACGCTGAGGGGCAGTTAGAAGCAGAATTTTCCCTTGCAGCCAGGACATGGGGTGTTTGAGCTACCAAGTTTAGTCATTAAAAATTAACTTGTTCCAGAAAAACTTTTAGTCAAATTGAAATTTTATACATGTTATTTTTATAGTGGCAAGGAGCTTTCCATTTATTCTAATTTTTTCTAAGAAAGTAACTTGATTAATGGTAAAATACAAAAAGGTTTCCCATTAAACTGTGGAAGAAAAGATTAGAGCACCTGGGTGACTCAGTAGATTAAGCATCTGTCTTCAGCTCGGATCATGATCCCGGGGTCCTGGGATAGGGCCCAGCCTCCACTGGACCTCCATCAGTCTCCCTGAAGGGAGCGTGCTTCTCCCACTCCCTCCGCCTCTCCGCCCTGCTTGTGCTCTAGCACACCCACACTCTGTCTCTCAAATAAATAAATAAAACATTTTTTAACAAAAAGATAATATTGTTAACACATTTAACTAATATTAAGTACTACCCAATTAGAGAAAAGAAAATAAAATGTATAAGAATGGGAAATAATGAGCCAAAATGATAACTATTTATAAATGATATAATCACATGACTGAAAGAGAGCCACGTGGAAAATGATTGGAAATAAAATAACACAGTAGGAAAACTAGTTCTTAAGTGCGGTAACTAATAACCAGTAACTTTACTATATAAGAACCACAAGTTAGAAAAGTGTATTGAAAAAAGTCCCATTTAAAACAGTACTTAGGGGACGCCTGGGTGGCTCAGTTGGCTAAGCAGCTGCCTTCGGCTCAGGTCATGATCCCAGCGTCTGGGGATCGAGTCCCACATCAGGCTCCTTGCTCAGCAGGGAGCCTGCTTCTGCCTCTGCCTGTGCTCACTCTCTCTGACAGATGAATAAATAAAATCTTTTAAAAAAAAATAAATAAATAAAACGGTACTTAGAGGAATAAAATACCTTAAAGTAGAAGTAATAGTAAATGTGCAAGATGTATATGATTGAATCTTGAGAGAATAAAATGGCATTTGCTATGTTTAAATTAAAAATAAGTGTTATAAAGATGTTAACGTTCTTAAAACTAATTTTTTTAAAGATTTTATTTATTTTTTGAGAGAGAGAGGGAAGGCACAGAGGGAGCGTGACAGGGAGAAGCAGACTCCCCACTGAGCAGTGAGCGGGACATGGGGATCAACAAGGGGCTCGGTCCCAGGACCTTGAGATCATGACCCGAGATAAAGGCAGCCAGCCACTTAACCAACTGAGCCACCCAGGTGCCTTCTGAAAATTAAATTATTAACTGAATGTAATACCTGTAAAAATGTCAACTAGATTTTTCTGGTGGCAAATAAAGATCTTCATTACAGAGTTATTATAATTGCAATAGCCTTGAAACAATCTGTACGTCAAGATGAGATGAGTTAAACTATGGCCTGTTCCCAAAGGATGCCATTATGGTATCCTCCTATTTAAAAAAATAAGGGAGATCTACAGGCCTGGATGTGGAAAAATCTTTAAGATATATTATTAATGTAAAGATCAACTTGCAGAAACACACATACAAATGACATATCTATGTGTATGTGTACATATACACACACACAGATATATACAGAGAGAGAGGATTTCATTTGTGTGCTTGCGGGTGTGCGCGCACACACAGACACACTTCAAAAAGCACCCAGGAAACTTTGCCAGTGGAGATGTGGAATGGGGAATAGGGTAAAAAAGACTTACCTTTCCCCATATATCCTTTTTATGCCATTTGGTGTTTTTATTATGTATATGTCTTAACTTTTCAAGAGAAAAAAAATCATTTTTAAGTAAAAAAAGAACGAAGAACATAGACTTAAAAAAGAGCACTTGTTCAATTTAACAGTACCTACTAACATGTAGGTGAGCATTCCCATATCTACTAGCTGGTCAACTTCTCCCCATCCTAGAGAAATTGTTGCCCATGTGCATAAATAAGCATGTACAGGGACAGAAAGACATGGCATTGCAGGGTGGAGGTGGGGGACAGCAACTAAAATGTTATCTTTTTCTATACTACCTACTACTTAGATTGTGAATAAATACTTATAATAACAGAAGTTGGAAACATCTCCATCAGCAGGGCAGAGAGATCTTTTTGGGTTTTGTTTTGTTTTTAATTAATTTCTTTTCAGTGTAACAGAATTCATTGTTTATGCACCACACCCAGTGCTCCATGCAATATGTGCCCTCCATAATACCCACCACCAGGTTCCCCCAACCTCCCACCCCCCACCCCTTCAAAACCCTCAGATTGTTTTTCAGAGTCCATAGTCTCTCATGGTTCATCTCCCCCTCCAATACCCTCAACTCCCTTCTCCTCTACATCTCCCCATGTCCTCCATGCTATTTGTTATGCTCCACAAATAAGTGAAACCAATGATAATTGACTCTCTCTGCTTGACTTATTTCACTCAGCATAATCTCTTCCAGTCCCGTCTATGTTGATAACAAAAGTTGGGTATTCATCTTTTCTGATGGAGGCATAATACTCCATAGTGTATATGGACCACATCTTCCTTATCCATTCATCCGTTGAAGGACATCTTGGTTCTTTCCACAGTTTGGCGACCGTGGCCATTGCTGCTATGAACACTGGGGTACAGATGGCCCTTCTTTTCACTACATCTGTATCTGTGGGATAAATACCCAACAGTGCAATTGCAGGGTCATAGGGAAGCTCTATTTTTAATTTCTTAAGGAATCTCCACACTGTTCCCCAAAGTGGCTGCACCAACTTGCATTCCCATCAACAGTGTAAGAGGGTTCCCCTTTCTCTACATCTCCTCCAACACATGTTGTTTCCTGTCTTGCTAACTTTGGCCATTCTAACTGGTATAAGGTGGTATCTCAATGTGGTTTTAATTTGAATCTGTCTGATGGCTAGTGATGATGAATACTTTTTCATGTGTCTGATAGCCATTTGTTTGTCTTCATTGGAGAAGTGTCTGTTCACGTCAGGGCAGAGAGATGTTTAATAAATTTTGGTACAGCTAAGTATTTTGCAGAAGTTAAAAGGAAGGCAATAAGTTCCTATATAACATAAAAGATGTTCGTGTTATAATGTTATTAAGTGAAAAATCAAATGATAGGACAATGTATGTAGTAGTAATTTTTTGCATAAGCATAGAAAATTATGGAAGGAAGCATACAACGCCATAAATAATAGATGCCTGAGTCAGACAGTATTTTATTTACTTCCAAGCCAAACCTGCTTCTCCCCATCTCCTTCCATGCTGTCTCCTAAGGGAATAGCTGTTTCTGATCTGGGCTGTGAATCAGCCCGTTTGCTGATGTAACCTTGGCTTCAACCTGGCCTTTTGCAGCTCCTCACTGGGGTACAGAACTCACTTATAGCCACTAGCAACATTATTCTCTGGTTCCCATTCTGAAGCTTCTTCTGTGCATGGGCTCCTGGGAATTTTGCATAAGGGAGAAATGATGGGATTAATGTGTTTCTGTGCCTCCACCGTAACCTCTAACAGATAATTCCAGGTCCTTTTAGGAAGGATTTCACCTTCTCACTTATACTTTTAACATCGGCATCTATGTATTTTTTTTTTTTAATTTGTGAAACCAAAAAGTAAATGTAAGAATACAAAGAAACTGTGACATTCCTAAGAATAAACAACCTTAAACATAAACATAAAAATAACACATGTAAAATGGTATTTTCTGATGCTTCTCACCATAATGTTCAAAAGATTTGTGACCACAAGAGGATTAATAACCATTGTACTAAACCTAGTGTTTAGTCTGTTTTGTTTGATTGGTTTTTTTCTTATACTTGTTTTCAGTTTTTCAAAATGGGTAATATATTATTATATAGTATTTAGTTAAAAAGAATATTAAATTAGGTCAATTTACATCTTTAACAGATAAAGTTTAGTTTACATTATTAACATTTAATCAGGAAAAAGAACAATTACTTTCCTTTAAACATTTATTAAGCTTATTAAAATCTTAATTCATGTATCCATTCATTTTGATTCACATGGTTTTCTCTCCCTTTCTCCTGTAAGAGAAAATTTCTGAAATAATTTTAGGAAAGAAAATATGGTATTGGGTCAAAGGCTATAAAAATATTAATACCTCCTGGGTGCCTGGGTGGCTCAGTGGGTTAAGCCGCTGCCTTCGGCTCAGGTCATGATCTCAGGGTCCTGGGATCGAGTCCCGCATCGGGCTCTCTGCTCGGCAGGGAGCCTGCTTCCCTCTCTCTCTCTCTCTGCCTGCCTCTCCATCTACTTGTGATTTCTCTCTGTCAAATAAATAAATAAATAAATCTTTAAAAAAAAAAAAAAATATTAATACCTCCTGATGCAAGTTTTCAGTTTGCTTTTTACAGCTTCCCTTCTTTGAGTTTGCAATACAAGGTATAAATGCATTAATTTAATACAATCTTCAACAGCTGTGAGCATTTTATATAATTTTTAATTGCTTATTAATTTATACTAAAGTTTTCTCTTTTATTCATCGAATAAGCTCATCTTCTGAAACATATCTGTTTGTTTACTGATACACATTTTCAGATTTAGAACCCTTGCTGCTGGAAGCCTTCCTACATAAGGAAAAATTTGGTGAGACACATTTCCTCACCACCACTGTAGCACAATGCTTTATCCCAGCCAGGTCCACAAATCATAAAATATTAGGTAAAAATGGGCATTGTAAGATAACACTTTGATATAGAGTTAATTCAAGGGCAGGTGATAATGTAGATGTGCACTGTGTGATGCACATGGGCCCCAGCTCTACATTCAGCTGTCTGAGAGCAACCTCAGAATAATGGCACCATCAAGGGAACCTCTTGATACAAAAACTATACCATCATTTAGAGGACTATGGAAGGATGGATGAATTTAGAGCAATAAGAATGAAATTCAACATGATACTCTATGTGGAAAACCCAAAAGACTCCACCAAAAAGTTGTTAGAACTGATACAGGAATTTGGCAAAGTCGCAAGATATAAAATGAATGCATGGAAGTCATTTGCATTTCTATACATTAGCAATAAAGCAGCAGAGAGAGAAATCAAGGAATTGATACCATTTACAATTACACTAAAATTCATAAGATACCTAGGAATAAACTTAACCAAAGAGATAAAGGACCTGTACTCTGAAAACTTTAGAACACTTATGAAAGAAATTAAAGACACAAAGAAATGGAAAAACATTCTATGCTCATGGATTGGAAGAATAAATATTATTAAAATGCCTATGCTACCCAGAGCAATCTATACATTCAATGTAATCCCAATGTAATCCCATCAGCATTTTCACAGAGCTGGAACAAACAATCCTAAAATTTGTATGAAACCAGAAAATACCCTGAATAGCCAAAGGAATGTTGAAAAAGAAAAGCAAAGCTGGTGGCATCACAGTTCCAGACTTCAAGCTGTATTACAAAGCTGTAATCATCAAGACAGCATGGTACTGGCACAAAAAGAGACACATAGATCAATGGAACAGAATAGAGAACTCAGAAATGGACCTTCAACTCTATAGTTAACTAATCTTTGACAAAGCAGGAGAGAATATCCAACGGAAAAAACCGTTGGGAAAATTGGACAGCCACATGCAGAATCAAACTGAACCACTTTCTTACATCCTACAAAAAGATAAACTCAAAATGGGTGAAAGACCTAAATGTAAGACAGGTACCCATCAAAATCCTTGAGGAGAACATAGGTAACAACTTCTTTGACATCAGTTGCAGCAACTCTTTCTAGACATGTTTCCAGAGGCAAGGAAAACAAAAGCAAAAATGAACTATTATAACGTCATCATCACAGCAAAGGAAACCATCAACAAAACCAGAAGACAACTGACAGAATGGGAAAAGATATTTGCAAATGTCTTATCAGATAAAGGGCTAGTATCCAAAATCTATAAGGAACTTAACAAACTCAATAATCAAAGAACAAATAATCCAATTAAGAAGTGGGCAGAAGACATGAACAGACATTTCTCCAAAGAAGACATACAAATAGTCAACAGACACATGAAAAAATGCTCAACATCAGGGAAATACAAATCAAAACTACAATGAGATACCACCTCACACTAGTCAGAATGGCTAAAAGGAAACAGCAGTTGCTGGCAAGGATGTGGAGCAAGGGGCGCCCTCTTACCCTGTTGGTGAGAATGCAAACTGGTAGAGCCACTTCAGAAAACAATGTAGAGTTTCCTCAAAAAGATAAATATAGAGCTATCCTTTGATCCAGCAATTGCACTACTAGGTGTTTATCCAAATGATACAAACATAGTGATTTGAAGGGGCACATGTACCTAATGTTTACAGCGGCAATGTCCACAATAGCCAAACTATGGAAAGAGCCTAGATATCCATTAACAGATGAATGGATAAAGAAGATGTGGTATATATACACAATGGAATATTACTCAGCCATCAAAAAGGATGAAATCTTACCATTTACAATGACATGAATGGAACTGGGAGGGTATTATGCTAAGTGAAATAAGTCAGTCAGAGAAAGACAAATACCATATGACTTCACTCATGTGGAATTTAAGAAACAAAACATAAACATAGGGGAAGGGAAGGAAAAATGAAATGAGATGAAAACTTAGAGGGAGGCAAACCATAAGAGATGTGTAACTCTAGGAAACAAACTGAAGGTTGCTGGAGGGGAGGTAGGTGACCGGATGAGGTAACTCGTGGGCATAAGGGGGACAATTGATATAATGAACACTGGGTGTTTTATGTAACTGATGACTCACTAAATTCTACCCCTGAAACTAAAATAAGTAAATAAGTAAAATAATAAATAAATAAGAAAGAAAGGCAATAAGAATGCCAAGATCAAAGTTTTTGTGGCAATAATTAACTTTGTATTAATTTTTAAATAAAAACAGTAAAAACATTTCAGATAATTTTAGAGAAATTCACATCATAATCCAACACTATTATACAACTATTTTCAGTTTCGTGTATTGCTTTCCATCTCTTATAGATCTTTAGCTAGTAGCAGTCATAGATATTTTATATTCTGCTCCTCTCAGCTCTATAGCATAAGCATGTTTCCATGTTTGTATGAAGCTTTCATAATTATTATTTTTAATGGTCACACAAAGGCCATTATTAATTTTATTACTCTGTCTATCCTTAGTGCCTCTTATAATGCTCAGTAAGTCTTGGTAAGAACCTAGAATGATGCTAGCACTATAAGTACTTTGCCAGAATACCTCAATTCAAATGCAAATTTCTTCTGTGCCTTAGTTTTCTAGTCAATAAAATGGGGATGATGACAAGTCCTACCACATGGGTTTGGCATGATCAAATAAGCTAATGATCTACATGAAATTCTTAGATCAGAGCCTGGTACATGGGGAGCCATCAATGGGTATGAGCTATCATTATGTTATATAAGCCTTCAGGTCATTTCTTATTTTTATTATTACAGACACCAGTACAATGTGCTTTTGTTTAGATAATGTTTTGCTTCCGCTTAATAATTCCCTTAGACTAAGTTCCCTGGAATCGGATTGCTGGATCAAGGAGTTTATCACAATGACTACCTTTTAAAGAAATTCTTTTAACCTCTGCCCTTGAGGAGAATTTGATGGTATGGAAAATAAATACTACTCCACACAAAAGTGATGATAAAGCAATCATGCATTTATTAGACAATAAATAAATTTAGTAAAAACCCATTTTATTCATAAAACTATGAAGACATGCAAAAACCCTGGATTTCATCCAAATGATTAATTTTTTTAACTTTTTAAAAAAGATTTTATTTATTTGAGAGAAAGAGAACGCGCGCAAGAGAGCACAAGCGGGGGGAGGAGCAGAGGGAGAGGGAGAAGCAGACTTCCCACTGAGCACAGAGTTCAACTCTGGGCTGGATCCCAGGACCCTGAGATCACGATCTGAGTCTAAGGCAGTTGCTTAACTGACTGAGCCACCCAGGTGCCCCCATCCAATTGATTTAATTCAGCAATTATTTCCCAGTCTATTATATGCTTGTTCCATGCTAGGTGTAAGGTAGAGTATGGAAGAATACAAATGGTTTTTGTCCTTAGAGAATCAAAATCTCTAAGAAGGTAAGATGTTGAGAGTAGTATCAGACTATATAATCAGGTGCCAAATTGAATTTTTAAAAAGATCCCAAATAGGGCACCTTGATGGCTCAGTGGTTTAAAGCCTCTGCCTTCAGCTCAGGTCATGATCCCAAGGTCCTGGGTTTGAGCCCCACATCGGGCTCTCTGCTCAGCAAGGAGCCTGCTTTCTCCTCTCTCTCTGCCTGCCTCTCCCTGCTTGTGATCTCTGTCTGTCAAATAAATAAATAGAACCTTTAAAAAAAAAAAAAAAGATCCCAAATATATTATACAGATGCTAGGTATTAGGCATAGTAGCCAGGCAATAAAGAGACAATATCCAGTTGGCAGTGAAGAAAAAAGTGTAAACCATCCAAGTGATAACTAAATTAAGCTCCACTTTTTTCTTAGAATCTCACATTTTATAACTGCCTTTAATCCACCCCAAACCAACAGGACAGACTTGCGTTTGAATATCATCAGCAGAAAATGTTTGGTTTTGCTAAAATACCTTCTCATCTCTGACATTTGAGAGATAAAGCAGCCCTCTAACTTCAGCCCTGGGCTTCAGCTGCAGGAGCTCAGGAAGGTCCCCCGGCAGTGGACATGGCCTTGGTTGAGGTTTGTGTGTGTTCATCTATTTAGGAAGGGCCTCCACCAGCTGAAATAACAAAATCATCTCCACTTCCCTCATTATCAGGGCGCACTGTTAATGTGTCTTCATCAAAATCTCACTCTACAGGCTTTATCACTCTTGAGTTTCCTCTCTTTTGTCTCAAAGTCAGGACAAAGGGGATAAAACTGCTCTCCCCTTTGAGATGAGCAGGATGGTTGGCTTCCAGGAAGCCAAACCTGAAATAGAAGCAGAAGCCCTTTCATCTAATTGAGAAAGTCTTCCTGGTCACCTTAAACCTTTCCTGTAGGGAGAAAAGCTCCATATAAAGGGTTTTCTGGCCTCTGAAAATGGCCTGCCAAATACCATTCTTGTGCCTTATACCGTTGTTACTAAAGCTGCCTACTAGGTACAGATCTCTGAGAACTGACAGGCTGCAGATTTCCCCAGAAGGCTTAAGCCTCTATAATCATCAAGAGAAGGAGCTGCTTTGCCCCAACAGGCCCCAAAGCAGACAAGTGAAACTGTCTTCCTTATATGGTGAAAAGTGCCCTGTGCCTTTAAGGCCAAGAGACTGGGCTGCAGACAGTCCCTGGGAAGTTTGCCGGCAGCCCCATCCTTGTGTCTGATCCTTGCAGCTGTGCAGGTGAGTTCCCAAACCTTCTTTCCACAATTTGCCCTCTACAATATCTCTTGAGACAGAGTGGGTTGAAAAGCCATAATTGACAGCTAGAGAATTTCAGGGTCAGCTGGATGGTGTTTGGAGAAGTTTGAGTTGAAGGAAAAAACAAGGTTACTAGGTTAATGTGCAGTAATGCAGCAGGCAAGGATGCTTCTAACTTCCAGTGGGGAGGAGGCATCAAGGTTACACAGGGCCCTGAGGCATTCCAGGACAGGGCAGGGGAAACAAATTCAGCCTAGGCAGATGGACAGATTCTGGGGAAAAGCCTGCAGGGTTAAGTTTAAGATCCTGTGCAGGAGAACCTGGTCAACTGCAAGTTTAAACCAAACATAGCTGGGAGGAAATAATATTTCTGCAAGTGCTAAAGGCTTTGCAGGAGCCGGAGCTACAGGGCTGACTGCAGATGAGAAAGTACATCGGAATGTTTGCAATGCCTACTGGAAAGGAAGGCTGCAGCCTTAACCCTTCGTGCAGCGGGCTGTTTAGCAGGTAGGGTTGGACTGCACAGAGCTCTGGAGTGAGGATGGGGGTGTGGGTGCATGTATGGAGGACTGCAGCAGAAGATGAAATAAATGAATAAGACAGAGATTGTGGAGGCAATCTCTGGCATCCCCATAGTACCACCTGCCGAGAAGAGAGATTTTCCAGGCTTGCAAATTCTGTGTCTTCGGCAAGAAAAAGGGCTGGAAGAAGTCTCATTTAAACTGATTACTGCTCTGTCATTTACTGATTCAGCTTCCTGATTCCTCCCCTCCCCCCACCCACCACCTAGAGCTGCCTAAGATATTAATTTGAAATTAACCGATAGAACTTTTTAACAGCATGTGTCTGGGAAAGGCTGAGATGTATACACTTGGGGCAGAGATTTTCTTGATAGGATGAAAAGAGGTGGGCATGGCATATGAAGAGCAATACTTGATGGTCATTTTGCAGTGTATCCCAAAGCCTTTAAACTGAGCCCATTCATCAGCTAGAGCCAAAAAGGAAGCCTACCCAGAAATTTACAAAGGGAGATGCTAAATTATAGGGCTTGGGGTTGTCTTCCCTCCTAGTTGAGTCTGGGGCCCATTCATCATTCAGAGGCCAGTGATTTCTTCACAGTTGTCGTGTAGGGGAATGAATAACAGAGGCTGGATTAACATTCTTTACATACTCCATGCTTTTAAAAAATATTCATTCATCTGAGTATTCACTGACAAATCCTTTTTATTATTAACTAACAAGTGCCCTCTATCCCTTGTTTCCTGAAGACAGAATGTTCATGAAAAAAGATTGTTTTATCAACAGGGATTCTTTAATGCAAGAGTTCCCTCTCTTCTCGCTTCTGATGGGTGGGCAAAATGGGGATTATTGCCAAATAGCAAGATCTGTTGATTCTCAAAAATCACAAGACTCCACTCGGGCCTTACTACTTTAGAAACTCTGATGCCCGGAGCAAAAAGTAAACTTAATGTGTTCACAATTTGGAAGAGAGCAGGGTGCGTGGGTCTAACTTCGCTTCATTTTGTATCAAGCTAAATCCAGAAAGCAGTGTCAAATATACTGCTTTCAAATATGAATGCTGCCAAGAAAAACAAAAGGCCCATCCCCAAAGCTGGAAAATCTCTGAAAGTAACATACTGTGATCTTTCATAAGCTAAATCAAGGCATGTAAAAGGAAAAACTATGTGGCTTCCTGAACATTTCACACAATGACCTTCAGTCTCCATGTTGACTTTATGACTGAAGGCAACCTTTTTTACTTTATATGTGCCTCAGTTTCCTCACCATTAAAATTGTGCCTTATCAGGAGGGACTTTCAGTGGAGTGGAGAAATCAGTTAGACCTGGAATTAAACAGATCTGTCCCTTCTTTTATTTTCAGTCCCTTCTTTTATTCCGTAAGCTTAGACGAATTACACTGCCAGCCTGAGCCTCAGTTTCCTATTTGTCAAGAGAGTAAATGATTAACAATATCGAAAGAATTAGAGGAAACTGAATTCAGAAGATCCTCCAAAAATGTGATTTTTCTTTTTTCTTTTTCTATGACTTAGGAAATGATATTGTTCCTTGAGGGAGGAAATGTGTTCTGAGAATGGAAGCCAGCTCCACAGCATAACCTTAGAAGTGTAGTTTATCCCCTCTTCTCACCTTCCTTCAAAAAAGGATGCCCATCTTCCTGGGA
Organism: Mustela nigripes; assembly: GCF_022355385.1. Classification (NCBI taxonomy): domain Eukaryota; kingdom Metazoa; phylum Chordata; class Mammalia; order Carnivora; family Mustelidae; genus Mustela; species Mustela nigripes. The sequence goes on along the minus strand of NC_081558.1, from coordinate 134,805,547 downwards.
AACCCACTCCTAGTTATTAACCAGGTTCAGTGGAAGTTCTTCCACATATTTTGCATTCAGAGATACAAAGAACAGTTGGTTGGTTTCCTTTGGTATAAAAATATTCTATATGTTTGAAGAATAACAGCAAGCCCTCTTAGAATCTCAGCGAAGGTGATCTATCCAAAAGTAAGTAAGTTTAAAAGCATTTTTGAAGGACGTTGTTGTTGTTGTTATGAGGCACCTGTTCCCAGTATTTCCCTTATAACCAATTGCTGTTTGTTTGTTTTTTTTTTTAAATCTCCTAACACATTCACACCGCTGTCATTAAGAACATGGCTAGTGTTAGTTTTACAGTTTTCCTTGTTCACGTCAAGCCAAGAGCAATTTGCCTAACTTGCAAGATGGCTGTGCATCACATACTTTTGAAATGAAAACGTGCTTTCCACCAGTTTGGAAAGGTGGTGATAAATTTCAGCAGCAGAAACATTTCATTGGAAGTACAAACCACAGCACATACATCAGCTGGGAATGGAGAAGTGTCATTTTAACTAAATTAAGGGAGGGTCACCCCGTAGCTGATCTTCTAGTTGTAGATTGCACACCACCTCTGTCAGGACGCTGGTGTTGAAGATCCACAGTTGGCCACTTAGAGTAGCTGTGGAACCCTGGGCTAGTTCCTTCCTGTGCCTGAGCCGATATTCTACATGCTGCAGTATGGACATGACAGTGGTCCGTATGCACACGATTGTGGGAAAGGCAGGAAAGTTGGCAGTGTAAGTGCTCAATAATCATGCTGGAGCTGAATTTCTGATAGTCTCTAACAAGATCCTCCTTGTACTTTAACAAGATAACTGGCTCTAGATCTTGTCTTCACCCTTTGGAACATTCTGCAAGTGAGGATGTGTCTAAGGATGTATAAACTAAATTTTTAATGAAAACTCAAGTTTCTAATGAGGTGGAACCAAAGAGAAGTAGGTGGTAAGGCAGTGTAGATCTTGCTATTTGGGTTAACTTTGGAAACAGGTTTAAAATCTGCTGGGTCAAACAGGGCTTCAGATTGGTTATGTTCTTTAAACATATTTTAAACTTTTGGCTGCATGGGAAGTACTTGGGTGTCTGGCAGAAGGAAGTGGCTTGGGGGAAAGCAAGTGGTCCAGATGGAACAGTGGAGTAGAGAAATCCCAGAGGAGTTGTATCTCTTGACAGGCCTCCTCCCACCCTCACCTTTGACCCCCATTCACCCTGAACTGTCAGATGCAGTTTGTTCAAGAAAGTGCCAAGCTAGGAAAGCTTGAGGAAGTGTCTACACCAACTTCTCTCTCTCTGTCAAAGCTGCATCTGAAATAACCAAAAACAATGGCCACCCACTTCTGCTAAAGAAAGAGCCTTTCAAGTTCTGTCTGTTGTCTACCTGTGCTGGGGCTGTCTTTGGGAAGTTATCCCTTTCCCTAACTTGGTAATACAAGCCCATTTTCTCTTAGCAAGTTCTACTCTGTCGTGTGTATTATGGCAAATTGCTGGCCTGCCTGGAGAACGTTGCCACTGATGGGGGTGGCGGGGGTGGGGGTGGTCTTGCTGAGAGGGTCACAGCCTCTTTGAGGGGCAGCACCCCTTGTTTCCTCTCTAATTAATCCCAGGTGAACAGACATTCTTCTCCCCTGGCTTCATCACTTCTATTCTCCCTCCCTATCCTTCTCTCTATTACAGTGGTTCTTAAATGAGAGACAGTGTGCATCAGAGTTACCTGGAGGCTTTGTTAGCACACAGAATGTTAGCACACAGGACCCATCCCCAGAGCTTCTGATTTGTAGGTCTGGGCTGGGTGCGGAATATCTGTAATTTGTAACAAGTTCACAGGTGATTGTGAGGGAACTACTTTGGGAACCACTCCCTCTAGTCCAATACTAAATCTCCCTCTAGTGTTTCTAGTGACCTGCACTCCTCCCACCTTCTAAAATTATACCTGCTCCATTCCTGCGAGTGAAATAGAGCCTTCTCCGAACCACAGTTAAATATTACTATTTACTGAATTCTAATTGTAACAAGCACTGTGCTAAGCACCTTATATCCATTATTTGTAATGTCCCCAACCACCCTACAAGTCTGATATCATGAAACAAACAGAAAGAGGGTAAAAAACCAAGGTCTCATAAGGGACAAAGAACAGATATGGTATTTAAACTCAGATTTATCTGGAAAGATCGGCCCTTTCTGCTATTCCAAGGCTAGCAATAGATGTTTAGCTTGTATGTCCACTCTAATTCATTGGTAGCCACTGCCTGGAGCACTGGTTTGAAAAGCCTACCAAATTGACTGGGTGCTCAACGGGAGGGAGTTCTGGAATCGGTGAGCCGTGCTCACAGAGGGTACAGGAGTGGAGAGGGGGCAACCCTGGTGCCTTGTGTTTGCCATCCCTATGCTATGCTTCATTCATGGGTCATTTGTTAGCTACTAGGATTAGGTGAGAGATGAACATTTAAATCTGTTCTGTAGGGAACAATGAAACCTATTTTTCCTCCCCTTCTCTGAAGGTGAATGTAAGTCTTTGAGCCTAGATGTGAGAAGATGTGATAGCCCTTAAAGTAAAATGAAATACAACCGGTATATAGATAGTGGTTTTCACATGGACATTTAGCTTGAAAGTGGTGGGGACGAGGGGACTATGTTAATTATGGGGTTTGTACGTTGTGTGTCTTTCTGTGTGGCCTCTCTAATGATTGTCTTATACTGAATAATCCGCTGTGACTTCATAAGGAGGTAATGACATTTCTAGTTTTATTCCTCCCTCCATCATGTATATTCCGTGTGGGATTCATTATTTTTAGAATCTCAGTGCTTTATCTGAAAAATGAGTTTGATAATGCTTTTCTACTTCTTCCTAACATTTATTATATATGTGATTAAGTGACCTATAATTTCATGGCATCTAATTCAGTCAATAGATATTTATAAAAATTTATGCCTGGGCGCTGGGATATAGCAGCAAACAAAACAGGCTGCTCTTGTAGAACTTACATTCTGGAAGGAAGGACAGACAGTAAACAAATAAAGAGAAAACTGTGCATAGTGGTAAGTGTGCATGGTAAGAGAGTAACTCTGTGTGTGCATGTGTGTGCATGTATGTGTATGCTGCTATTTCAGATGGGGTGGTCAGGGAAGCCCTTTCTGAGGAAGCAACATTTAAGCTAAGACTTGAAAGTAGAAAAAGAGGCAAATATGGATAGTCTGGGAGTGGAGCTGTCCAGGCAGAGAGAACAGTCTGTGCAAAAATCCCGGGTTGAAGGTAAGCAGGGGACAGATCAAGTAGGCTAATAGGGGTTTTCAGCTGGGGGTGATGGGACCGCCTCCCAACCCTGACTGGAGGGTGATTGAAGATATGCACGTAGTGATTTGGATGCAAAAGGCTGGGGTTGAGCACAACTGACTTAATGGGCAAGGACCAGGGATGCTACCATCTTGCACTGCTTGGGATGAGACTTGACCTGCTCCTGCTGTGCTATACATGTTGTCCCATTGGGAAATCCCAAGGGCCTCTAAGGCCCAGATAAGAAGTTTGAATTGTATCCTAACTATATTGGGAAGCTCTTGAAGATTTGTAAGCTTTCAAAAATGATCTTTAAAAGATAGCTCTGGCTATTGAGTGAAAAGTGAATCCCACAGGGGCAAAAGTGAAAGCAGGGATGGTCAGTGGGCAGCTCTCTCAGTAGTCCAGAGCAGACGTGATGGCGGCCTGGGCAGGGGTGGAATGGTGAGGTTTGGGGAAGTATTTTCACCCTCGAGAAGAATGCTAGACAAATTTAAACTGTTGTTTTCTGTGACACACCTATCCCTTTTTTGAGAGAGAGAGTTTTCAGTTTCAAAATCAGCTGGTTTCCTCCACATTGATTTAAGAGACTTTTTGCAGCACCCAATGACAGAAGATGTTGCTCTTTCAAATGCAAGTCCTTATCCTCTTGCTCTTTAACCTTGCAGATAGCTCAGAAAGGTAATCTCTTTGATTTGGGCTTTTAAAAAGAGATAAAATTACACGTGCTTCTTGAATAACAATATATGATTTCTTTCTCTGAAGGGTCAATAGGAATTAGCCTACCTATATCATTTTACAAAACCAGTGCCTAATCGCATGAATAACAGGGACCAAGTCTATATTTATTCTGCTGAAAGAGAAACATTAAGTGAACATCAAAATCTCTTGAAGAGATCACAGGCATTGCAGTACTAATTTCACTTGAGCAGTAAAGCCTTGCAGATAGTTTTCAGGTGTATCATCTCCTCCCCCTACAAAGGCAAGTCAGCTTCCAGAATTTTCAAGAAGTCCCCTCACTGCTTTCTTCTTCTCTCTTCTCGTCACCATCTCTTCTCACTGCACCCCCACTGCAAGTGGCCCCCAGAATACTTCAGGGTTCATCTCCAGAGGAACCCACCACTCATGTACTGGAGGGGGGTGGTGGCTGGCTTCCAGGCTGACCTGAAGGGGCTGGCTGGAGGAAACGAGGAGGCTGCTGTGGAGGCCATACCCACACTAGTGAATAGTTTCACTGAGTTTGGAAGTCAGGAGCTGGATCTTCCCACCAGCATCTTGTGTTCTGAGAACCAAGGAGGGTAGTCACCAAAGGAACTTGGGAGACTGGTTGTGGGACGAGTGGAACAATGCATCACAGCCTCCAGCTAGAGCTGATGAAGCCAAGTAGTCCCTGAACACATCCTGCCTGCCAATTTCTAGATGAAACTGAAGAAGAGAATCAGAAACCAGATAAGAATCCCCATCCCCCATTAGATCTTTAAACCCATCACCCAATCTCCATAAGCCAAGCTTCCAGGAAATAAAATAAAATATCTCACTTACCTAAAATGATCTCACTTACCTATAAAAACCAAAAAGGAGGGACTCCTGGGTGGCTCAGTTGGTTAAGCAGCTGCCTTCGGCTCAGGTCATGATCCCAGCGTCCTGGGATCGAGTCCCACATCGGGCTCCTTGCTCCGCGGGGAGCCTGCTTCTCCCTCTGACTCTGCCTTCCACTCTGTCTGCCTGTGCTCGCTCTCGCTCTCTCTCATAAATAAATAAAATCTTTAAAAAAAAAAAAAAACCAAAAAGGAGGAATTTCTGCCTTCATCTCTGGGCACATGTTAGGTCCTATAAGAGGTGGGACACACCGCTGCCTGCCACAAAAGGGGAAACCAGAATCATGCATTGGGAAGGAAAGAGCAAATGGTTTGCATTAGTAAGTCCTGTCCCAGCTACCAACTAGCCATGCAGATTTGGGCAAGGTCACTTTCTTGAACCTGAGAAATAGGGTTGATCAAAGTTTCTCTCAGACTCTGATGGGCTCTGAGAACGTACTTCATTATTCAGCTCAAGATCTTCACTACTTCCCTAAGACCTCTTGCAAACCAAACCATCCACCTCCCCAAGTCTTAGTTCTCTTCTTCTTGAATTAATAACATTTTTTCATGCTATCCTCATTGGCTCCCTGTAAGACAACTAGAACACTATTACTTTTCTATCTTTCTTTGTACATCTCTGTCCCTTTAGTAGCTCTTAAGCTCCTCTGAAGAGAGCCACTAATGCCACAGTTTTGTTTTTCTTTAGAATTTCCAAAACTGGGATGCCTGGATGGCTCAGTTGGTTAAGCGGCTGCCTTCAGCTCAGGCCATGATCCCAGGGTCCTGGGTTTGAGTCCCGCACTGGGCTCATTGTGCAGTCAGGAGCTTGCTTCTCCCTCTGCCTGCCATTCCCCCTGCTTGTGCATGCTTGCTTGCTTTCTCTCTCTGACAATAAATAAATAAGTAAATAAATAAAATCTTAAAAAAAAAAAAAGAGTCTCCAGTGCTTGGCACTGTACTTGACACTTATTAGATGTTCAACAAATGTTTGTTGTTGAATGAAGGGAAAGAAAGGATATCAAAATAGAGAAGAATGGGACTCAACCAAGTTAAAGCTCAAGAGCCAACTTTTCTAAAAGCCATATATTCTGCCCATAACATCCTGGACCTCTTTTTTTTTTTTTTTTTTAAAGATTGTTTTTATTTATCTGACAGAGAGAGACACAATAAGAGAGGGAACACAAGCAGAGGGAGTGGGAGAAGGGGATGCAGGCTTCCTGCAAATGAAGGAGCCCAATGCGGGACTTGATCCCAGGACCCTGGGATCAGGGCCTGAGCTGAAGGCAAACGCTTAACGATGGAGCCACCTAGGCACCCCAACATCCTGGACTCCTTAGAATTAAAAAGACAAAGAGAGCAAGAGAGAAAGAAAGGGAGAGAGAGAAGAAAGAGGGAATTTTAGATATTATAGCAATAATTTTCAGGTATCACAGCTTCTAATACCCTATGTCTCCACTGAGCTATACTAGTTACACAGGATTTTAGAAATACTAGAGTTTTACTTAGCCTTTATGGAATGTCATATATTTATAAAGAGCTAGTATGAAATTGCTGAGTAGGTGGGTAACGGGGATCAATTGTATGGCGGTGCGTGGTAACTAGATGGTGATTCCTGGGTAGTGTATACAGATGTCTAATTATAATGTTGCATACTTGAAACTTATATAATGTTATATCCAATTCTACCCCAATTTAAAAAAATGATGAGTAAAAATTTCCAGATGTCTCTCTCTATAACTTCATGCCTCTTTAAGCTGTTTCCAGAAAAAAAAAAAAAAATCAGAAAGTTTAAAACTGCCTGCATCCTGTCTTTAAAAACGTTGATCCTTTCACTTATTTAAAACTTGTAAACTCCATGGCCTCATAATTGCTAAAGAACCTAGGGAGGGCCACGTGGGATGAAACCCCCGGCTTGCCAGCCTGTCTAGCCAAATCATTAACACAGTTAAGCCTTGCAGGGGGTGGTGCTGAGAAGGGGGATAGGGACTCATAGCAGAGGGGGCCTGAAATAGGACAAAGCTAAGCCTGCTCTAGTTCCTGGAGTTTGGATTTGAGGGAATTGAGATAGGGCACATTGTCAAAACTTTAGGTCAGTGGCCAAATGTTTGATGAGGTCAGACTAACCAGGGAGGACCATGCACAAGTAATTCCAGCCTCAAGAAAGGGGTCAAGGGGTGCCTGGATTGTGCTGTCGGTTAAGCCACTGACTCTTGGTTTTTGCTCAAGTTGTGATCTCAGGGTCATGAGATCGAGCCCACTATCGGACACTATGTTCAGCATGGAGTCTGCTTAAGACTTTCTTTGCCCTGCCCCCCTGCTTGCGTGTGCGCTCTCTCCATATATTATAAATAAATAATCTAATAAATAAATAAGGGAAGGAAGGGAGGGAGAGGTAGGAAGGAAGGAAGAAAGTAAAAGAAAAGTCAAAAAAAGGAAACACAGTTGAGTGTGCCTCTTTCTTGAACCAGGCACTGAGGAGAAGATGCTGTCACTGGATCTATCCCAAGGCTGGGTCAAGAAGACACTGCCCCCAAAAGTGTGGCATTGATAGTGCTGTCCCCAAAGGATTCTGAATTCCAAGATACTGTCCACAAGACAAGAGTACGGAACATCTCCTCTTCGTCACGGTGATATGCCACGGATGGCTCATCCATCCATTTTCCTAAGCCCTGTTTCCATCTTGAGCAACAAGCATCATGATCGCAATAATTTTTAATTTTTCTGTCCACTGTATTAAGAAGCAAGTCCTTTATTAGTGCTGTCCTGGGGGGTGGGAGATGGGACCACCATGAGTATTCATTTATAGGTTTAATGGCAATGATAAACCGCATTCAAACCAAAAAGAGCAGAATTTTGGTAAGCTCCATGGAGTCTGACCTAAGGGGCACGGCAGGAAAAGCCCTGAGAAGCAGGAGACACTGTTGACCACAAGGGCTATTAGGGATGTCATATCAGGAGTATATATTTGCTCATGACTCTGTGGGCTGCTAGCTAGGGCCCGTGATTGCCCCAAGTAATCAGTGTCCGTTGAAGGCCCCACAGGCCACTTGGCCAACAAAATGGATGACAAGGCAGCAATACTGTGAGGTAACTTAGCCAAACTCTCAACAATACCTTACAGTTAAACCATAAGGAAAGGCAAGGGATTAAGCTAAATTTTAGGATAGTGTCGTGAAGTGGGAGAGAGAAGCAAAGAGAAAAATGTGATCTGTGGGTATCCTACCCACAGAGCTTCAAGGATGCCAAAATGATCTGACTTAAAATGGACAGGTGGGGAAGGCTGCCGTTCATTTTATCATGATTCTTTGAACGGTGTATATATGTGTTTATATTCTCTTCAGATGTATGATATATTTTAAAGTAAAGAGATAAAGTTAACTCCCTCCGATAAATGAAAACCCAGTGTCTGAAAGAAATTGGGAGCTAAAGATAGTTGCTCAAATAAAGCCAGTAAGAATTTCAGTGAAAATTTAAAACAGAAACCATAGACCCAGTACAGATGTCAATCTCTCTGTGCCCCCAACCACTTTCCCCTCCCCCTCCCCTGTCCCCTCACTCATATCACCTCTCTCCTGTATCTCTCTGCCTTCACTGGTAAAATTTTTGCTGACTGGAGAAAAACTGTGGGGCTGAGGAGCATTAGAACTTATCTATGAATTACATTGGAGAGAAAATAAATCCCCTGTGCGCCCCCCCCCCCCCCAATCCTGCTTGCCAGGGCAGGAGTGATTTAGCACACTTTCTTTTCCAAAGTTGAAAGGTTAAAAATAACGTGGACTCTCTGGAAGCTGTTGTTCTAACACAAGGTAGCCGTTGGACAGAAGTCTGTTTAATGTCAGAATGTATTCGGTGGGGCTGGGGGACCGCGCTGTGCGGTGAGCCCCTTGCCCTGGCCTCTGCCTGCCTTTCCCTGTGCTGCTCTCCGTTACGCTCTGCGCACCAGCTCAGTATTTCTTACTTTGCTTCCCTCTTTACATGCCTCAAATAGCTCATTTTTTCTTGAACCCTACCTTAGCCAAGTTCCCTATATTTGGCTCCTTTGATCTTTCTGTTAAAATCAATCTCTTCCTCTAATTATTTTCTGTTCCACTTCTTTGAACGCCTTCCAGTTGCCTCCATGTCTCAAGAAGCCAGGTGTTTATTAAGAATCTGGATGAGGTTCTGGCAGAATCAGGTAGATGCAGCTGCTTGCCCCCAGGTCACCTGTTGCCTCCTCTTTAAGCAGCGAAGATGGTTTACTAAAGGCACCTGACATTCCAGAGAAGGAAACACCGCCCTACATATGGCAGGTGCTCCATAAGTAATTACGGAATGGAGAAAATAATTGGGATCTCTTTTAAATAGGCTAGGCTATATTCGAACTCACACTTAATTTGCTTCCCCATCCCACACACAGCCCAGGTCCCTTTCTGTTTTCAGGGTTTTGTTTTTTTTTTTTTCTCTTCTCATAGTTATTTCATAGCTTATTTCTTCGATGCTTTACACATTTTTAAATTAAATCTCCTTATGTTTCCCGCTCATATATTTAGCTTCACTAGTTTAATCCATGTCATAAGATTTTGCTAGTAACCTTGATCACCAAATTAGCGTTACTTATAAGTTATTCTATTTTACCCCTTTCTTTAAATAACTGATAATCATTTTCATAGTCTTATATTTAATTTTTGTTTATTAGATTGACTTTGCTTTTGTATTTGTTAACTTTCAGAGTTTCCCTAATTAGCCACAGTACAAGATTCATCATATCCTGTGATTCCAACACAGATTTGGGTTGAGAAAAAAGACCATTGTCTTCAAATCATATGATGTCTGAGATTTGTTTCAAAATAATCTAGTGGGAGTGGGGGGAGTAGGAGGGTTATAGGGAAAATAAGATTGCCGTGGTTGATAGTTGCCGGAGCTGGGTGATGGGTATGTGAGGGTTCATTTTACTATTCAATTATGTAAGTGTTTGAAGTGTTTCATAATAAAAATTCATTTTTAAAAAACTAAAAGAATATAGATAGATATAGAATTGATCGTATGGATTATGTTAGGACTCCGGCTGTCCTTGTCATTGTCATTTTTCGGTTCAGCCATCCCTCTAAATTCTTTGTGAAGTCTAGCACTTGCTGCTCCTCTTCCTTCCTTTCCAAACTCTCATTCTCACCTGGGAGCTTTCATGGTGCTGGTATGTGGCTTGTCCAAGGCCTCATATCTGCAGTGCTAATCGCCGGCACTTCTACTCTTCTACTCTTTGTCAGCAGCATAATCCCTTGATTATATTTTAAATCATTTCTAAAATGATACAGATCTCTGTGTGCTGACTGTCTAGCACTCTAGCTAAGGCTTTCAGGCTATGTTTTAATACAGAATTCACTTTTTCTGAACATCAGTCAAAACATGAAACACGTATAATCCTGCCACTTCTGGTTTACCATACTTCAATTTCAAGTTCAAATCCAAGTTTAGTATTTTTCACATCCAACTCTTGCTTTCCTACCATTTCTAGCCTCTTTCTCTGCTATTCTCTTGTATATATTCATGCTATCTTTTCTAGTTATACCAAATTTCTTTTATTTGTAACTAATAGACCATGCTTTCTTATACCTCCAAAATTTTGACCATACTATTCCCTGAGATTGGAATGTCCTTTTATCAGTTGGCCCTTGGGAACTTCTGGAACTTTTAATTGTACCTCAAAACTCAATTCAAGCATTACTCCTTTGGGAAGGCTTTCTCTGAGCTCTCCACGTTGAATTAAATTCTCTCTCAAATACCTTTTTTCATAGCACTCTTTGACTATGCCCACCCAAATACTTTGAAACCCAACTGAAATCATGGGTATTCTTTGTCTCCTTTCTAAATTGTAAATCTCTTTAACCTCTTTCAACTCTTTCTTTCCAAAGTCCAACCCAGTCCCTGGCACATAGTAGGTCTTTAGTGGAATGAACAGAGGAATGGATAAATGAATGCTGTTATCTCCTTAAGGTAGCGCCTTCCTACTTGATCACCTTCTCTAGGGGTCTAGGTCAATGCTCTTTGCATTCTCTCTAGTCTTTGCCTCCTAACTGCCCTTCTTAACCCATCTGGTTCTAGCTGTAACCCAATATTCCCTGTTTCTGCTGAGCCCTTCCTGTTTGGTTCTACTTTCAGGTGACTGTTTCCCAGAGTGTGGTACACAGTAATTTTGAGGTGATACTCAGACAAGTGTCTTTTGATAGTCTTGTATTTATATTCATGTATATTTGAGGAGGGGGAAACCAGGACATAAAATCATGATATCACAGAGAATATCACTTAGGATGAAATACAGGTAGTGCCATTGTAATCAACTTGACCTGGACCTCATAGACCAGAGACAAGGTGCTCAAACATCATCATCAATCTTCCAAGCCCTCCGGAACTGAACCCTCGACCAAGCCCATTAGAGGTATGGACAGCCAGGAATAACACCAATAGGGAGGGATTCCCAAATCCTGAATTCCATGGGCACCTCTGGTTTTTATTCATGGATATACTGAAATATCATTTCTGAGGTTTCAGGGTGTATGTACTTTTAAATATGTTATCTGTTACAGATGAAATAGTCAAATATCTGTTGAGCTGTCGAACCATATCGTCATGCAAGTTCAGATTTTTATTGTGGGTTAACATAGAAACTGACAGATTTGTCTCATTGATGTGAATTATCAACTTTATCTGAAACCATCAATTAGGTTATCTAGCTATTTTGATCAAAAAGTGCTGTGGGGCACCTGCGTGGCTCAGTGGATTAAGCCTCTGCCTTCGGCTCAGGTCATGATCTCAGGGTCCTGGGATTGAGTCCCGCATCGGGCTCTCTGCTTAGCAGGGAGCCTGCTTCCTCCTCTCTCTCTGCCTACTTGTGATCTCTCTCTCTCTCTCTCTGTCAAATAAACAGATAAAATCTTAAAAAAAAAAAAAAAAGTGCCTTTGCTCTCAATTAGAAACTTATTTTCAGCCATACATTTTATATATCAATTTGACTGGTTCTATTTTTTGTTTGGCATTTTTACTTTTCATTTTTACAAGTTTAATAACATTGTGTTTATAGAATTTACTATATTTCATCAAACCTAACATGCCATCGATACGCAAAACACATCATTAGTTCATGCACTACTAAGAACAGACATGTTGGTAATTATAATTGCAAGATGCCATTGATTCTAAGAGACATCCCAATTTCGGAGTTTTAAAGTTATTTTTCAAAGTGTGCTTAAAACTGATAAAATGCAGTGTATGTACACTTCACTTGTATTTACCAGATAATACTTATATTCCGTTTACCATAGTGATATAAAGTCTCTTTTTTGAATGCATTTAAAAATGAGTTGATTTAAAGAAAAACACTCCATAAATAGGAGTAGATGTAGAATATTGAGTTTTGTGAAAATCCTTGAGGTGGCTGTGGCTTGCTCTAACTGCCTAGAACCAGATTCTGCCTGTTGACCCCATCTGCGAGTTCAGGCCAAGCCCACTGCTTTCCAGCACTGCGCACTCTAAGGGAGATCCTGTCTCCTCCACCGAGCATGGGAGAGGGATTTGAGCAATTATGTCTCTGCTCAGGTTGAGGAATGAGGCTATAACTCACTGAAGTCATTTTATAAGAGTGAAAAGAAATTCCTAAGAAATAGACTCATTACAGGTATTGAAATAATCTAGATTTGCCTCTATTTAAATAACAGCATACTGAGAGGTTTCTATTTTTTTTTGTTTGTTTTTAACCAATTCTCCATGAAATAAGGAGGAGAAAAGAACATTTTAGCCTCTCTCTCTCTCTCTCTCTCTTTTTTAAAAGATTTTATTTATTTATTTGACAGACAGAAATCACAAGTAGGCAGAGAAGTAGGCAGAGAGAGGAGGAAGCAGGCTCCCTGCTAAGCAGAGAACCCGGGGTGGGGCTCGATACCAGGACCTGGGATCATGACCTGAGCCAAAGGCAGAGGCTTTAACCCACTGAGCTACCCAGGTGCCCTCATTTTAGCCTCTCTTGCTGAGTAATTTATTTACCAATAATGGCTGACTAAACATGAAACCGTTTCAGTGATTATTAAGCCCAAGAATGGTCTGCTTTGTTTTTCATAATAAATTTACCAGATATAATTATGAACAACTTGAAGCAAATTGTATTTCATTGACAAAACACAGAAGTTGCTAATTTCCTGCTTCCAGAATGGAAGTGAAGAGAGAATCATTTTAGATGGAGTTGGGGGAAACTGTTGACGTTCCATTAGAAAAATGCTCTGCTTCTGCGTGTCATTTCCCTGACGGTTGTATGGATGGGGGCTCATGGTACTTCCAGCTCCCATCCTGCACGAGGTCTGGTCCTCAGACTGCTAGGCACAGATGCGAACATTTCCCCAAGAGCCATGCAAAACCCTCTGATTTCCTTGGTGCCTATTCTTGAAGGTGATTGTGAATCATTAGCCAGAATGCAATAGAGCAGGAGGTCACAAGTCATTCAGGCTCCACTGCTTGTACAGAGCCTGGTTTTGCAAACCTAATTTTGAAGGTTTTAATGTAGCTGTAATTGAGAAGATAAATTGAACACATGTGCATATCCTAATAAAGGTATTCTTCAGAGTCAGCAAATAGTCACATCATACTAAGCATCAATGAACCTATTATACTATAGGAAAGGTCTTATAATAGAAGATTATTTATAGGCTATTAGTTATTAGTGTAATTTTAAAATATAAGCAGTAACAATTAGCAAAATTTATTGTATTGGAGATGCGGCTGTTTCCACTCACTAATAATATTATTGCTAATAATATTAGCAATAATTCTGTATAGTAATGTCGATTGAAAGCTAAACCTCTTCCAAGTTCTTTGTTTATCTTTAAGGGTGTTTTTATCAGATCATTGATGCATAATTGTATAAGAATCACTTCCTTGTATTCACGAAAGTTACTGACATCATACACTAAATCTTGAAATTTATTCATAGATTGGAATAAGTGTATGCATTATAAGTGTAATGTGGTCCAGGCTTTTCTCTAAGCAGACATAGTGGCCAGAAAGAAAAATATATTTAGGAAGCAGATTCGCTAAGACTTGGTGTCTTAGGTCAGGTTCTGCAGAAGCAGAGCCTGAGAGAGGGATTTGGATGCAGGTGATTTACTGAGAGATAAATCTATAAGGAAGTGAGAGAAGCAGGATATGGATCAGATGGTATGCTTGGCTTGATGAAGGTGGATGGATAAATTGCACCACAGAGGACAGCTGTGAGCCTTTATAGCCAACACTCACAGCAGCTGGGGGCTGGATGTGGTGGCCAGGAACAGGGGCCTGCTTGGAGCACTAACAGGACTAAGTACATTTGGTGTTGGTGGGGAGGGGGAGAAGGGAACAAGGACGGCCCCCAGGTTTGTGGCATAGTGAATAGATTGTGAATAGAATGAATGAATGGATTCTTGTAAATAACATTTCCCTCATAATACCAACAATCTAAGATTGCAGAAGAAATATGAAAAGATTCTCATTTTGCAAATAAATATATTTTCCTTTAGCTTTGACTTTCTAGGTGAAAAATGCCGACTTCTTGGCATATTTGCATAAGATCAATTTTCTAAAGATATATAAACTTTTTAAAAAAGTGTTGGTTTTTTTAGACCTTTTCCGCTTATTCTGCTTCATGTTGAAAATGAATGGTTCTAGTACTCTAATAATTGAAGATTCACCTAGCTATGGTCCCAGTGTTACGTTAGTTTTTAACGAAAAAATATCATGCATTGTTCTTGTGCATTCATCCATTAGTCCAGAGGAAGGAAACTATGGCTTGTGGCCCACATCCAGCCTGGGGACCAAATCCAGCCTGCAACCTGTTCTTATATGACCTGAGCTAAGAATGTTTACATTTTTAAAGCATTGCTTAAAAAAATACAGCAGACTATATGACCCACAAAGCCAAAAATGTTTACTGTTTAGCCCTTTACAGAAAAGTTTTCTGACCCCTGCTTCAATCCATTAAAACCCCAAACGTTTTTTTCACCTAGAAAATATCTATATTTTGAAATAAAATATGACATTCAAAAACTTCAAATTAGTAAGTGATTATGGAACCAGATAATTATCTGTTTTATAAGCGGACTCATCACAGAATTTATACAAATAAATTATAACTCATCAGGACAATTTTTTATAAAAAGATTTATTTATTTGTTTTAGAGAGGATAGGGTGAGGGGCACAGGGAGAGGGAGAGAGAAACTCAAGCTGAGCTGAGCACAGTGCCCCACCCCCCAGCTAGGGCTCATGACCCCGAGGTTGTATCCTGAGCTGAAACCAAGAGTTGGAGGCTTAATGGACTATGCCACCCAGGTGCCCCTGAACAATTGTTTTTAATGAAAATTTTCAACAAATTCAGAACCATTCCTTTTCTTTTTTCTCTTTCTTTCTTTCTTTTTTTTTTAAGATTTTATTTATTCATTTGATAGGGAGAGACACAGCAAGAGAGGGAACACAAGCAAAGGGAATGGGAGAGGGAGAAGCAGGCTTCCCGTGGAGCAGGGAGCCTGATTTAGTTCTTGATCCCAGGACCCTGGGATCATGACCTGAGCTGAAGGCAGACACTCAACGACTAAGCCACCTAGGCACCCTAGAACCATTCCCTTTTAAGTAAAAGAAATGTACACATTGTTTTGGTTTCATAAAAATATTACTGCCCATTTTGTGATTATTGTAAAGAAACTGAAAAATCCAAATAGATACAAAGGTAAAAAAATCAATCATTAACCACTGTTGACATGTGGCTACATCTTTTTCTAGGCAGATAAACATTTAATTTTTCAAAATGTGGATCATGTTGTATGTATGATAGTATATCCTTTTTTGTTCATTTAATGTTATAATTTTCAAAACATCTTATTTGACTGCATTTATTCCACAGGATGAATATGTCACTATTTAAACATCTTACCATTTTTTGACATTTTGAAACTAATTTTTTACTATTGTAAATGCCACAATAAGCGTCTTTATGCATAAATCTAGATCCTCATCTCTGTGTCCTTAGGCCAGATTTTTAAAAGAGTAACTACTGTCTCCTCCCCTCATTCTGTTCCTTGTCTTTCTTACAATACATATTCTTCTAGCTCTGTAAATGATGGGGTTCCTTGGGGCTAGAAACTTGACCTTCTCTTCTCGTTCTCTCTGTCTGCAGAAGATGTCACCTATACCCAAGCTTCAACATATACAACCTCCCATATTTGCATCTCCAGCCCCAGATCTCCCTTCTAAGCTCCAGACGCATATATTCAGATATCTACTTGTAAATTCCACTCATAAGTCTTATACCATCTCAAATAGAAAATGTCCAGAAAAGGATTCAGTATCTTCCCTTCTTCTGCTCCCTACCCAACTCCCTTCCTTATTGCCTGTTTCTGTAAAGAGACATCACCTTTCCGCTCAATTGCTTATGATATGATACTGGAAACCATCAGTGACATCTCTCTCTCCATCACTACCCCTATCTCTTCAGTCACCAGGTCTTGTTAATTCTCTCATCTAAATATATCTTTAAAATTTCTATTTCTCTCCATCTCTGTGATCCCCACTTAAGGCATATTTATCTACTCCTTGGACTAAACATTGGCTTCCTAATGGATCTCTCTGCATCTACTCTGGTCCTGCTCAGTCCTTCTATCTGCTTCTTCATTCTCTGACAAGGAGAGCACTTCTAAAAATGTCAGTCTGCTTGTACAATCCTGAAGTGGTTGTTGGGATAAAGATCTTAATGGCAGCTGCTCCTCTTGCCACTCTTCCCCTTACTTTCTTGCTCCAACCTAGCATCTTCCTTGCAGCTACTTAATGGAGATAAGCTTCTTCCAGCCTCAAAAGCTTTGCTTAAAGGGTTTCTTCTGCCTTGAACACCCACCTCCTTCAACGGACCAGACCTTTTTCTGATGCATCCCTCCAACAGGCATACTATCTACATGCTCTCTCAGCGTCGTATGAGTCTACTTTTGGGGTACTTATGACAAATTATAATCTAAATTGTTGTGTATCTTTTTCCTCCTGTAATGTCTGTTGTTCTACTAGACTGATGTTTCCTTTTGGGCAAAGCGTTCCTCCTTTTTCTCCACAATATCTCCCAATGCCTTGCATGTAGCAGGTGCTCAATAAATACTTATTGCATTATTAACAGGTTATGGGGTATAAATTTTAGGAAGACATTTGTCAAAGAGTATTATCAAATAGTATTCCAGAAAGTCTGTATCAACCAATTTATAAGCTCACCAATAGTACATGACTGTTTCTTTGCTCACACTCATTCTGACACCGAGTATTACAGTTTTGAATAATTTTATAGACAATATGTTACCTCATTATCATTGAAATTACATTTCTTTGATTACCAGTGAAGTTGGACATTTTTCACTTTCCCCATTACTTGAGTAATCATATGAAATTTGAATATGAAATTTATTATGTAAACTGGGACACTTTTGGGAGTGAAAAAAGTTGCTATTCATAATTATGCCAGGACAGCAGGTATAAAGCAGGACCATCCTATACAAGCCAAGAGGGATGGTTTCCCTAACTCTTTCATTTTCATGTAGTCTCAGAACTCTGGACATCTAGAGCTGAGAGCAGAGGTTGTAGTGGTGATCCAGGGATAAAGACGAAAATGTTTTTTGTTCTGAATTTTAATATGGATGCTTTTCTGCTCTACTGTCCAATGACTCGCTGACTTACTCTGGAACTCCCTGTCACCCACGCTGCCTACTTCATTCATTTACCTTACCTGCCTAACCCTTGAGACGCCAGACAATTTCATCCAACTCTCCTTTCATGAGAAGGCTGGTGGCCCAAAGAGCTACAAGGACTGCCTTGCCCAGAAACGCAGAGCTAGTCAGAGGCAGAGCCAAGGCTCTTGGAAGAGTTCCCTCCTGTTCCACCAAGCCGCCCCCTTCTTCGCTTTCAGATGCATTCCTCCCGCTCGCACGAGACTGACGATGCCAGCAGTTATTTTCTGATTTGATAACACTTCCCAAGCTATGTTGAGAAGTGACCAGAACATGGTTTTTACTTTCTACAGCATCCCATGAGGATGTTGCTCTTTGACAAGCCTCCCACATCAAAGCACAAGGCACACAGTTTCAGAGGCAGTTCAGCTCGTCCTGCAGTCATGTGCCCATGGTTTCAGTGCCCATCACTTGTAGTGCTTCCCTGAGCTCACGCAGTAAGTCTACAAACTTTCCTAGCTTTTTTTTTTTTTTAAGATTTTATTTATTTGAGAGATAGAGACAGAGACAGAGATAGCGAGATAGAGCATAAGCGGGGAGGAGTGGGAGAAGCAGGCTCCCCCCTGAGCAGGGAGTCCGATGTGGGGCTCGATCCCAGGACCCTGAGATCATGACCTGAGCTGAAGGCAGATGCTTAACCAACTGAGCCACCCAGGCATACCCCTAGCTTTTTCTAAATGTCCTTTTATGTAATTTATGCCCTTTAATAAAGCTCAAAAAGTAAGTTCAGGGGCACTTGGGTGGCTCAGTGGGTTAAAGCCTCTGCCTTCGGCTCAGGTCATGATCCCAGGGTCCTGGGATCGAGCTCCGCATCGGGCTCTCTGCTCAGTGGGGAGCCTGCTTCCTCCTCTCTCTCTCTCTCTCTCTCTCTCTCTCTCTGCCTACTTGTGATCTCTCTCTGTCAAATAAATAAATAAAATTAAAAAAAAAAAAAGTAAGTTCAGAGTTGTTTACAGACTTGCATTTTCAAGCATTGCCAAGAACTTAAGGAATAGTAGAGTAGGATGACAAAGAAGTTCTGGAAAAAGAAAGACGACAGTTTAAACAAGCTGAATTTTTGTTACTGCCATCCAATCTGAGGTATAACTTTATTAGGAAAAGAGTAGCAGCCTTCCTCTTCCAAACTCATCAACAGGGAACAAATTTCCTTCCAGTGGGATTTCCAATAGAGAGCCTCTGTGTACTGTTGTGCAGATTGTGCACTGCATAACTGCAGGGGGCGCCATTTACGTCGCCACCTAGGCAAAAGTGCCAAATGGTTCCTCCCAGCTGGCACCCGTGGGACAGATCACAATCCTCCTGGCAACAGACAGGGCACAATCTGTGTGGTCATACGTTGAGGTCCTGACTGACACCCCTGTGTGACTTTTCCCTGATAAAGAAGCCATCCCATGCTGAAGTTAGAGTTGCCTTATTCACTGATGCCTATAGACTTTTTAGAGTAATCTTCATTTCATACACTCACCTAGTTTTTGTAAGCACTGTAGTATCTGTAAAGCCAAGTGTCCTGGTTTCAGATTTGGAAAATAGGTCATTGGAGCTATCTTTTAAGGGCTGAGGTTGCCTAGCTAGATTTTGCCATTTCAATTTTATTGAGGCAAATGCAGGAAAGAAATGCACTCTCATGGTTTTCTAGAGAATCAAAATATTTAAGACGTTAATGTATTTTAAAGGAATGTTTTCCATTAAGAAAGAGCTCTGTAAATGAAAGGGAAAAAATTACTTTTGGTGGATATAGGATCCATCTCCAAAATTCTATACATAGACTAAAAGTTAAGATTGACTGTTAGCTCTACAGGAGAAATAACATGCGTCCAACCTGCTTAACAGAGATGTAGACTTTGGTTTTGAATTAGTGGAGGAACCAACTTCTTTATCACCCAACAGGGAAGGTGATGAAATCATTGAGAGAGAGTTTTATACCATATTTTTCATAATGTCTAGGATGAAATCCCTAGGGTCTTTAAGCTGGAAGAAGCCTATTAGTTCATTCACATATTCATTTGTTCAATTAATTCTTTCTGTTTGCTTCCCACCATGATCGTGCCATCTAGCCTGGTCACAAGGAAACTGAGGTCACAAAGGTGGTTAGAGACCAGGCTGGAAACTAAGCCCAGATGTTCTATATCCAGGACACTTGGCCCCATGGTGCTGTTAAATATTCCCGTGTAGTTAAATTCAGGTGATGAAACGGGAGAGCATCTGTGTACTGAATGTGACTTGCATGTAATTCAAGTAATAAAGATGAAATACAAACCTCTTTGCCAGCTATTTCTTTGTTACTCTAAATGCCACAACTTATAGAAGGTTCAGTGTGAGGAGCATTCATTTCCGAATTAGTGTGTGAATTTTGCAAATAAACCTTTTTCCCAACTATCTACACTCTTTATGATTTAAATATTTCAGTCCTATCTTTTCTCACATGTTGCCCGGACAGATTAAAATCCTATAAATAGCACTGGCCTCTAAGAAACGTGCTCTCATCCCTTCCCTTTGAGTATTACTCCACTTTCCCAATCTCGTGATTGCTACCTTCTTAAAGGATTTGTTTTGGGCGGGGGAGCTTAAAACATGTGGCTCGTAAAGATGTGAAATTTCCTTTTCTGATTTGTCTATACTCTGCCTGTATACAATTAAGGCTCCCAACTTGCTGAACGTAGCTGAACTTGTTGACAGTTGAGGAGGTGGGGCGTGTATGAGCAGAGGAGAGCAGCTGCTCCTGCCAGCTGCCGCCTTCTCTGCACAGACATAAATACTGCCCAAGGATTCTCTGCAGGGCAGGAGACTGAGGACTCCTTTGAAGTTGCTAGAAGGAGACCCTTTCTGGCATTTTGCTTGGTAAATGCATCCGTACGCATGCAGGCCAAAGGGCACGGAACCTTTCGCTGAGTGACTAAGCCAAGATTCTGAAGCCAGGCTATCTGGGTCCCAATCCTGGCTATGTTGCCTAGCTTTCCCACTTTTTGACCTTAGGCAATGTATTTAACCTTACTGTCTTCAGCATCCATACCGGTTAATGGGAATACTAGTTTCTTTATGAGAGTTTTGGAGAATTGCATGGATTCGGTGTTATTAGTAGTAGTAATCCCAGCAACAAATACCGATGAAGCTTCTATTCCATTCCAGTTACTATGAACAAAATGGAAAGAGCTCCTCCCTTCCCGGAATTTAGAGTTTTTTTCACGCAGCAGGGACCCTGATCCATCTAAGGGTTAAAAAGTCAATGGTGACATGTGGGCAGATTTTGTTTTTAATGAATAAGGGTAAGATTTTACAAAATAAGGGTTTTATGAAGCTTTTCAGTATTTTTATATGTCTGTGTGGCCTGGGTCTTGACGTAAAATGGTTTTCTTGAGTCTAGTAGAGAAGATAAGCAATTAAACAGTAACCTCAATGCAGTGTGTGCGATAAAGTACGGTGAGTGTCTCAGGAGCATGGGAAAGATACCCGATCTCTTTTGGGGTGCAGAGAATCAGGAAGCCTTCCAGGAGGAAGTGACATTTAAGCCTAATCTTAAAGGATAGCTAGAAATTTGCCAAAATAAGGTGGGGGAGGTGTGCAGGAAGCAGTTTCTTTAAGAGCCATGAGGAGCTAAGGGGGTTTTTGAGAAAGCCAGGAGAGACCTGCTTAGATTTGCATTTCAGAAAGACATTATGCTTGCCTACAGACAACGGGCACAGATAGTGGGAAGACCGTTCAGTAATTTCAGGACAGAGTGGTCTAGAATCTGGGAGCAGTGGGTATTCGAGGGGGACAGCAGAAGGTGCTGGTCTGCGTGATACGCACTTGACTCACATCTCTGATGTCTGATGTACTAAGATTGCAGGGGACAAAGCTAAATCTATAAGGCCCAAGCTTCTAACTTGAGGAAACGTTCCTATAAACTGGACGACAGGACCTTTCAATCACTTTCCAAATCATCTCTCCATCTTGCTGGACATATCTGTAGACTGTCACCAGCCTAGGAATTGGCAGGGCTTCCTGTTCCAAAATGGGACAGTTCTTGGCAGGAGATGGAAAACTGGAAAGAGAATGGAAACTGGGCTAGCCAGGCACCTTGCATGAAGAGAAAAGAAAAAAAGGAAACCTGGTACTTTCCCATCTGATCCAGAATATCTGGTCAGAAAATAATTTAAAAGGACAGATAATTCAAAGAGGTTTCTACTTGGCTTTGAAATGCCACACATTTTTGGCAGTGGGTTTGTGCCAAATGTTTTTCTAAGGCCTTATTTTGCATTCCCCTGAACACAGACCATCTGGGCAGCAGGGGGTGGGGGCGATGAATTGGAGCCCAAGAGGGGGTCTGGGTGGGTAGCTGAGGAGGTCCTAATGTTTAAAAATTGGGACTGAGCCCACAACTCTTTTTCATCACCCCAGATGATCCATACTTACCTGTCTACCTGTGTCCTGCCACAGAGCAGGGAGCTCTTCTTACCTAAACCTTGCCAAATCACATGGAGATTTGAAAAGCAGCTATCTAGTTCCAGCACACGAGGTTTCCTACCCACATCTCTGAACACCCTCAGGGTCACCTCCATCCCACAGGGGGGCAGCCAGCTGACCTTCATAGCAACCTCAAAATCAACCCATATTTGGAGCACAAGGCAGGCTGTTTACAGATGTTACCATAAAAGACACTTTGAATTATAATCAGTCCTGTTTTACAGAAGAGCTGTAAAGGGGCCAGACCAGAGGCCCCCTTTCCTGTACTCATAAGATTGCTGTTGCCAGACAAGTTAAAAGATTAGTTTATCTTTCCTGGCTCAGGCCTACCTAGGACAGGAAAGAGTTACATTTCACTGAAGTCACTTAAACAAAGGGTCTCTGCACCAAGTCCCAATTAGGACCTAGAAGAAATGTCAGGGTGGCAGCCACTCCCTACTAAAGAATTCCAAGCATTCCCCTGTTCCTCCATCTGGAGGGTACTATGCCAGGGTAATGGCCTGGTCCAGGTTTGAATTCCCTGGGAATAATAATATCAGCCCAAATCTGGAAGTCCAGGGAAACTGGTTCTCCCCAATCTGCTGTAAAATTAAGTGTTGGGGTTTTTTTTCTTTTTTGAAAATGATCAGCTTTATTGAGGTATAATTGACATATAAAATTGTAAATATTTAAAGTGCGTTCCATGGTTATTTGCTACAAGCATAGAGTGTGAAAGGACCCCCCCCCCCAACTAGTTAACACATCTGTCACCTCACAGTTTTGTGCCTGTGAGAACCTTTAAGTTCTTAAGTGCTGTTTTTCATAGCAACAGAGAAGAGGGCATTTCTTATTTCCCCAGTTCTTACAAGTCAGAACCGGTTGGTTCACAGAAAATTCTTAATCCTGAAAAAGTGTTCTATGACCCATACATACATGCTTTTCAAGTATTCACTGCATGGAAACTTGTTCCTAATTAGATGAGCTGCCAAACTTAGGGAACCAGTGTATATTCTGAAAAAGCCAGCATATGTTTCTTTGACTCGGTTTCCAGAAAAATTTGAGGGCATAGAGCCAGTGCACAAGCCAGGAGCAAGTCTCCAAATATCCACCTCTTCCCTCCTTTAATGTCTCCTTGATTGGAGGTGGCCAACGGGGACTTGAGAGGTTCGCGTGAACCTTTAGAACAGATTCTCCTCTAAAATTCGAGGTATCAATCCCATTTTACACTTAACCCCTCCATTCCCCATACACACACCTCTCTGAGGTCAACCTCAGAGTGCGGCCGGGAGGGGTTAGGAAGCCGGAGCTAAAGCAACAGGTTCCGCCCACAGCCTGAACTTGGAAGGGGAGCCAGCAGGGCGACCGGAGCTGGGCGGTGGAGGAGAGGAAGTGGCCGAGGAAGGTGGAAGGGAAATGATGGTGCATGACCACTGAGCACACGTCACTTCGGGCTCCCATATGGGCTAGTGTCTGTGTGCGTGTGTGTTGGGGGTGGGGGGAGTCCTTCATCGGATCACTCGGGGACTTCCGCGTGGGCTAGGATGCGCCGCGCCCGCGCTCTGGGGTACCGGGAGGCTTGGGCTGGATAACGAGCCCGGAAAAGAAGGCTTGAGACGCGCCCTGAAAATATTAGTGCGTCTGGAGGTTAAAATCCGCCACCCTCCCCAGCGTGCCGCCCCTGTTAATTGGCTGCGTCTGCATCCCCAACGTTGCGTGCCCCCTTCCCTCGGCCTTTTACCGACCTTTCCAACCCTATCCCCGCCAGGCCTCCCGCCCCAGCCTGCTGCCGCGAAAACCGGGAGAGCGGACTACGCCGCGCCCGGCAGCCTCTGGGCATGCTCGGTGGCGGGACCGGCTCCGCCGCCGGGAGGGCGCGTCCTCCCTCCCCCCGGGCGGCGGCGGCGCAGGCAGCTACTGCCGCCGCGCCCCGGCCCCGCACACCTTTGGGGGCCTCGAGAGCCACCCTCGCTAGCGCTGGCTGAGAGCGCCCGAGGCTTCCGGCGGGCCGAGGTGGGGCCGGTCAGGGAGGCGCGGAGGCGGGAGTGAGACCTCCGAGCCGCCTGCGGTTCCTTAGAAAGTAAAGCTCAGCTAGCGAGCAGAGCCCGGCTCTCCGTCGCCGGCGGGGGCGGGGCGAGGCGGGGCCGGGTGGGGGGTGGTCTCGGCGCCCCGATCGAGGTGCGAATTCAGTGGCTGCCCACCCTCTTCTCGGTCCCGCCCCCAGGGAATTATAATTCTCTGGGAAAGTGTCTGGTTCTCCGAGAATCCTTGGGGCGGGGTGCCGGGGCGCGCCCGGCGCAAAATGGTTACAACAAAGTCCATGCGCGCCCCGGGGCCCTTCTTACGGAAAGTGTCCTTGCTGATGGCTGGGCACCCCCTTTGCTAATTTGAGGGTTAGTTCCTGGGAGGAAGTATGCTGGGGGGGGGGGGGGGGGGGGGGAGGCCCCGGGCGGGGGCCGGCCCCGATCCCCAGGCCTCCGTGGGGGGCGCACCTCCGGCCAGGCGGGCGCGGGGCACTGGGCAGGGGTGATCGCGGCGGGCGGCGGGCGACCGGAGCAGGCTCGGCCAGGCAGCTCACTCTCTGCCTCCTTCCCCCCTCCCCAGGATTACCGAGAGGATGGGATGGATCTAGGCAGTGACGCCGGCAGCAGCAGCAGCAGCAGCAGCCGCGCCAGTTCGCAGTCCAACTCCACCAAAGTGACCCCTTGCTCCGAGTGCAAATCCTCGTCTTCGCCGGGGGGCAGCCTGGACTTGGTGTCTGCCCTGGAAGACTATGAGGAGCCCTTCCCGGTCTACCAGAAGAAGGTGATTGATGAGTGGGCGCCGGAGGAGGACGGGGAGGAGGAGGAAGAGGAAGACGAGCGCGACGAGCGGGGGTATCGGGATGACCGCTGTCCGGCCCGGGAGCCGGGGGACTTGAGCGCCAGGACCCGCGGCGGCGGCGGCGGCGGGGGCAAGGGCGCCACCACTGTCATGCCGCCTCCCATGCCCAATGGCAACCTCCACCCGCACGACCCCCAGGACCTCAGGCACAATGGCAACGTGGTGGTGGTGGCCGGCCGGCCCAGCGGTTCCCGGGGCCCCCGCCGGGCGGTCCAGAAGCCCCAGCCCGCGCGGAGTCGACGCGGCGGCCGGGGCCCGGCAGCTGGGGTTCTCTGCCTTCAGCCCACCGACTGCGGGACGTGCGTCCCGGAGGAGCCCCCGGTGCCCCCTATGGACTGGGAGGCACTAGAGAAGCATCTGGCTGGACTGCAGTTCCGGGAGCAGGAGGTGCGGAACCAGGGCCAAGCGAGGACCAACTCCACCTCCGTAAGTTGGCCCGGGTGCGTGCCCACGCGCGCACACACGCGTACACACCCCGCGCACTGCCCGCACGCGCCCTCCTGGCGCTGCCACCCGCCTCCGGCCCCATTCATCCTTCCCTGAGGGTGGGGGCCGGGCCTAAGAGCCTGCCTTCTGCTCCCCTGGGGTACGGTTGCTCAGTCTGGGAGCTGTCTGGGTTTGCCTGATGGGCGGAGAGGAGGGAGGGGCAGCCAGAGGGCAGCGGAAAGTCGGGTTAGTGGAACCGGCGACTCATTTTAATGGAATTACTTATGGAGACGAGGTTGTGAGTCACTTGCCTGAAAATAAATCCGGGGAGAGCTTGGCACCGAAGCCGGTGCCCTGCGGGTGATATTTCAAGTCGTAATAGTTGTGGCTTTGTCGGCCGTGGCGGGTCTCCCTTCGTTACCACTGATGTCTCGCCTATATATAGGCTGTCCCCTAGCACACGCTCACATTCGCCTGCCCACCCCTCCGGTATGGCAGCAGGATTTGGCACATCTCGCGTTTGAGCGGATGCTCCTGAATTTGAATGGGTGACCGCCCTCCTCTAAGACTTCGTTCCTTTCAGAAACCCAACCTCTTGCTGACCTGGGGAATGGGGTGAATTGACCTGCTGGGGTGAGGGAGTGGTTGTTGCCTCTGTCGCCTCAGCCTCTCTGCTGAATCCCTCTCGTTTTGAAAAGGAGCCACTAGCAGTTCCTTACCGGAGGCCACTGGCTCAGTTCAGGAAATCCAGAGAGGGAGGGGTGCTGAAGTGGAACAGAGAGAGGGAGAGAAAGAGGGCTGCATCTATAAGCAGCAGCTCGGGCAGGTTTGCACTTGTCTCAACATCTTCCTTGCTCCTGAGAGGAGAGCAAATAAATGACTTAAAAGAAAAACATCATGAATGCAGCTTCGCTCTTTATCACTGTTGTGAGTTAAAGCAACAGTTGTAATTTGAAATCGTTAATGATGTCCCTAAATGGGGCTGAAGGGCACACAGCTTCACTGCCTGCTTTCTGTGTGTGGCGGCCCTGCAGCAGTGTGGGAGAACGCTTGCTTGCAGGTGTAATTTTTCGGTTCCAGAGCCCTGGGGCTACTAGAAATTGGGTGCATGCACTTCTGACTTCAGGGGTAAGGACAGTAACCGCAATTCCCAGAGAAATTGGCACGGTTTCCATCAGACAGAGCTCTTGGCTGACAGAGCCCTCTGGTTAGTGTCCCTTGAGAAACTACCTATTAAATTAACACACTCATTCTAATCCCAGCTGTTTACCATGGCCACTAGCAGATGTGGAATCTTTCCATTACAGCCAATCCGCTCTCTTATGCCTTGCAATGGAAAACATCCGTTTCCCACTTAGTGCTTGAGAAAAATGCCTGATTAAGCTCCCTGGACTTAAACAATGACTTGAAGATAAACACATTTCAATTACTATTGCATGGCATTTTTACATTCCAGGAGAACATAATAATTGGTGCACATGCGAAGTTAGGATTTGATGATGACAGTGAGCTCCATTATTTAAAAGTTATTAAACAAAATGTTACTGAGCACCTGTGTGTTACATGCTAAATGCAAAGTCTGATTCTCTGTGCTGCAGTTACATTATCTGTCCATGTAAGACTTGAGTTATAATGAAGAAAGACTGACTCCCCTCTAGGAACTTAAAATTTAGTAAATTACTTCCCCCAACACACAGCCTCCTTGTTCTGAAGACTATGAATCTTTCCTTCTTGAGCAATCTTTGAAACCCAAGTTACAATTTACACATTTTGGCTCCCCTCCCTCCACGCCAGTCCCCCTGAAAATGTCCCCTCTGGGCATTTCCTCCACAAGTTATACAGAGAAATTTGGAACCCATTTCTTTTAAAGCAAGTATGTACAGAAAGAAGGGGGAGAGGAGAGACTTTGAGGCTGTTTAATCAATTTTACCATTTTTGGGTTTGTTAATAACAAAATTACTAGCCACTATTGATTTAGAATAGTGTTTTTCATACTGTAAGTTATTGATGAAATCATCTTAGCATTTAAAAAAATGAAATAGAATAGAATATACTACTGTCCATTGCAGATAGTTGTTGTAAGCTTTGTTTTAAAAACTTTTGGTTTTATACACTGGGTCATGATCTAACACTTATTTTACTGTAGGTTGTTATCATAAAATCTGAAAAACACTGATTTAAATCCTGTTTACTCCTGCCCGGGAATAAGTGGGAGAATTTATAACTATGAGGACAGAAACTTGAGAATAACAAAGGAATCCTGCAGAAGAGAAATCCTATTTAGAAGAAGTTGTTCAAATCAAATACTTCTGCTTCTCTTTAAGAAGTTATGTACAGGGGCACCTGGGTGGCTCAGTGGGTTAAAGCCTCTGCCTTCAGCTCGGGTCATGATCTTAGGGTCCTGGGATCAAGCCCCACATCGGGCTCTCTGCTCAGCAGGGAACCTGCTTCCTCCCCTCCCCTGCCTCTCTGCCTACATGTGATCTCTGTCTGTCAAATAAATCAATAAAATCTTGAAAAAAAAAAAAAAGTTATGTACATGGAGCACCTGAGTGCCTCAGTCAGTTAAGAGTCTGCCTTTGGCTCAGACTCAGGTCATGGTCCTGGGGTCCTGGAACTGAGTCCCACACTGCCTCCCTCCTCACCGGGAGCTCCTTCCTCTCCCTCTGCTGCTTTCTATTTTGTGCTCCCTCTCTCTCCTTCTCTCTCTGTCAAATAAATACATAATCTTTTTAAAAAGTGAAAATAGAAAGTGTATATAAGTGAATTAATGCAGACTACTGGGAGGAAAGGTATAAAATGAAAAAGACAGGTATATTCTCCTTTACCTATGAAGAGAACCAAATAAGCTTTTCCCGCCCCATGGAAAACCCTCAGTAGGATTGCCTCTATTGGGAATCAAGTGGCTGGTTCCTTTCCATCATTCCAGACTACTCAGCTCTCACAGCCCTGAACACCATCCCCAAAGTAAAGTAAGGCACTGTGGTGTATTTTCTTAGTGCTTATCACTGCCTGACATTATCTTGTTTGGTTCCCGTTCATTTTTGGTTTCTCTGGAATTGAGTTGTAGTGTACAGGTCTTGCCTCTCTTTTAATTGCTGTAATCTAGTGCCTGGGAGGGACGCCTGGGTGGCTCAGTTGGTTGGACGACTGCCTTCGGCTCAGGTCATGATCCCGAGGTCCCGGGATCGAGTCCCGCATCGGGCTCCCAGCTCCATAGGGAGTCTGCTTCTCCCTCTGACCTTCTCCTCGCTCATGCTCTCTCTCACTGTCTCCCTCTCAAATAAATAAATAAAAATCTTAAAAAAAAAAAAAAATCTAGTGCCTGGGATGCAGTAGGTTCTCAACGAATGAATGAATGAATGGTTTATTAGGCTCACAGGCCCCAGACTTAAGCCAAAAACAGCTGAGAAAATTGAGGCCCATTGAAGCGAAGTGATTTGCTTAAGGGCCCACTAAGTAACCTAGGGAAAGCTTTCTTCTTACACCAGACTAAGTTTGTTTGTTTTTTTTTCCTCCCTTATTTTAAGGCTAAAAACAATTTGAAGTAAAAGGGAAGAAAAGAAGCTCCCACCTCCATAGGTTTGACAAATCCTGTCTTATGCTTCCTTGGTAATTATTAAGGACCTAAGTAAATTAGGAAATAATCAAAATCCCGTTATTTCAGAGTCTCCTCACAGGCCTGCTTTAGTTTGGGTTTGTTTTAATAGGCTGATGGCTGCAGCAAGACCTCCAAAGGAAGGATGAGATCTCAAGATTATGTTGACCATCAGCCATTCCTAATCTAGGGAGAATTTAGAGACAAATTTAAAAACCTACAACATTTAGGTAGCATTTAAATCCTAGGACTGACCTTTTTTGTGGAAGGGTTTAAGCAGCTATTCTCTCCCTTAGTGTCAGCCGAGGAGGATGGGCTTGGACGGTGCCAGGAACTTTGCGGGCAGAGCTCTGAGGTGTCAGAGGAAAGCCTGAAGGAAACACAGGTGAAATTCCATCCTCCTATCCCGTTAGACAAACTCGCCTGACCTCATGTGCCCCAACCTCTTCCTTGACAGAGCAACCCCTCCCCACCTTGATGTCAGAGCCTGGAAGGCAGCAAGGTTTTCTTTTTTTCCACTGCCTTATCCCCAGTATCTCCCTCCTGCTTGGCACAAATGCCTGACACACAGTCATGGGGAGGGTGAACTGTTCAGTGCAACAACCAGAACGACTCGCAGAAGCGCCCCCTTCAGCTGGCCAGCCCCTGCTCCTCTGGTTTCCCCCTATTTCTCACAGTTCTTCCAGGGGACCTGCATCAGCATCAGGGGTCACGCACAGTTAAGGAGTAAAGAAAGACACTGGTGATTTATGCTTTTGATGTCAGATTGAGAACTAGCGGTGGCAAGTTTAAGGGAGACCTGCTCCCTCATATCCATATTCACCCTAAATTCTCATTTCCCTGCCTACTGTGACTAGTAAGCTGGCTTAGGCAATCCTGGGGATACGCGGTTTTCCTCTTCTCAGCACAGACCCAGGCAGTCCCCTTTCTTTTTGTCTGCTTCCCCTGGGTCTTTGTCTCCAGATCCCTCTTCTACCTACTCAAGGACTGTGAGGTTTTCTCTCCTCAGGGTCTGTGGTCCTCCAAGCTGAGTCTCATCTGTCCCTGGAAACTCACACTCTTTTTTCTCCCACTTTCCCCACTTTCAATTCTTGAAAACAACAACAACTAACTGCTGAGGTAGAGTTGACAGTCCACTGCACAGATTTGAAGTGTGTGATCTGATCGGTTTTGACATATATGTATGCTTGTGAAACTGTCCTCACAATTAAGATTGTGAACATATCTCTCACCCCAAAAAGTATTCACGTGCCCCATTGCAACCTCCCCATCTTGCCCCTTGGCAACCACTGGTCTTATTTCTTTTACTATAGATGTATCTCTCACCCCAAAAAGTATTCACGTGCCCCATTGCAACCTCCCCATCTTGCCCCTTGGCAACCACTGGTCTTATTTCTTTTACTATAGATGTTAGCTTGTTTTTTCTAAAATGAATGTAAGTAGAATCATATAATATGTACTCAGTTTTTGTCCAGCTTCTTTCATTCAGCATGTCATTATTTTATGATTCAGCTGTGTTATTGTCTAGAGCAACAGCTCACTACTTTCTTTTGCTAGGTAGTGTTTCATTTTATGGAGATACCCTATTTCCCAGTTGATGGACATTTAAGTTGTTTCTAGTTTCTATTGCTAATGAAGGTGCTGTGAATATTCATTTATTTGTAGGAACATATTCTTTCATTTCTCTTGGGTAAATACCTAGGAGTGGAAGGGCTGAATCATGTTTCAGCAGCTTTAGGGGTTGCCTGTTTTCCAAAGAAACTGTACCCTTTTATGCTTCTGTCAACATGATTATTCATGTACACACTGTAACCGTGACTTCCTTTCCCACTGGTTGCTCTGTTCCATCTGTGTCTTTGGGGACTTGTAAACATCTCTCTTCAGGTGCCTGGGGTGATTGCTTCCCTCTCAAAACAGTGAGAGTACCAGGATCACATCTTACACCCAACCGGAGTCATTATACCCATTGTTCAAAAATACCCATTTTTAAATTAGAGAAGAGTTCAAGTTGTAGACGGAACACATTTTGATTATGGTTGCATTATTTTTAGTGCCTGTGACAGGTGCATTTCCTCTTGTAATGAGAAGATAAGAATAATTTTAATTGATGTGTTAATGGAAAGCAAATTCTCCTGATGAAGTTTCTTCCTAAGTACTTGAAAATAATTTGTCTTTTTATTTGTTTGTACTATTAACTAGTAGCAAACTTTAAATTGCCTACATTTCTTCCTAGAATGGTAGTAATTACAGGTTGTTTTCAGTGTGTTATTCTGTAAGCCTTCCAGCCCAGGTCTTCCTTCCCTGTCAACGATTCCACTGAAGTAGCTTAAATGGCTGAGTAGCTCGTTTCTGTAGTTATGTGGGCTATGTTTAAATTATATGAATTCCCATTTTTATAGACTGAATTAAGAGGTCTTTATTACTCCTACAAAATATTGTAAAATTTGTAAGTTTAATAAGTCACGTGCTTTGACACTCTGGGGCACAGCAGTGAAAATGGTCTGTGTGGCGCAAAACTATCACTTCTTCCTGGTAGAGAGCGCTACAGGACGTTGTTAAATCTGTGCGTGTGTGTGTGTGTGTGTGTGTGTGTGTTTTAATCATAACCAGAAACTACCAGGACTAAATGTACTCTCTGCTTCAACCTTTTACCTTGAAATGTTTAATGCCATCATTGCCTGTTTTTCTAATGTATGTTGATATTTGTTTAAGAGCTGCAAAGATTTCTCTGTCCATTAGTGTGTACTCAAGACTTTAAAGAAATATATGATTGGGTTAAAAAAAAATTAGGTTGCAGGTTCTGGGGCTGTGTGTTTGTATTTAAGCTACCATCCCATGGTTCATCCTGAAATTCAGTCCCAAGTATTTCAACGAAAAGGGCTTTTGCAAATGCTTTTCTTAACCGCTGTTAGGTGGGACAGATGAGGCTTTATACTGTCGGTGACCAGGAGATTATTTTGCATACAACTTCTGTAGAAATTTAAGTGCCAATTATGAAACTGAACTTTTTAAATAGAAAAGTAATAGGATTTTAAAGATAGAAAGGATCTGAGAGGTCATTTCATCAAACCCTCACCATTTTCAAAGGCAGAAGTAGGTCTGTGGAGATTAAACATCTTCATTCAACTTCCCTCAACATCCTCAGCCCAGGCCTGTCTGAGTCTGGAAGTAGATTCTATGTTTTAGCACTAGAGCAGAGTTTTAATTTTATTGTTTGTTTCTCTTTTTATTTTGTTAAACCAGCACTTCCAGACAATTATAAAATTACTTTCTTCCATGCAGACTTTGGCTCATCACTGTGTGTATTTCTACCAACGGATCAGTGCTCTCCCTGGGTTGACGATATGTTCCATCATTGCTCCTTTTCCTGTTCATCCAGCCTCCTTTCCATCACTGGGCCACACAGTTCTTTCCTCTTGTGGGGCCAGAGGATGACCGGCTCTTGAGAACTTTGCAAGGAGCCAGCTGAGTTCTGGAGGCGGAGAGGGGAGAAGTGAGAAGTGAGGGTATTTTCTCATGCTCACCCTTCCATGGGACCCTTCCACAGACAGAGTCCTTCCATTGACTCTCAGGCCGTGAGGTGGAACCTGGGTTCAGAAGGACAGGGGAGAGAAGATCTCTGTGCCACTCACCCACAAGTACAAGTAGGAGCTTAAAGTGAATAGTTGATTGTAAGCCTCTCAAAGGGGGAACTAACAAAACCAAGAAAAAACTAGAAAGAAAAGTACTTGTGGAGTTCAGTAGTAGCCCATGAGATAGCCTCCATTAGGATGGCTTCATCGGAACGTGGGTGATGACAAGGAATGGAAAAGTAGATATCCTGAAAGGGAGATGTGTTTGGGTTTTATGTTCCCCATATGATGTTTCTTAGTTTCCCATTTAAATGCGGAGAACTGAGCCATCACTAACTCTTGTCAGGTCCAGGACACTCGTAATAACCATTCTGTTTCACTTAGACAAGCCTCATCAAATCTGTAAGAGCCCCATTGTTTCAGATGCTCTTGGTTTGTTTCTTTACTTTGTTATGTTTTTGGCTACCCCTTCACCTTTGTGATGTTATTTTCCTTATATATTTCTTAAATCATTATGTCAAGCATGTTCTATCACCAGTCTTTATCACTTGCCTTTCTCTGTTTCCCCTACTGCACATACTTTCTCTCTTTCCCTACTGCACATACTTTCTCTGTTTCCATACTACACAAATTCGTCTCATTGTCCCCACCTAACCTATTTTTCAACGTGGGTGTTGTTTTATGTTATTCCCAGTTTTCCCTACTTTGGTGGTATTTTCTCTAGAAAGTTTATATAATTTAAAAGATAATGGTTTAGGCCAGGAAATACTCAGGTGAGAGGAATGAACTCAGCCAGTGTATGTTCTGCTCCAGGTTGGTGGTTTTTTGAAAGTACTTGTAAAATATTTTTGAGTTGCCTGTAACTGATGTGAAGTTACAGCGAAGTTTACTGGAAGCAAAAGAATTAACCCGTTTTCTTCTGTCCAGTTTTGTGTATCAGATTTCCTAATTGCCACTTGTATCTGTACATTCTACTGATACCCTTGAATCTCCACCCA
The DNA here is from genome assembly GCF_022355385.1 of Mustela nigripes. Taxonomy (NCBI): domain Eukaryota; kingdom Metazoa; phylum Chordata; class Mammalia; order Carnivora; family Mustelidae; genus Mustela; species Mustela nigripes. The sequence continues at coordinate 134,772,035 of NC_081558.1, read as the reverse complement.
AATATTTTATATTTATTTGTAATTAAATTACCTTTTTGGGTATATCCATGATCAAAAATATCAAGTTCATCTTTTTTCTTCTTTTATTTCCTTCCATTTCTCTAAGCTACTCCTTGGTATTTATCCTTTTTTAAAGTGATTGTGGATCTTTCTTCCTTGGGATATTAGCATAGTATACATGTTTTTTAAAAGCTCCATTTATTGTGGATCACAAAAAGCCATACATTAGTCAGCAGCTGATTTCTGCAAATATATCAATTCAGGAGGGTTTTATCGCCCATGTCCTAATAGAGATGATTGAGCCTTCAAATCTCTTGTAGAAATGAATGTGTAAGTTATTCAGAGTGGGATTTTTTTTTTCTTCCCCAAAAAGCATCCAGCAAGAAACTGTGTGGGCTGGGCTTTTCTAGGCACTGCTGCACTTGCCCAGGCTTAGGAGAGGGTGGAGAGCAGAGCGTGATCTCTAGCCTCACAGCTGGGCCTCCGGCCAGCAGGTCACCCATTAGGAACTCCCTGAGCGCGGGCAAGCTGGCCAGGCACAGTGTTGCCCCCTCCACGGTGCACACCCACTGGGACCTCCCTTGGGCCACCGCGCCACCGTGATCCGCAGCCCGCCTCTCTTTCATCTTTCATTCGTGTGTACATCCCCTGTGTGTAGAGAACCAACTTAAAGTCTGTATGCAAGTGGCTCGTCCTCTGATGACCAGGGCCCATGACCAGGCGTCCTCATGGACTAGGTGTTGACAAGGAGCTGATGACGGGCTCTCTCCCCAGCCTGCTAGCTGCGGCGGGGGTCCCCCCACTCACAAATGGGTTGTGGGCATGTTCAGAACAAAACAAAGGTAAGTCATGGCAACTACCAAACTAACATCATTTGATTCAGCTTCCTTCATGTTTGCCATATATGGAAAGAATTCGGCTGTCTAAAAAAGTTTAAAGGCAATGAGGTAATTTCCTTATAATGCCTAAGATCTCCGGCAGTGTTGTAAATTTAGATTTGAGGTTAGAGCATTAAAAAATAAAAACAGAACTTAAAAAGCTGCTGTGTTATGAAATGCTGGGGCATTTTTAATGTCAAGTCCAGCAGCACAATATCTGGAACCCTCCCACCCCCGCCATCCCCACACAAAGAAAGAGTAGAGTGAAAGTTATTTCTAAAATAAGAAGGGTCTGGACCTCTGGGAACCTGCACAGTGTCTCCTTAGAAGACAATTTAAAGGCTAATCTCAACTCCGATAAAAATAACATGTTTTCAAGTAGTTTCAAAACCAATTTAGCCTTCTGTTTTTCTCCTCATGGCACCAGTAGCTAAAAATTATACCACTTATGAAAATTGCAGACAATTTTTTTTTCTTTGTGCAATCTTACATAATTTTTGGTCCATTTGACCTGGTCTGACATTTTATTATGAGCAACTGCATCTTAAGTGCTCCGTCCTTTTTATTTCCACTCTAAAATTGGTAAGGAGTAAGAGAGAAGACCACTGAGATTTTATTTTTGAATACTGAAATTATGTAACTAGTGATCTCCTGTTAAAGTTGTTACTCAGCCTACTGTGGCCCCACAGTCTGACCCAAATAGCCCTTAAAGTCAGATCCTGTTCGAGAAGAAAAATTTTATGTAGCAGTACTTTTAAGACTTCTTGAATTCCTGCTCTACTATCGTATGGTGGTTTCAATATTGGATTGATGTTTCTCGTGTTTCACACAAAAACACTCGACAGAGCCAATGTATAACTGTTGTATGTACTAACGTATAAGTAAGACCCCTGCAGAAATTCCAGTGTGCTTGCGGCCTCATTAGGACTCTGTTTTCCTAATAAGCAATCACACGAGGAATCCAAATATTAGAGGTAGGAGGGATTCCATAGCAAAGATGGCAAAGCCAGATGCTTCCAGAGCCATGTAGGTAACTAATGAGGACTGTGGGTCAGGGGGAAGCAGGACCGGGGTGAGCTGGACAGTGTGTCCCAGCCATAAAAGGGGGGCTGTTCTAACATTCTGCCTGATTTGTTACCATGCCAGAATATAGTCAACATTCTGATATGCCAGGAGAAGTCCCAGATCAAACTTTTATGAGACATATCTTAAGTATGAAACTTTGGCAAGTAACTTAAAAAAAAAAAAAAACATAATTTTATAGGGGTAACAAGCATATCAGTTCTTCAAAATATGACCTTTGGGCTACCAACTTCTCATCCCACACCAAAGCAAGTCTCCTCATTTTACAGATGAAAAAACTGAGACCCAGAGAGATTCAGTGATTTTCCTGAGTGGAGGTGAGGTGGGCGAGGTGGGTGTGGCTTGCTGAGAAGTCTGGTGAGAGACTAGAAACGAGAGATGTTAGGGAAGAAGACTCATGAAGAAATGTTCTGATTTACTGACACCAGAGTAACTTCCTTTGAAACAGTAACATCCAGGGGTTGGAGGGAGAGATAACTGTATACACCTTATTCTGTTTCACTTAATTCTTATACATATCCCATTACTTAGAATTTACTTTTCTCTTTCAAAGCAGTTCAAAAACTGATTTTGTATTTGCATTCAGGGACTTGTATCATGATTTATTTTTCTTCATTTATAAATAATGAGCAAGGAGGAATTCTTAAAGAAAAATTTACCTTAAACAATCTCACACACATACACACACACACACACACACACCGGATATGTGGTCTTAATTCTTTTTTCTTCTAGAAATTCATCTGAGACCATTAATTCAAGGGTTGGTAGTACAGGTGAGTTTTGATAAAATTTCTTATTATATGGAATCTAATGAAACTTCAAGATTGTTGAATCATGTTTAGATTTTATTTAATTCCAGCTATTATGACATAATATACTGTTGGAAGCATAGAGGTTGGGAAATTTTTGTTTTTGCTTCCTCTTTAGAATTACTGGCTCTAAGTAAAAAGTCAACACCGATTTCATGCAAACGAGTCAAGTTTGGGGTCTTGATTCACATTCCTTTAGAAAAATAGGAAACACTGTTCATTTCACTTTTTAAACATGACTTTTTACTTAGAAATAATTTTAGATTTACAGAAGAGTCACAAAGATAGTCCAGAATGTTCATGCATATCCTGCAAACCAGCTCCTCCTGATGTTAACATCTCCTACAACTGTGGCACATTTGCTAAAACTAAGAAATGAACAAGGACACAGTATTATTACCTACATTACAAGCTTTATTTGGATTTACATTAGCTTTTATGATTAAAAAGTTATTACACCAAGTCAACTTAAGTAATAAGTAATATATCCTTGTAGGCTGTGGCTTGATAGAGGGGAGAGCTATTTCCCTCCATAGTCTCCGTTACCTCCCCACAAAGTCATCTCAAGAGAACCTAAGCAAATATTCCACTATGTGTTGGCTTTAAGTGTATTTTGAAAAACATTCTCCTAGCCCCTCTGCCAATCAGGTTGCCTTCCTCGGTGGAAACTCTGTGGCTGCCCTGTGGGGAGAGTGTGTGCAGTGAAGAACAGGGCAGGTAGAAAGAGAAGCACATGCTGACCCATAGAGGACAGGCCCTCTAATGGGGAGCATGGGTGTGAGGAGCTGTGTCGGACGTTCCCAAGGATAGCATAAATTAAGTACTTGCCCATCAGCTCTTTTCTGTGGGCTATGAACGGCCACAAATTGTCATTGTTCTTGGGAATGTTATTTGGCTCACCAACATCCAGATCTTTTGTTTGTTTGATTGTTTTTAGGAAACAGCTTTGGCTTGGGAGTATACTTCTTTTATTTTATTTTATGTCATTTCATTTCATTTTATTATGTTATGTTAGTCATATTTGAGTCACAGTACTTCCTTCATTTCCATAGTGTTCCATGATTTAAAGGGTGTATTCTTCTTTAAAGTTAAGCTTCTGGTGAAATTGCGAAGGCGCTGTGAATGGCATGAAATTTCAGGCGGAAGGGAGTAAGTTACAGTTGACTAGAGAGAGCTGTAAGTGACTTGGGGGATGAATGTCACTCATGAGGCGAAATGAGTGTTAATTCCAGGAACACGTGTGGGAGATTTCATGGATTAGAAATACCCAGGAAGGGGGTTGGAAACTCTTGGAAGTGTGGAAAAAGAAAGACAACCGACCTGTCAAGATGTTCAGTCTTTGTTACCTGAATCATCAGAATTTTTAAAAAACTAAACTACTAATGGGCACCAGACAGAGTTTTGTCAGCAGCAGGAGGTCCCTGTGACTCAGTGATTTCTCGTTGAAGAGGGTTTCCCAGTTAGTCATTCTCTGCCTTTGGTGGCCGGGCTTGGCTGACAGAATCAGTGAGTTCCTCTTAAACTTGTTTAAATTTCCCAGAATTCTTTTGCTAATTACATGTTCAATGTATTGTGGATTGTGATAATACTAAATAAATATTTCTTTTAGCAAAACCCATAATGTCACATTGGAAATTGTGCTTTCTAGACCAGAATGTTTTGAATAAATGCTTCAGTTTATATACTCTTAAAATTCATTAGATGCTGTGCTGGAGGACAGGATATTTTGGCCTCACTGACCTCTATATTCTTGGGTTCTTCCTCCTATGGGGGGTTTTCATGGGCTTTGCGCCCAGCAGGAGTTACCCTTCCTGACAGCACCCAAGTTCCTTTTAGGGAGTTACCCCTTCCCTGCTGTGTATGATTTTGGTGGGAGGATAATTGCAAGTAGCTGACTCCTGTTCTAGAACCTCAGCCCCAGATTCCCCCTTCCCTGGTTCTGCGGCAGGTGGAGGAGCTTCTCTGGGACTTTGGGTCTAGGGCACTCCCCTCGAAGCCCTTAGGACAGCTGGAGGCCCTCACAGTGATGATGGCTGCCAAGCCCTTCCCATGAGGGGCCATAGTGGGCTTCATAGTGCCTCCCTTCCTTTCTCTGTGCTGCTCCAGTGTCTACCTCCTGTTGAATCTGAGTTTAGGTCAGCTGGGGTGGGTTTTATTGGTTTGAAATCAGGAACCCTAATTGATAACAGCAAACAGTCTCTGGACTTAGGGATCAAGTTCATATATCATATCTGTGAGCCCAATATCACTAAATAGAAGTCTCTAATATTTTTGAGTCTTTCACAGAATCATTGAATATCAAAGGTGGAATGGACCTTAAAGCAACTCTGGCCCAATCCGCTTCATTTTACAGATGAGAAAATAGGTACACAGAGCAGGAGAGACTTTGGAGGTGTCATAAACAGAACATTGACATCCTATGCAGAGACCTCATGGCTCATCAGCCCTGGACATCTTGTCCACACACCCTCACTCTCTCATGGGACTCATGGTATCCATTTATGGGTTGACTGAGCAGATCTAAAGGTGACATTGTGGCCTTGGAAAGGATCAAAGCTGACTGCACCACTTGGGGTTCAACCCATGGCTGGTGATGTTAATACCAAGATTCAAACATGAGGCTGAAATGTCAGCAGACCTTACCCCAGGGCCCTCTGCTGCCAGTCCAGATGTGTTCTTGTGATGCAGGTGAGACTGTATAAGGAGGTGGTTATCTGTGGACTCTGGAATCAGACAGACCTGGCCCAAAATAGTAGTCATAGCCTCCTTATAATTACTGGGATAAAAACAACTAGTACCGTGGTATAAATCTATAAATTTTTAATGTGAATTAAAGAATGTCTTGTAACCATTCTTATTTTCTAGAAACTATGCTGTTATATGATGTAAGTGGAGGAAGTCTCTTGAGTTTTGAAGGAGTAAATTACCTGAGTTCATTTTGTAGTAAGAGCTAGATTTTAAAATTGCTTATGTGAAGCTTTTCAGCAAGGCATAGTCCACACCATGATGTCTGCCAAGCCTCTCCCTAAGACAGGCCATTATTTTTTCTTCATCACCTATTCAGTCAGTGAAGATGTACTGAATGCCTCCTCTGTGTTAGGTGTGGTGATAAGGATCAACAGACGCTCACACGAAGCTGTCATGTATGGGGCTTCTTGCCCTCCTGGAGCCTGCAGCCCAGTGGGGGAAGCTGACCTGAATCCTGTAAGCACACCAGTGTGCCACATGCTGTCGGAGAGGGTGATGCTCCTGTGAGAACTGGAGAGACATGCGTTAAACCTGTTTTGGTGATAATAGCAATAGCTATCACTTACGAGTGCCGACGACGGACAGGGACTGAGCTGGCTGCTGTTCATTTATTGTGCCTAATGCTCACGGTGAGGGAGGGTGGATGCTGTAACTCCCATTTCACAGACAAGGAAACTGAGGCTTCTGGCAGGATCACAGAGCTAGCGCAGGTCTCACTGGCTCCAAGGACCACGTGCTTTCCACGTTCAACTAGTAAGACTGTTACACCAGATACTTGGGATTTAGCATCTCTGATGTTCATTACATAGCAACTGCTCATCTTTGCTGATGGCTGCGGCCATATCCGAACATCTGGAATCTCTGGATATACAGTATCTCCTTACACCCACATGCGGCTATTTGAGAATTCTTCATACATGGAAACTTTGATTAATTAAAAATTCATTCAAGGGGCACCTGGGTGGTTCAGTTGGTTAAGCGTCTGACTCTTGATTTCGGCTCAGGTCATGATCTCGGGGTCCTGGGATTGAGCCCTCTGCTGGGCTCTGCAGTCAGTGTGGAATCTGCTTGTCCTTCTCCCTCTACTCCTCCCTGCACTTGCACACTCTCTCTCCCTCGCAAATGAATAAATACAATCTGAAAAAAAAGATAGTAAAAAATTAAAAATAAATCCATTCAAACATAAATGCATGGCTTTATGTTTCTTCCCTTCACTTTGAAGGTCCCCACCGATACCCTGATGCTTGTTTCTCATGAATCTGGCTAGTCCATTAAGACTAGTCAAAAACTTGCCCTGCATGTTGGTTTAAAGGAGTCATAATGATCCTCTGGTTGAGTGGAGGTTCAGAGAGAGAAGATGGTGCATTCCTGCCCTCTTGACACCCAATCCTGAGCTACCTACTCCTCATGAGTTGTCTTACTTATAAAATGGGACCGTTTAGGTTATAGACAGCCCTAAACAGTGGGACATGCCTGAGTCCTTGCCATGTGTTGGGCAACACACCCAGAAAGCTATCCTTGCAGAATTCCTGGGACCACATTCAGGAATAGCGTAATCACCTGTGGCAGTCTAGCAAAAGAAATGGCCATCTGAAGGCCCAGGAAGGGAAGAGGTCAGGTAGGGTGAAGTAGAAAGTGCACAAGCTATAGCAGAAGCCAGTGCCTCCTGTGATTTTTTTCATGTCCGTTCATGTACTTACTCACTTAACAGTCATTCATATTTAGTAGCCGCATGTTACTGGACCCTAAGGGAGATAAGAGGGCTATGAGCTCTGCCCAAGTGGCATATTTATTTTGGCGAGGGAGATGGACATTAAATAAGTTCCTCGGGTGGTTATTTAATATCCGAGGTAAGCACTAGGAAGGGAGGTCAGGGAGTCTGGAAGCCTCCGGCTCAGCCACCTGCAGAGGCAGCTGCGGGAGGACCACTGACCTAAGACCTGGAAGGGGAGGAGCCCAGTGCAAGGTGGGAGAAGATTGGTGGGAGGAGGGGCAGGAAGGGTAGCAGCCAGCACACAGGAAAGGAGTTTGGAAAGGTTTGTGGAACTCAAGTCAGGGCTAGCCTGAGGAAAATTACTCTCCTAACAAACACAGCCCAGGCATCTGAGTCTGCACCTCATTTATGGAACTTTCCACCTCTACTTCTAAAAGCCATCTTTTATACCATAAAATAACCGTGCAATTTTCCTGTAGGAAATTTAATTTTTTTTTTTTTATGCTGCAAAGAGTTTAATGATAGACACAATGCCTGAAATGCCATTTCCTTATACTCACAGACTTAGGGTACTGCGGAGAATGGAGCCTTTTAGAGAATTAAGTGGGAAGAAGATATTTGAATGCAGTAGTGAATTAATGTTAAACTTCTCAGGCTCCAGAAAGTTCTTGGGTGTTTTGGCTTAAAGGGGTTGACATATTTGTGGGGTTTTCTTATCAGGTCTCCTGGATGCTGTGGGCTGGGAATATGTTAAAACGGAGTCCCAGCCTTTCTCCTCCTGAGCTTCTTGTGATTCACCTGAAGCTTTAGGCACACTGACCCGAGACTGAGCAGAGATGTTGAAATGCCAAATGCTGACAGAATTGCGGGCAAAGAGTCAGGCATTCTCACGTCAGCCACGTGAGCACTCAGTCCTTGGGACTTCCTCTCAGAAACCTCCTGTGCCCTGCAGGCAGGTGCAGGAAAGTCAGGGAAACCTCTCCCTTCCTCCATCCATCAGCGTAGGACCAATGAAATGTAGGAGCCACAGTAAAGCTGAAGTCTCTCATCTACCCACCCACAATGAAAACCTGTTGAATGTCAAATATGGTTTGCAACTTTGAAGTGAATCGTTTCCTGCCACAGGTCATCCAGTTGAGCAAGTCCACACCCGTTCATCTTGTCGCTGGTTAGCAGAAGGAATGAAAGAGAACCGTGTGCCTTTGAGCTAAGGCATTTTAAATACTTATTACTCTGATTCACCTTCACTGCCGGTTTCCTTTTATCTTGACACTGTAAGTAATGCATGAGCCTTCCCTATGGAACATTGCAGATCTCGTTTAAATGGTAAAAACGTCTCCAGCTCAGGTGATCATCTTGTTAGAAGAGCCATTTGCTACACAAGAAACATGAAATGTTTTTGTCTGGTTGGAGCCTAAGGGTTCCCTGTAACGTGGGTGGCGCCCATCAGTTTCTATTATGATTTTTCCTTAACCTTTGGCTTCCGTTCCTTTAGTTATCCTTAAAATAGCATCATGCTGGGTCTAAGAAAATTATTTACAAATCTCTATCAAAACACAAAACTGGGCAGCTTTTAACTAAGTAAAACCCAAAAGAAATCTGAATTTTCGCCTTGGCATGGTTGCTTTACTTTGTAACCTTGAGACTGAACTAGGGCTGAAGGTTATGAACCACGCAAGGATCGCATGGTTTTTCTCTAACCCTTCTCCATTTAAAAAAAAAAGGTTTTAGAGTGAACCCAAAGGCTTGTAATACTTTGAAAAATAATCACAATTATGTATAATTCGTTTTAAACACCTATTAATGGCAATACACTTAAAACACCGTAGCAGAACTCTGGTGCAACTTCTCAATTTGATAGCTTTTCTTAAAAGCGCAACCATGCTTCTATAAATGTAATGAAAGCTTTTTTCATCTTAAAGGCATGTATGGGGAGATGGAATGTTTCCTTCTCCCTAGTAACTGCACAGTGATTAAATATTGACTAAGAGCTAGGAGTTGACAGCCAGCGGCCTCAGCCTGGTAAATGCTGATGTGTGTGGCTGAATGTAAATACAGAGCCATCCCCGCAGGCCAGTGGGGTTTTTGGTTTGGTTTTTTTTTTTTTTTTTTTGGTCGGGAGGTGGGGAGGAGGCAAGTTGTAAGTTCTGCAGGAGTGCAGGAGGTGTCAAACTTATCTGCTCCTGTGGAAGGATGTCATTTGAAACAAGTAATTCCTTTAAAAGCAGCCCAACTCTGTCAAAAGAAAAATACATTTTCCTGATCAGTCTGAATAAAGAGGATGTTAGTCAGAAGTTTGAACAAAACATCCAGGGTACCACCGAACGCTGCTGCTTGCCGAAACAAAAGAGCTGTCTGTCACTGGAACCACTTATTCTCTCCCGGACAATGAGGACTTAGTTTATGTGAAACAAACCAGTTGAAGTCATCAGACTTATTTTGTGATATTTTGTGACACCCATTTGATTAGAAAATTTCAATACATCTCTATTTTTGTTGTATGTGTATTTACATTTTTATTGTGTTTTAAACTGTTTTAGACAGTCTGAAGATTTAGAATAATGAGTTTGTTTCTCTCCCTTTTTGGGGAGGGGGTTGCAAAATGAGATGGTTTTGCTTAGTTTCGAGAAGAAAATCGTTCTCATTCCATTTTTTTCTTATTAATAAGGTTCATTACAGATGTGATGATTTTTATCCTAAGACTTTTAAACTCTGCAGCAAATACCTGGAATTTGTCTCAAAGTAGCTCCCACCTGGGCTGACTGTCAGGTGTGAGTCTCTGCCTAGCCTCTAACCATTTTTTGTTTGGCTTGTCTTTTAAACAGTGGACGTTGCTGTGGCACCTTCCTGTAATTTTCCAGTGCCTGTTTAGCTCATGCCTGTTCACACAAACTTGGCTCAGGCCTGTAGGTTCAGTCTGTGGGAGCTAAGGGACTGTCAGCCCGCCCCAGCTCCTGCCCCAGAGTTGGGCCCTTGCTGAGAGTTTAGGGAGCTGAAGGGATGCTCTGTGAAATGTGTTTTGGTTTCCTCCAATTCTGGGGTGGGTTTGTTGTTGTTGTTGTTGTTGTTGTTAGGTGAACAGAGAGCAAATCCAACAAAGTAATTCTTAGTGTTTTTCCCTCAAAGAGAATAATACCTTTGTAATTTAACAGCCTCGGGACTGACTACTTGTTGGCCCTCGCCCTCCTTTCTGCCGCCTCTGCCCACTTTGGACCAGCTCCTCACTCATTCCGAGTCGGTCCACCAGCACTGAACATCTGGCATGTTTTCAAAGAAACCTGACTTGGGCTTCAGTCGCCTGGGGGTGGAGGTTAGCCAAAGAATGTTTACTTTTTCTGATTTCGTGTGGCAGATAGAAGGACCATCCCAGACTTTTCAAATAGTCTAATCAAGATGACTTTTGACCCTCAGAAACAATCTCCTCAGCCTGGAGACTAAGCTCTGTCTTTGTTCTTGGCGGCCTCTGCTGAGTGTCTGACGGGGAGGTGGAGAGCAGCGTCTCCCGTCCGAGAGCCCTATTGCCATTGCTCAGGAAAGTTCATTCTTTAGATTAATGTATTGGGGCAGACACTAAAATTGACGGGATTTGAGGCGAGGTTTTCAATTTCACTCTTTCCAAAAAACCAATGTACTTGTAAGAATCTGCTCTAGAATCATGTCCTAGATTACAACATACAGCATAACAGAAGTGCCAAGACGCAGTCAGTGTGCTCATACCACTTAAAACAGTGGGTCCTGTGGATCGAACAAAATCTTAAGAATGGCTTGCTGAGTGCTGACCATTCTTTCACCGGTAAGAAATTAAACTCAGAAACACTAAATACAATTCCTGAATGTGATTTCCCGTTGGTTATCTAGACACTCTAGAAGATTCCTGAGGAGAGGTTTATTGCTCGCAGGAATTTAGTGGATGTGTCCTCAGGGTCAGCTGTTTTCCAAGAGGCCCCTGACAGGGCCAAATTATCCACTTCCTTTTCTCAGTGGATTTACCACAGTTCATGCATTCATCAAACATATAGAGCCTACTACGTTCCAGGCACTGAAGCATACAGTACTGGAAAAAACAGAATCCTAGTTCTAATGTATACACATATTAAACCATTATTAGAGTTTTCCAGAGAAGCAAAGAAACAAAACCAGTAGGGGTGTGTGTGTATGTGTGTGTGTGTGTGTGTGGGTGTGTGTGTCAGAGAGAGAGAGAGAGAGAGAGAGATTGATTGATTTAAGGAATTGGCTCTTGCCGGGACAGACAAGTCTCAAATCTACAGAACAAGCCAGCAGGCTGGAAATTTGAACAAAGGTTGATGCTGAAATCTTGAGTTCAAAGTCAGTCTGGAGGCAAGAGTTCCTTCCTCTTCAGGGTCAGGGGACCTTTCTTCTTTTCCCTTAAGTCCTTCAGCTGATTGGATGAGGCCCACACACATTGTGGAGGATCATCTGCTTTAGTCAAAGTCTTAAGAATTTAAGTGTTAATCCCACCTAGACAGCATCTAGACTGGTATTTAACCAACCAGCTGGGCACCTGGCCTACCCAAGTTGACACCTAAAATTAACCATCCATTCTCCACCTACCCTCAGATAATTATTGTCATTTCAATTTAATGGCTCTCAGAGTTGAGCAGACATCAGAATCCGCTGGAGCCCTTGTTAAAACAAAGAGCTGGCCTTTGCCCCCTTGACTTAGGAGATCTTGGGTTGTGCCCAGGAATTCACAATTCTAACAAGTCCCAGGATGACATTGACATTGCTGATCCAAGGACCACACTTTGAGAATTATCCTTTATGTTATTCAGGATCTTCCCCTTAGCCTCACGGCACAGAAACTGATTTTTGTGATCCTAAAAAAGGTAGTTTTATTTTTCAGAGATGGACTCAAACCCAGATTACCAGGCTGATGTGAAGATATCAGTGCAAATTTACTGATTTATAATAAGAACTAAAACCAGCACGGTGAGCAGAATAATCACATCAGTTTAGGAGGGGTAGGCCCTGCTTGGGCAGCTCTGTGGAACGGCTGAGCAGAAGGAGATGCAGAATCAGCCAAGGAATGGGATGATTGATTGTTTGCTGGACCCACCCCCACCAAGGATGGTCACGTTCTGACCGGCCAAGGCCCTGCCTCCCTGGACTTTGTACAAGGATTAGACAGGGCCATTGTCTGGGGAATGGATCCTCTAAGTGGAAAGCTTCAGTTTTTACTAGTCTGTAAGAATGCTTCTCTCTGCACTGCAAACCCTACTCAGCAGTGGGGCACAAAGTCCACAGAGATTGGAAACACTTTTAGCGAATCATTAAACATTTAATTTTTAGAGTAACTTTTCATTAGATGTAACATACACTGTTTTTATGAAAGAGGAACTTGGGCAGCATTAGAGTTTGCTAATGTGTGTCCTTTATATACTGAGTTTCCTTTCTTGGTAGTTAATTTGAGTAAAGGTACAATCTCCCCTTACAAGATTATTTCCATCTTTCTTTGCGCATGAAGGGAACTTGACTTTGAAAAAACATTTATACATTTCATATTTTCACAATGTTCCAAGTCCATTAAGAAGTCATTTTTCCCGAGCTCTGGCTTCCTGCCTCCATCATGCTATTTTTAGATTTTACATTAAAAATGGGTTTCTTTTCTTAATAAAGACACTTGAACCAAATTGTGTTGTAAAAAAGTTATATTATTTGTTTTAGTGTTTTTATTTTGGAATCCTGCAATTGCCTTTACCAGCTTTAAAAATTTGGCCCTTTGAATAAAGAAAGACCATTAAAACTGGTTCTGAGAAATCAGAATGTGGGCTGTGTCTGCATAACCCCTCACACCATGCCTGCCATGAGTTCTTGTAAAAAATTTTTTTTATTAAATAGCCTTAGCACATGGGGATGGACGGACTTGAAACTGCCTGTGGGTTATGGTGCGTGGCCCTCAGTACAGACCATATGTAGATCCACACCAGTCTCTGTGACATGGTACAAAGCAGGTATATTCTCATGTATAACCTTCTCCTTTCACTGTCCTACCATCCCAGGGTCCAGTCAGCCAACAGAAACCATTCTACAAATTTCAGGAAGTAGATTTAGTATAGAGAATTGGTTACGCAAGAGAAGGAGGAACAAAGAGTATACACCAAGGTAATCCAGAGACTAGTAATTACAAGAAGCCGCCAGCCACCACCTTGAGGGTTGAGGGAACAAAAGGGAACAGATAGTGTTACCAGAATCTTCCTTGGAGGGGCCTCATGTGGCTGGGCCAGAGCCCAGGGTTGTGGTGGTAGAGGTGGGCGGACAGAGCCATGCTTGAGGACCATCCCTGGGGCACAACTGGCAGCCACAGTCAGGTCACAGAAGGGTTATCCTAGGACTGGTGGCTGTGGGAGGAATGCTGCAAAGGAACTGGGTTTCACAAAACATCTCCCTCCTCTGCTCTCACTGGTTAGTCCACCGGTGCCTCCCATGGGCAGGACCTAGCAGGGAGCCAGGTGCCAAAGGAGCCTGGGAAATGTGGTTTATAGAGTCCCCCTCAGCATCATAGAGCAGAGGCTCATGGCTTTTTTGGTATCCCTCCCTTCCTGTGTTGGTCTTTATTCTCAGTTTTATTCACTTGTTTCTATTTTAAAAAAACAAAACAAGGAAGGGTAGTATTTGTGATAAAGAACAATGGAGGGAATCTGTCAATCTATTTAGATTAGCCTACAGATTGTTCCCCAGTTGTCGTTAAGAAATAACTTTTATGTTAATGAAGGAAACCGAAATTTCAACTTATTTTTAATACCACATTGAAGTTTCTCAGAGAATAGAATGCTGTGTGATAATCTCATTTCACTTTGAGATTTTATTTGACGTCATGTTCATATTTGGGTGTAAAAGTCTATCCTCATAATAACTGTTCTCTCAGTGTGTCTGTCTTGTGTCTTGGGGAAAAAAATGACTCATTTTTTTCTAAAGATTAAAATTCCATGGTATCTCTCTAGAGAATTCCTTTGTGGCTGATGGAGTCGGTAATGAGAGTGCCCTCCTTGTATCCTAGTCAGAGCAGTTCAACAGCCTTTCTTAAGGGCCTGTCAAGTGCCGTGGCTTTGGGCATCGGACAGACTTGGCTTTGAGTTCCAACTCTGCCACGCTGGTGTCTTACCTCCTTGAGCTCAATTCTTAGTCTATGATGTGAGAATAAACACTAGAGTCACAGGGCTGCTAAAGGGTGTTGTGTGTAAAAGCACTTGACATGGGGTCTGGGAGGTAGTAAGTGCTTCATAAATTATAGCATGCTGTTATTATTTTCTTTAAGATTTATTTATTTACTTGAGAAAGAAAGTATGTGCTTACACATGTGCAAGCTGGGGGGAGGGGCAGGAGGAGAGGGAGAGAAATCTTCAAGCAGACTCTTGGTGAGCAGGGAACCTGAGGCAGGTTGGATTCTAGGACCCGGAGATCGTGACTGGAACCATAAACAGGAGTTGGATGCTCCTGTTGTTATTAATTATTACCATGCTGGTAATCATTCATAGCTTGGGTAGGCATTTTGGACATTAGTGAATTTAGCAGTAAAGTTTTCATTGTTGAGATATTTGTGTTTCATTTGCACAGTTAATCAGCATCTTAGCTGTCATTGGCTTGGAAGGGAATTTTTCTTTTAAATTATTAGTGCAGTTAGGATTTATGCAACTCCCTTTCCTACCTCCAGAAAGGATTTAGGTGATTGGCTTTCCGTTCCTAAAGTTTTAATAAGAGAATTAAAAATAAATAACTCAAGTGCCTTAACCATTTTTCAGGCCTTGGGGGTTTTAGGCCTTACTTACAGGTTGACAGTTTGCTAATCTGAATGGAGATTTGATACGGGCTGGCGTGAAGAGATGTGTTCTCTTCTAGTGACTAGAGTACTGAATTGAATTTTTAGAAAGAACTTTGATTCTTTGTTTAACCACATCAGAGATTTGCCAGTAACTGGAGGCAAATTGTTTGATTCTTTGCTTATTTTTTTTTTTATTTGCCATCTCCTTGATTCACAGTCGCTTATAAGAATTAATAAGAATGTTTATACATAGTATATATTTACCTTGGATGAAAAAGACTGTATGTAAACTATATCTTATTCTACTTTTATTGGTATGGGGTAGGGGTTTTAGTCTTGCCTGTATATCACAAACCCCAAGAGCCTTTAATATTCAAATCCAAGTCATCATTCTCCTATCTTAAGAGCCTGATTCAGTTGGGACCCTAGCATTAGCTTGCATGTGTGTGTTTGTGTGTGTGTATCTGTATCTATACCTGTCCGTCTGTCTGTGTATGTATCTATCTGTCTGAGCTCCACAGGTGGGCTTAACATGCAACCAGTTGGGAAACACTAGCATAAAGGAAACCTGTGTGCTTCGTTCTTTCTCTTACATTGCATCTATTGGCCATTTTGTTGCTCATTGGTATGGTCAGATGTATTAGTTTTCTACCTCTGCTATAACAAATTGCCACAATCTATTATAGTACTGGAGTCTGATAGTACTGGAGTCTAGAGGTCTGAAATGGTCTTGAAGGGCAAAAATCAAGCTGTTGGCAGGTGGATTCCTTCTGGAAGTTCTAAAGGACACTTTGTTTCCTTGTCTCTTCTAGCCTCCAGAGGCTGCCTGCACTCCTTGACTCACGGCCCCCCATTCCTACCTCTGCTTTTGTCATTACATCTCGTCCTCTGACTTCACCTACCGTCATCTTATAATGATGGTAATTACACTAGACATCTGGATAATACAGGATAAGCTCTCCATCCAAGACCCTTAACTTAATCATCACATCTACAAAGTCCCTTTTATCAGGTAAAGAAATATAATCACAGGTTCTGGGGATTAGGACATGGACATATTTGGGAGAGGCCATTATTCTGTCTACCGCAGCAGGGAAAAGAATTCAAATACCACTTTTCTTATTAGAGTACAGAAACATCTGAGTTAGTCACATCTCTTTTCTACAGTTCCTGATAGGCAAGAGAAGAACATTTCCAACGGCTGGAAGTGATGATACCATATTCAGAAATTTGATTCTATTGACTTTTTAAAAGGCTACCAATTTTTAAATTTTCACATGCCTAGGAACTTATTTCAGAAATAGACTGCATAACATTTGAATCTCATCAGCTCTGAAATGGTGCATTGCTAAAGTTTTCCCCACATACAGTACTTTTCTGCCACTAGAACAATAATTCTCAACAGAGTGTGACTTACTCCTGAATTTATTCTCCTGACAATCATTTGTTGACCACCAAGTGTGTGTTCAGCCCCAACATACGAGAAGTCTGGATTTCTGACCTTAAGATCAGGGTCAAACCAGGCCACTCCTAATGGTCAATATATTTGTATTTCAATAAAACATTTCCTTGTAATCCTATGTTTTTTTTGCTATATGCATATAAAAACATCGTTCTATAAAGGAGTCTGCAGACCTCACCAGAATGCCAAAGGGAGTTCTTATGGCATTAAAATGATCAAGAACTCCAGTGATAGGCCAACAAACAGGATCCTTATAGACTGGTGGGTGTCACCAAAAAGATGATCCTGAGATGGAGGAAGCTGCCTGGGGGAAGGGGATGCTCCTGGCAATGGTTTTTTTAATTCTAACTGCTTATTGAGATGACGAGCAGAAGGTGGGTGTGCCCATTAAAACTACCAGTGCCTGGGACATACCAATAGATTCTGATCTGATTTTTCCCCGAAGAGTTCTAACATCTGTCATAGAATAAGTGATGTTGATTTTGGTCTTGTAGAGGTGAAGTAGGGTGGGAAGACCTACAAGAGTATAGCTAAAGTCAAGGGCTCATTGAAGGAGACAGAAAGAGATCTAAGGAGCTGGGACACTGACATGGGCACTAAGTCCATTCGCTCACTCTGCCTCTGCCCCCAGAGCTTCTGCCAAACACTGTCTGCTAACAACTCTGTGACCTTTGAGCAGGAGAGAACCAAATTTAGACATTTGGCAAGTCAACAACTCAGCTAGTCCATTTCCTAGTAGGGAATACAGGTTTCCAGTAGTTAAGAATGTGGGCCTGAGCCAGACTGCTTGGGGGCTAAGGCCCTCCTTCTCTGTGATGTTTGGAAATGTGCTTAATCTCTTTGCTTTAGTTTCTTCACTAACAGCAGTACTTCTCGGGATAGTGCCAACAGCTGAATGGGGTAGGTACTCTTATTCACTCCATTTTCAAATGGCACTTAGAGATATTAATATCATAGCTGGTGTCTTGGACTGAATGTTTGTGTCCTCCCTCAAAGTTCATATGTTTAAGCCCTTATCCCCCCCCCCCCCCAATGTCATAGTATTAGCAAGTATGGAGTCTTTGGAGGGGAGGGGTGTAATTGGTTTAGATGGGGTCATGGGAGTGGAGCCCTAATCATGGTATTAGTGCCCTCTCCTCTCTCCACCATGTGAGGATATAGGAAGAAGGGTCTTCCTATATCTAAATATACTGGCACCTTGATCTCCAGATTATGAGAAATAAATGTCTGTTGTTTAAGTCACCCATTCTATGGTAGTTTGTTATGGTAGCCCAAATGAACTAAAACAGCTGGTAAGTGGGCAGAGCTGGGATTGGAAACCATATTTTGATTCCTAAATAGGGATGTTTACCATGAAAACCATCTCGGTATTGGTTAATATATGTGCTAGAAGTATGCACTTAGGCACAACAGTGGTCCACAGGAAGGATTTACTTTATTTGAGTAGGTCAGAGGAAGAGAATCTTGGGCTAGATCTTTAAAAGTAATTAACCCTGGTTTGCTGGGAGGATATGGAAGAGTACATTCCAGGCAGTGGGAACAGCATGTGTAAAATTATGGAGACATGGAAGAGAGACTGCGTGGGGACCACATGGCCATGGAGTAGCATGTGTGTGGAGCAGTGTTTCTCCAGGGTTGTGCTGCATGAGGTGTGTATTAGGAGCCCTGGATATGCAGGGCAAACCCTCCCAAATAAAGACAGAGGGTGGTAGTGGAAGAGAATAGGCAGAAACACAAGCCATATAAAGCATGCAGAATCTTCAGGACCTAGTGAGAGATGGTCTGTGGGTGGGGGAGGGGGACTCAGAGAGGAGTCTGGGTGAGTAGGTTGGCATGAAGTGATTGGTTGAAATCCAGTGAGTCTTTGATGAGCTGCTACTTGCCAAGGAGGCCTGCCGCGCTGGAGCCATTATGCACCCATTCTTCCCTGGCTCCCCAGAGAAGAGCAGAGATGAAAACAGCGTGACTGGGCAATGACATGTGGGGGCAACAGGGAGAGAGCCGTCTGCACAGCTACAGTACCCGCTCTTCTGTGACACTTGCTAGGTAATACAATAGTAAAAGGGAATTTGGAGATGTGGGATATAAATCTCAATGCAAAGAGTTGAGAGTCATGGTGCCAAAGCAAAGAGCAGATGTACAAGAACAAAAACACTTTGGTGAAGAAGAAGCCTTACATTGACCATGGAGAGATGAGTAATCACTCTGAGAGCGTACCAAGGCTATGAAATCATGAAAGGGAGATAAAACCTAAAAGCATGCATTCTGTATATCAAGGAGAGAAGTGACTGAAACTTTCTGGACAAGCACCACAGTGTTTTCCTTCTAGATGATGTCATTCAGTTAGAATAAGGACTTAAATGACCAGCTACTGAATTGTCCATTTTTCCATGACTAACTGGCTTTTCCTGTCGTGTTTGGTCTTGGGCGTTCTGCTGCTCAGGAGACCCACATCTTGGTGTTCAGCCTTAAACCCTGCAAAATTATTAACACGAAGGACTATTTTTTAAATTCCTCTAAATTGGCAGGCAGGAGGCAATGGGGCCACTTATTTCTGTAGCCATGGTATTGATAAGTTGGTAAGGTCGTTGTATGTTTTTGAACCTGCATATTTTGCTTCCATTGGTAACGGTATCCAGCAGCTCACTATAAAACTTGATTTTATTAGATGCCCTTAAGTGTCTCTTAGGTTAAAAAGTGGGAGCTCCTGCATCTACTTACTTTTTAAGTCTTTCCTTCAGATTCTTCCTCTGAGGGATTTTTCTTTTTCTTCTATTGTTACCTTAGAAGAAATTAAGCATTATGTCAACTTTGTGAAGTTTCTTACTGTAGACAGCACATATGTAGGATACAAATTGATACTGAAATGTTGTTAGGCCAATTCTGTACCACATTTTTCTAAAAATGTTCATCTATTAGGAAGTGTCATTTATATGAGTCTTACACGAATCAGAAAGTTGGTACTGTGCAGTGGAGCAGGGCAGGGTTTGGAACAGGCTAGGCTAGGTTCTAATCCTTTCTGTCCCTCCTAGTTTGTGACCCTGAGCCAATTACTTGACCCCTCTGTGCCTTGACTTGTATATCTGTAAAATGGGGCTATTAATAGTACCTAATTCACAGGGTTGTTAGAGGATTGAATGGCAATGTATATATACACCTGACCCATATTGCTAATCATAGTTTTCTGTGTCATTGTCATCATCATTTACTCAGTTTTCATAACAGCCAAACAAGGCTTATTTTTCCAAAGGCCTACCGCCATTTTCTATACCTGGTTGACTCTTAATAAATTAGTAAATCTGAACTTGCAAATTGGAATGATAAAAAAGGAAAGTGATTTTAAAATCCTTTCCTTGATTTCTTGAGCCTTTGTTTTTAATGCTGTTACAAAGCTCCTGGAATTTTCCATTTAGCTATCTTCCACTTGTGGTCTTACACGTGCAGTGAGAAAAGTTGGGTAATAGAGGGAAATGCTGGGCAGGGCAATTGATTTGACCTACATTCCTTTACTCTGGTGTTTAAGAGGCTTTATTCATATTTGTGTGCAGTCTTGAGTAACCACCAAAAATTCCATCTCCTCAGGCATTCCTTCTTCCTTAGGTAATAGATGCAAGCCCGGTCAAGCGCACTCAGATGCAGGTATGCTGTCTGGGCTGCTCTCGTGGAAAAGGAAAGCTAAGTGCCACCGCATGGTACTGTGGGAAGGAAGCAGGCCTGTGGTCCACTGACTTGAATCTGAATCCTAACCCCAGGCAAATCTCTTCACCCCTCTGAGCCTCAGCTTTATGTCTGAGGTCATGAAATGGAGGATCACAAGGAACATGGCACCAAATCTGGCACAACATGAAACCTACTTATCCAGAAATTTTCCTCGCTGCCTCCTTAGTGCCAGGCCCTCCTTGAGCCAAGTGCCAGGGACCAAGGTGACCAGACAGACGAGCCTGACCTTGTTAATTGGCCAGCGGACAGATGGCCCCATAGCTTGTAGCAGAGGAACATGATAGGCGTAATAATGGGGAATAAGAAGCGGTGAGAACACCTGGAAGGCTCATGCTGAGACCCAAAAGATAAGCGGAGGAGTTTGCTCCCAGTCTGGTGGGAGATGGGAAGAAGGGGCCTGCAGGAGAGTGCTAAGGCGCACGGAGAACTTCAGTAAGGCTGGCCATGTTAAGAGGGCCGGGTTGACGTTCCATTTAAAAATTTGGACTTAATCCTTTTTTTTTTTTTTTTTAAGATTTTTAAATTTTCTTTTAAAGTAATGTCTACACCCAACATGGGGCTTGAACTTACAAACCCAAGATCAAGAGACATGTGCTGTACTGACTGAGCCAGCCAGGCACCCCTGGACTTTAGCCCAAGAGTAAGAGGAAACCTCTTGCAGGGTTTTACATGGAGAAGTGATACAATGGATTTGGATTCTAGAAAGACAATTCAAGGAAGAGATTGGATCTGAGTAGAAGAAACACGGAGGCCTGGAGTCTGACTCAGCTGAGAGGTAGTGGATGTCTTCCAGGTGAGAGATGATGGCAGCCTGGTCTTAGGAAGAAGAGGCCTCTAGGAAGAAAGGAGTGGTGTTTTCATTCATTCACTTATTCATTCACATATTTTAATTGAGCATCTTTTGTATGCCACACGCTGCTCCAACTGCCATGGATACAATAGTGAACTGTCTCTGCCTCTTGGACTTCCGTTCAGCATACAACACAAACGAGTACGAATGAAACACACATGACACCTGATTTTATGACCAGGCTGATGCTCACCTCCTTGATCTCACTCTTGGACGGAAAGGTTGAGTATAGTTGAACCCGTGTTTCTCTGGCCAGCCTCCCCAGTGCACGGTCAGTGCATAGCTCTGACCATGATGATGGCATGCCTGAGTCCTAAAAGCCAGAATTTTCTGCTCTTCCCACCCCCACCCCCTACCCCGGAGCCACTCTTGCAGCTGCCCTTCCCCCCACCCCACTAACAGATCCAGGAAAAGGACTGATTCAAAGCTACTCAAAGCCAGGCTCACAAACTAAACTATGGACAGTGACAGAATATTATTATCAACTCAGCTACCTATTGCTAGAAGGTACCTAGAAGACCTTCTAGAGGGTCAACTTTGCCGTGAGACCATTGGGTCTAAGAAACCCCGGCCTCCACAGTAATTGTTGCTCTGTGACAATATGGCAGTGATTCTCCATGTTTGGTCTCTGACCACTGGTGGGCAGGGAGGGTCCCAACAATGGAAGGAGAACTGAACTATGCCAGGTCTTTCTTCTGCTGCTGGAGGCCCACAGGCTATTATTTTTACCCAGGACAGAGGTGTGTGTGCTCAAATTCAAGATACCTCCAATCATATATGCAAGTTCATATGCCTTAAATAAGGGAACCCTTACCCTACCCTGACAAATGAAGACAGTGGACTTAATCTAAGGGGACCTAGATAGCACAGGGAACAGCCAGCTCCTTGGGGGCTGTGCTGAAGTGTAAGTCATGGGATTTTAATATGAAAATCTCCATTTTTAAATGTTGGCAACCAAGGGCGTGTTTTTTTAAACATACACTTTGTAATCTCTACTTCTTCTACTTCTCCTTCTCCTCCTCCTACTTCTACTTTCTTCTTTCTTATTCCCTCTTTCTTCTTTCTTCTTCAAGAGAGGTATGGGTGGGGCACCTGGGTGGCTCAGTGGGTTAAGCCTCTGCCTTCGGCTCAGGTCATGGTCCCAGGGTCCTGGGATCGAGCCCCGCATCGGGCTCTCTGCTCAGCGGGGAGCCTGCTTACCCCTCTCCCTCTGCCTGCCTCTCTGCCTATTTGTGATCTCTCTCTCTTATAAATGAAATCCTTAATAAAAAAGAGAGAGAGAGAGAGAGAGGGTAGGGGAGAGGTGAAGAGGGAGAAGAGAGAATCTTAAGCAGGTTCCATGCCCAGCTCAGGGCTCCATCTCACAACCCTGAGATCATGACCTGAGCTAAAATGAAAAGTAGGACCCTTAACCAACTGAGTCATCCAGGTACCTCAACAGTATGTAATCTTCTGTGGGCTGGATTCTTTATCCTTTCCAAGGCTGTCCTGCAAAAACCTCTGCTTGTGGCATGTACTTTTTTTTTCCCTTTTCACTCCTCACTGAATCCTTGAGTACCTCATTATGTCTAATAGGAGTGACTCAAAATCGGGCAACATGTTCTTGCATTTCTCAAAAAGTTACATATAAAGTAAGTTTATGTATATACAAGGATTTTATATAGGAAGAATTTTCAGCTGGGGTGGTAACAGTTAACTATAAGTAACAGTTGTAAACGTTTCTCTGAAAGGAGAAATTTCTGAATTCTTGTCAATTTACAAACACATTATGGAACACAAACATTTTATGGAAAACAGTGCATGCAAATATATTAAATATATATTTATACACAGAACGTATGAGTAAATAATATATTTTTCTTAGAAATTGTCAGATACTTACTTTTTCCAACATCAAATAGTGAGGACTATTTAAAGTAAAAAAGAAAGAAACTTCATATATTCTGCATGGATATTTTGTTACCTCTTTTATGGCAAGGAATAATAAAAGCAGGTGCCTCTATTCTGATGTTATATAGCTTTAGATTGCTCCTGAGTGGCTCAGTTGTTAAGCCTCTGACTTCAGCTCAGGTCATGATCCCAGGACTCTGGGATCAAGCCCTGCATTGGGCTCCTTGCTTGTGTCTCCTTTCTCACTCCCCTGCTTGTGTCTCCTTTCTCTCTGTCTCTTTCTGTAAAATAAATAAATAAACTCTTTAAATAAATAAATTGGAGGGGAGAGGGATGGGAGGTTGGGTGAGCCTGGTGGTGGGTATTATGGGGACACGTATTGTATGGAGCACTTGGTATGGTACATAAACAATGAATTCTGGAACACTGAAAATTTTAAAAAATAAGTACAAATTCAAAAAATAAATTAATTAATAAATAAATTAAATACAAGTTTCAGGAAGGAACAAATTTTTATATCTCCTTTATGATTGTAATCTTTTGCTTTCTAAAAATTAAGCTATTTGCTTCTAAAAGAAAATGTCTATTTGACCAATACTACTATGTTAGTAGGTACCTTACAGTGTTGTAAATTTGTTTTACACACAATATCCTTATAATCAGCTTCTCATTTTTGTTTAAATCCTTAAAAATATCTCTTGGAGGTATAATATACAGGTTTTAATGAAGTAATGAAAATAAAGGACTTAGTGCAATGCTTGAAATTCAACAGGCAGGCAACATGTCAACAGTTACTGTTATCATTATTGATATCACTGCTGTCATAAGCCTGCTTGACAGATGAAAAAACTGAGTCTGAAGTAACTGAAGTCCATTATTGTTATAAAACTAGTAAGCTTTAAGAGACTAAAAAATTTTAAGGCAAAGTTCTATTGACCTAAACTCCATAGACTGTCATTTATAACAAAAAGAACAAACAAAAATAACCTTTTGTTATTAGAGCACCTATTAATGTGCTGGGTGCGCTGCACATATTAGCTCATTTGATTTTCTTTGCAAATACAGTTGACCCTTGAGCAATACAGGGCTTAGGAGTGCCAACTACCCTGCGGTTGAAAATCTGCATCTAACATTTGGCTACCCCCTACCAGTTTAACTACTAATGGCTTACTGTTGGCCACAAAAGAAAATGTTAAGAAAATCATTTAAAAAGCAAATACACTTACAGTATGATACTGTATTTATTAGAAATAAATCTGTGTGTATGTGGACCCGCACAGTTCAAATCAGTGTTGTTCAAGGGTTAGCTGTATTGTATGACGTTTCATTTTATAGATAAAGAAACTGGAAGTAGGAAAGGGTTAAATCACCTACCAAGGTCATACTGCAAGTGGCAGAGCCAAGAAGTGCTCCGAGACCCAAAGCCAAGGCCCCTGACCTTCTTCCAGAGTATATTGTCTCTTACTACGTTGTATCTAGTTGATGCTCTCAAGGAGCAGGTATTTTATTTTTAACTGATAGTAGCATTTGAGAGGTTTAGGTCACTAAGAAACTAGTCTTTGTTTCATAAAATTGTAGGAGAAAGCAGTCATCTTGGATAGGATTTTCTGTAAAGTAAACAAAAGGGTTTTGTTCTTGGTTTAAAAAAAGAAATCTATTTCTTTCCATGTCTGTGAGGTGACCTTTCCGATGTTACACTGTGGGTAGAATTCATTCTGTAGGATGTAAGTGGGATTTGGGGAGTATGATGGGAATGACTGATGAATCCATACCCCATTCGTAAGTGGCTTGTCATTGTTAAAAAAACAGTGCAGTTCTGGTCTCACAGATGAATGGGGAAAACATAAACGATGGATATAGGAAAATATCAGTTCGGATTAGGTTTAGCTGTGAGTAAACCGCCCCCCCCCCCCCAAAGCCTCAAATGCCAGTGCCTCAAACAAGGTAGAATTTTATTTCTCGTGCATGTAAAAGAAATGTGGAGGTCAGGAATTGAAGGCAGTTTCAAGATGACTGCGGATTTTTTCCAGTTTTGCTGCTCCTTCATCCACAATAAAGGCCTTCCTTCCTCATGGTCCAGGCTGGCTGCTTGAACCCTTCTATCACATTGTAATCCAGCTGGTGGGAAGGAAGAAGGGCACATCTCCCTTCCTTTCAGGATACCTTCCAGAAGTCACACCTGACACCTTTGTCTAGATCCAGAGAGCTAGAATGTGTTCACAGGGCTGTGCTTCAACATGGCTAGAATGCACTCAAACGTGTGGAACACACACCTGGCTGCAAGGGAGACTAGGAAATGGAGTCTCATCCTGGGGTGTGGGGATGAGAAGATATTCTCTCAATGAGGAAGAGGGAGAGAACAGATACTGGGGTACTAGTAGTCTGCCACAGAAAGAATGGAAAGGAGATCACTGTGTAACAGAGAAAGATTGCCTCTGGTCCTCTCTTGGAGGAAGCCAGGGTGGGAATCCTGGAACAAATGTGCCGATGTGGGTCTGACCCTTTTAAGCTGAGTGCCCGCCTTTGAATGAATGATAGAAATCTTAAGGAGCCTGTGCCTTAAAAAAAAAAAGTAAAGGAAAAGAAACAAAGATAACAACTTTTTCATTTTTAGTAGCTCCTTTTTGTGCTGCTTCACTACAAATAAGACCTACCTGAGGAATTACATCACTAATGAATCACTAGCTCAAAACCTGCACTTACTTTCATAAGCTTGCGACTTCCATTTGAAGGTCTGAGCTCCCAGACATAGATACAGACTGCGCGAGGGACATGGATTCTGAGGTTCTTGCAACCTGCTCTCTGCCGTGCGCACACACACTCAGGGCGTCTCATCGTGGGTAGGACGTAAAAAGAGGCATTGGAAAGAATGTTTAGGGAACTGGCTGCTTTTCTGCTTTCTCCTGTCCTAGTGCTCTTTCCTCTCAAGGAATATTGAAATAATAATCCTAGCAACTAGTTTTTGAATGCTTAACCCATTACACATGTTATTACACTTCAGAACGACTCCAAAAGGTAAGGCTTTATTCCTTCTCACTGTTACAGACGTAGAAGCTCAGAGATAGTCACATAACTAATAAGGGAAGTTACAGGAATTTGAACTGGGATCTGGTGGACTCCAAAATCCATGCCCTTTATCACCATAGCCCCCCATCTTTAAAAAACACATGAAGCTACAAGGACCCATTCAATGTTTCTTTTTGTATAAGCAGCCTAGGGAAAGTAAAGAGGTTTTTCCTGTCCTTGGACTTGTATGGGGACTCCCTGGACCCTTTCACTGGCTCTTTACTGAACCAGTGAATTTAGAACTGCCTCTGTCTAGAGAGCCAGAAGAGAGGAGAGCTTAGAGCTCTCCAGCGGTGGGAGGGCAGGGGGTCAGTAGCAAAGAGCTGGGCTGGAGCCCTGTTTTTTCCCAGTTTATTGCTTTTCAAAGGACTTGCTTTCACCACTCTGCTGGGGTTTTTTGTTTGTTTTTGTTTGGTATTTTGTTTTATTTTGTTTTGTTTTCTCAGTCGCCTTCATCTTATAGCTAGCTGTCCCTAGTTACCTAGAGATATGACTGTGTCTCTAGGGCTTTGGGTTTCTTCATCTTTCTGGAGGGTATGCGGGGGTAAGGAGGGAGAGAGGGAGGTCGGGATGGAGAAGAGGGGAAGAGGGGTTACAGAGAGAAGAGCAAGGAAACTACTTTCCCTGCCAGGCTCAGCAAATTTCTCCTCAGTCTGTATTAGTCCAAATGGGGTCAGGTGTTTGTCCCTGACCCAGTAGATGAAGCCGGGAAGTGGGCTAACACAAGTTAACTCTGAACCACAAATCCCACTCCCAGATTAACTTCCCCCTGGCCCCTGGGCTTTGCATTAGAAGCTGTGGGTACCCAAATAAACATAAAGGATATGTTTGTAAAACACTGGGAATAGCGCATGGGAGAGCATCTAGTATCTACTGGGTTGTCCCTGTTGTGAGAATCAGCGCCCACCCACTTCCAGCAGCACCCCAAGACCCAAGGAATTAGGGCTCAGCCCTTGACTCACAACTTTTGGAAGGCTGCTGACCCCTAGTGTTTAAAGTAGAGCATTGGACAGAGAATCACAAAGATTTGGCTCCACCTTTGAAAGGAGAATCGCAAAAGCTGTGCCGTCCCCGCCGTCCCCTCGCACAATGAGGGTGTGAGCAAAATGAAGCTTCTAGAAGTACTTTGATGAGCACAAAGCCCCCAGCCACTGGCACACTGAAGTTTAGTGAATACTTGTGTGAGTAAAGGAAGAACCCAGATGTTACTCCTGCCCCCCTCCCTAGCCACTGCTTTCACTTGTAAATATCAAATGTATCAGCCTACTTGTATTCACAAAACAACTACTGAGCAACCGATTGTATTTGGAATATGTGCATATAAATATGAAAGTATTCCAGCCATCCCAAATTCTCATGTCTTGTGATACGGGATGCCACTCCCATAGTAGGATAGCAGAGAAGACACTGATTATGCAGAGCTTTTATTTCAACCAAATCTGCAAACTAGGAGCCTTCTTTTGAGCTGTGGGTGAAGCTGGGTTAGAGGGGGCCTTCCCTTGGTCTGTGCTTTTGAAGTAACATGGTATTTCCTGGGGTCCATGTTTTGGGGTAGGTGCTGAGAGGAAAGGCAGGAAAATGGTAATTCTAAGATGGATCTCCAGAAAAATTGAATAATGTTGTTGTCTTAATTTTGTTTTGCTTTTAACTGACTTCCAATTCAAGTGTAATGTGGCAGTTCTCAGGATGAGAGAAATTTGGCATAAACCACCAAGGAGAAGTGAACTGCCACTGGCTACGGAGGGCACCGAAGGACAGATAGGATTTCCCAATTCTGAGGTCCAGGGGAGAGTTCTGGGAAATGGTGGCAGCCACAGCTGTGGAAGTTCCCACAGCTGTTTGGTTTTGGCAGGCCGGCTGCTGCTGACTGAAGAGAGCGGGGCTGCTCCTGTCCAGGGGCTCTCCTGATACGCAGCCTAAAAGATCTCTCCTGAGAGGAGTCATGCTCTGTCTCTCTCTGCCCCTTTGCACGGGGGTGGGGGGGTGGGGGGGTGGGCAGGTCCATGTCATCGTGGTCAGGGGAGTCACGGATGGGAAAAAAAATCAAACGATATCATTGTGTCCTGCGGTATTATACCAGTTTTGTTAGCCTCCTCTTGTCTCCTAGGTAAAAGCAATGCTACTGGTTGTCAAGACCATCCTTAATACCATTTTGGTATTTTGTTAAGAATGAAGATAGATAGATACTAAATATTCTCACTTTCAGTTGAAAATTGCTTAATTCCACTTTGGATTCATTCTTCTCTCCTAAGATCCACAGTGTTCTTGCAGAAATACAGATTGTATTCAGTCGGTGTTTCACTGAGACTTAGAAAGCTACTTAGGTTTCAAACCAATCCCAATCAGCCAGTTTGAAATGCCCTATTTTCAGCAGTATTTGTGCTTCAGGGAGAAAGTGATGGAAGGGCTCCATGTTGGCTTCGTGGGGCTCGTGAATGAATAATGGGCGAGTAACGGACGACCTGGGGTTTGTGCCAGCAGAACCTCCTGCACATCTGCTTTCACAAGCGCTTGACACGGGCTCTACATTTTTTAAAGGTGCCAAGTACAGAAATTTGGTTGGTGTGCTTTTCTAAGAGCTCTCTGTGACTCTCTAAAAGGAGGATTAATTATTAGGAAGGTTACAACACTGGGTAGAAAAACAAAAGTATTTTTAGAATTGTGTTATCCACAGGTTTACTTATAGCTTCCGTGTGTTTTCTTTGGTTTGGTTTTTGCTTCCCCCATACCGCCACGTGTGTGTGTGTGTTGAATAGATAATAACCAATTAGGAATTCCCTTGAGAAAAAGGCTCAGCCTGAGAAATGTGGGGAAACCATGGCTGGAGAATTCTGGCACAGCTGTTTAATTCTGGCAAGAAAAAAAAATGGAGTTCTTTGTTTCCGTGTCTGAGGCAACATGGTACCATGCTGCAGTGTGATTTGCGACAGACGGAAGCAAGTGCCCGGGAACGTGCTTCATACCTGCCCTCTAATTAGGTCCCCAAATAACCCTTTGAAGTAGGGTTTATTACTCTCCTTACAGAGATGAAGAAGTCGAGGCCTAGAGAAGTTATGAAATTCGCCCCAGGCATAGTTTTTAAAGGGTGTAGCCAACTTTTGAATCCAGACCTTTCTAAACTCAAAGATCCTGTTCTTTCTTCCATACCAAATGGCACTGGACTCAAGTTTTTGTCTCTGAAATTAAAAAATAAAACACACAACAACACGCATTTATTCCAGTTAGTGTTTCTCAACAGTGACATGTGGTTTCTCTGGAGCCCTTATATATTCACTGAGATTTTGATTGCTTTGTATTCATTTTGAAAAGAAACTATTAATAATAAGCATATTCTGGATCCCGTGGATTATAACTTTATAATCCAGTACTATGCTATTATGTAAGCAATTCTGGTTCTAATTATGTTTACACTGACACCAAATAGTTCTCCGCCCCGGAGGTTGCTAGCTGCCCTACCAACATCTGGTCTCTCTTCCTTCCTCACTAACAGAAGCCTGATTTGACTGCAGGTAGCAATATGCCTGTATTACCCAGACTCCCTTGAATTTAAGAATAGCCATGTGACACTGTTCTGGCCAACACTTTTTTTTTTTTAAGATTTTATTTATTTATCTGTCAGAGAGAGTGAGCACAGGCAGAGGCAGAGGGAGAAGCAGGCTCCCCGCTGAGCAAGGAGCCCGATGTGGGACTTGATCCCAGGACACTGGGATCATGACCTGAGCCGAAGGCAGCAGCTTAACCAACTGAGCCGCCCAGGCGTCCCTTCTTTGTACATTTCATGTAAACAGAATCATATTCTTCTATATCTGGCTCCTTTCACTTAGTTTACTGTTTTTGCGGTTTATCCATGTGGTAATATCAGTAATTCGTTCTTTCGTATTGCTGGGTAATATGCCATCATATGGCTCTCCCATGGTTTTTTTATCCATTTACTGGTTCATGGACATGTGGATCGTTTCTACTCCACTGATAGGTGAGCAATGCTGCCATGAACTCGTACATGTCTTTGTGAGACTTGTGTTTTCATTTCTCTTGGGTGGATAATTAGGAGTGGAATTGCTGGGTCATATGGTAAATTTATGTTTAATTTTTTAAAAAAGAAACTGCCAAACTGTTTTTCACAGTTGCTGCACCACCTTATGTTCCCACCCACAATGTATGAGGGTTCAGTTTTTCCATATTCTCACCAATAATTGTTGTCTTTTTTATTATACCCATGCTAAGTGGTCATGAAATGGGATGTCACTGTGGCTTTAATTTGCATTTATTTCCCTCGTGACTAATGATACTGAACATCTTTTCACGTGCTTATTAGCTCATCTTTTTAATGGGTTTATCTGTCCTATTGGTTTGTAAGAGACCTTTGTATATTCTGGATACAGATCCTTTATCAGAAATAATATCTGCACATATTTTCTCCCAGACTGTGGTTTATATTTTTATTATTGATAACTTTTGAAACACAACAGTTTTTAATTTTGAAGAAATCTGGGTTTTTTTTTACTTTCTTCTTTTATGGATCATGCTGTTGGGTGTTGTATTTAAGAATGTTTTTCTGTGTCCTTTGTATTTCCATGTAGATTTTAGGATCAGCTTGTCAATTTCTGCCTAAAGTCTCTTGGAATTTTGATGGGAACTGTTTTGCATCCACAGGCCAATTTGAGGAGAATTGCCATTCGGTAATTATATTGAGTCATCTAACCCATGAATATAGAATGTCTTTCCATTTATTAGGTCTTCTTTAATTTCTCTCAGCAATAATTTATAGTTTTCAGTGTATAAATCTCATACATCTTTTGTTCCTTAGTTTCTAAAGTCACTGTTTTATGGACTTTCTTCTGCTAAATCAAAGTCCTGGTTCATGTTCTTATTGGCTGTTAAAATAGAAAATTTACAGGAATAGAGGTAGACTTACATGCATATATAATACTTTTCTGTGAAGCCTGCATGCCATCTTTTTTTTTTAATTTTTTTTAAATTTCATTTATTTATTTGACAGAGAGACCACAAGTAGGCAGAGAGGCAGACAAAGAGAGAGAGAGGGAAGCAGGCTCCCCGCTGAGCAGAGAGCCTGATGTAGGGCTCGATCCCAGGACCCTGAGATCATGACCTGAGCTGAAGGCAGCAGCTTAACCCACTGAGCCACCCAGGCGCCCTGCCTGCATGCCATCTTGATGCATTAGATGAACAGTCACTTTCACAGGGGACAATGGAGATGGTGGTGAGAAAACTGAGTAAGCACCCGGCACGAGGGGCACCTGGCATGAGGGACAGCCACACCGGCAACCCAAATGAACCTTCACTTTACAATTAGTACCAAATGTGTAAAAGACAATAAAGCCACATCATCTGTTACAATAACTCAGTATCTATTCACTGTAGTTAGTTGATTGTATATAGTTTTTTTATATTTGTAAGTTTGTTTCATGTATTATCAACATAAAGAATTTTTACCTAGTTTTACATTTATTGACCCAATGTTTTTCCCTTTAATGGGTGTTTAGTATTCAACATGTGAAAACACTGAATTTAGTTTATTAGTTTACAAAGCATTTTCTTTTTACCATATTATTATTCTCACAGCAACCCTGGAGCTTCAGTAAAATAAGGGTTTTTATTATTCCCATGTTATCAATGATGAAACAAAGATTCACAGACAGTAAGTGATGTGTATAATTTTATACATCTATATGTGGCAATTCTGGGATTTAAAATTTGGAGTTCGGGCTCCAAATCCCTTACCCTTTGTGCTACATATGTTAGTGACTATTGATCAGTTTCTGAAACCCCACTAAGGACACAAGGGAAATAGGAAACTTTAGGGAAGTCTTTGCAACCTAGGTAGGGAGGTAAAACCCATGAAAAGTGCTAAAAGTAAAGTTAGTATGAGAGAGCCCACAACCCAGAAACTAAGTTGTGTTGACATTTGCAGAATGCACACAACTCTCTGGACCTGAGGAATTGAGTAGAAAAACCTGAGCTGAATGATGGAGAGGGAGACTGTCATCCAGCCCAGACCCATGACACCAGCCCACCCTGCCTCCAGAAGTGGAGCACTCATTCCTCCCAGCTTCTGAGAAGGTTAGCAGTCAACATTTCTCATCTGGGAACCTGTTTGGGAATTGCCCATGGCCGAAGAGAGCTGCCTTGCCCAAGGTCACATGCCCTTCTGAAGGGAAGCCCTTATCGAATGCCTGGTTGATGCTGGGACATAAAGGCCTGGACTCTTTCTCCCAACATGGGTTGACTCTGATGGGCCAGCCAAGCCCCAGAGCTGCCTTACAGGATCAGCTAGGCTTTGCTGTAGCTGCATCAGAAGGCAGCTTCCCCTTCTGCCCTATATTACTTCCTCTGGTCCCTCCCAGCTGTGGATCACCAGCATGCTCCTTGGTCAAGTTCCTGCTGGTGACCTCCACCTTAGTCCACTTCCTGGGGAACCAGTCTGCACCAAATGATCTCTAAGGTTTCCAAGGAGCCGAAATAGCATGAATGAAAGCCAGAATGAAGGCCAGATTTCTTCTTGAGGCTATAGCAGAGAATAAATGGAATAAAGTGTTTTATAGAAGCTAGAAAACAGGGCCCAGTGGTGGAGGACTTTGAAAAACAGGATGAGGTATCAGCTTTGATAGAGAACTTTCTGGGGAGAAAGCCTTAGCTTAGCCATATGCCCAATGAGAATACTGGAGCTGACCCTAACATTCCCTTGGTGAAGTGAATGCGTCACCAAGGTATCAGCCCAGACCCTGGACTTTTGCTGCCCTAGTCATCTGATCCTCTGAACTGTGCCCTGAAGCCAAAAAAGGAAAGTCTGTATTTAAGATCTCCCTTGCCAACTTTCTTCTTGTGTGACTTTTAAGCTTCAGTTGCTCATTTGGAAAATGGGTATATTTTGAAGATTGAAATACTCCTGATTTCCAAGGTAATTCATTGGTATCATGTGATGAGAGGCTTCCATGCCAAGATAAATCTGGGTGAGTCTAGACTAAACTAAATGGGGATGCCTGGGTGGTTCAGTTGGTTAAGCATCTGCCTTTGGCTCAGGTCATGATCCCAGGGTCTTGGGAGTTCCGCATCAGGCTCCTTGCTCAGTAGGAGCATGCTTCTCCCTCTGCCTCTCTCTCTCTCTCTCTCTCTCTAGAAAAGAAATAAAATCTTGTAAAAAATTTAAGTTAAATGGCTATTTTT
This sequence comes from Mustela nigripes, assembly GCF_022355385.1. Taxonomy (NCBI): domain Eukaryota; kingdom Metazoa; phylum Chordata; class Mammalia; order Carnivora; family Mustelidae; genus Mustela; species Mustela nigripes. The sequence goes on along the minus strand of NC_081558.1, from coordinate 134,738,847 downwards.
TTAATAATTTTTTTTATTTTTTTATAAACATATAGTGTATTATTAGCCCCAGGGGTACAGGTCTGTGAATTGCCAGGTTTACACACTTCCCAGCACTCACCATAGCACATACCCTCCCCAATGTCCATAACCTTACCACCCTCTCCCTACCCTCCTCCCCCCAGCAACCCTCAGTTTGTTTTGTGAGATTAAGAGTCTCTTATGGTTTGTGTCCCTCCGGATCCCATCTTGTTTCATTTATTCTTTTCCTACCCCCCAAGCCCCCCACATTGCATCTCTACTTCCTCATATCAGGGAGATCATATGATAGCTGTCTTTCTCTGATTGACTTGTTTCGCTAAGCATAATACCCTCTAGTTCTACCCACATTGCTGCAAATGGCAAGAGTTCATTTCTTTTGATGGCTGCATAGTATTCCATTGTGTATATATATACACAACCTCTTCTTTATCCATTCATCTGTTGATGGTCATCTAGGTTCTTTCCATAGTTTGGCTATCGTGGACATTGCTGCCTATAAACATTAAATGGATATCTTTACCATAAGATTTCTTAGTCTTTAATATGTTGCTGTGTCTTGTGGTCTCAAGGAAGGGAATCTTACCTTAACTCATCAGGACAACATTTCCCCACTCCTGACATCTTCCCAGAGCATCTACTGTGCTTGTGTCCTGCTGAAGTCATATTGAGAAGACCTGGTCCATTGCACAAGCAGTTAGTAAATGTTGAATCAGATGATAACCATTATCATGGTCTGCCCTGCCTTGACCTTTAACTAAGTTAGGAATCTCTCAGAAATATGATAAGACTTCCCATTGACTTTGGTACTCAAGGTCAATGTGATCTTGCTTGTTTAATCTGGATAGGTATAATTCAATTCAAAGATATCTCCAAATCACGACATACATCTTTTAAGGAATGATACTCTCTCAGGCGCTTAGATTGGGGAGAAGGATGGGTTTCCAGTCCATGCTATCTTCATGGAATGGGTAGTGGCCACCTTGTTGTGCTGAAACAGATGGCAGCTGACTTGCAAGAACAGAGCAATGTGTTGAAAAGAATGCTGAAGCTGTGTTTAGACTGTCTGAGCAAGGGTGCTCTGATGGACTTGTGACATCACCCATTAACATAATACTTGCTACCTTTATTTTAGACTATGGTTTAACTAATACATTCCTTGACCTATTGAAGACAGTGGGAGAATAAATAAATCATAAACCATCCCAAATGCAGCACGTTCAAAACTAACTCATTATCATCACCTTCTCTGACTTGAGTCTATGCCAGTACCCTTCATCTCAGATAATGGCAGTGGTCTCCACCATCATATCCATGATATCCATGATATCCATGACCATTCAGTCACCAAGTCTTGCCAATTTTGTCTTCTGTGTCTCAAATCATCCCCCTCCCCATCACAGCTATCCCTGCCATTCTACAAATGCTATCAACTGTGTACCAAGTGCTATAGCTTCTCCCATCTGGCCTCCTGCCCCCCGCCCCAAGTCCTGTACCCTTTAAATCGCTCCCCCAACTTACGCACCTGTTTACCTGTTCAGGTGGGTTTCCTACTCAAACACTCTAATGAATTCCTCAGGGGAAAGCCTAAACTCCTAAATTTGGCATTAGAAGCTTCCCATGTCTTGATCCTTCTCATTGCTGGTCTCATTTCTTGCTATTCTCTTGCACTGTACCAAAACCGATCTGCTGAACTGCCTAACTCATGCTTTTTCTTTTTTTTTTAGCTTCCATGCCTTTGCTGTACCTTCTATCCTAAATTTTTTCTGTACCCTGCTCACTCTGTCCTTTACCTGCCAAGTTAACTCCTGCCCATCACTGGAGCTCAGCCATCACCTACTCTAGAGAATCTTTCTTGACCTCTCCCTTTCCCAGACTTGGTTAGATACCGTAACCAGTTATATATGTTGAACTAATATAAATCTGCAATGTATACTTTTCTGTTTATGTGTCTATCTGCCCCTTGAAAGTGAGTATTCCTTGTACTGTTAACATACCTGCTTTATCTTAAGCCCTCAATAAACCAAGGAAAGGTATGGACCAAGTGAAGGAATTAAGTATATATGATACATAAAACTAAACCAGCAGCAGCTCATGGACATCAAGAATGTAACCTGTGCTCAGGTAAAGGATTCTCCTTGTGGATTAAGAATGATTGCCATCCATGACTGGTGAGGTCTGAAAAGGCAAAGTAGGCAACAGGGTGTCATCAGTGAAAACAGCACCAAGAAGATTCTAAGAACCTTAAGTGTCCTATAAAGTAACATGGACACTGAGTTGTGTCTTTCTTTCCCTGAAAACCAATCACTTTAAGAAGTGCTTAGCTGGATTGAAAATCATTTTCCTACTTTTTGTGTGTGGCCATTCTGGGTATTAGCCCGTATCTGTACTTCCGTAGCTACCTTTTTCTTTTTTTTTTTAAATGTCTAGGCCTGACCGTTCTTTCCAGGCTCCATTTCTTTTTTTTTTTTTTTTTTTTTTTTTTTTTTTTAAGTTTTTTTTTATTTATCAGAGAGAGAGGGGGGAGAGAGCAAGCACAGGCAGACAGAATGGCAGAGGGAGAAGCAGGCTCCCTGCCGAGCAAGGAGCCCGATATGGGACTCGATCCCAGGACTCCGGGATCATGACCTGAGCCGAAGGCAGCTGCTTAACCAATTGAGCCACCCAGGCGTCCCCGTAGCTACCTTTTTAAAAATGCCTACAATTTGGCTTATTTTCTTCATGGATTGCTATAAGAAGAACGCCTTCTTACTACTGAGGAGATCAGATTTAAGTTAACCCAAGTGACCCTATATGGTGAATTACCGAGTAGATTAATACTTCTTTTCAACCAGATGACAACAGTGGAGGAATTGAGTGTAAGCTGTCAGCTCCCGGATGAACCCCTCACTGGACTTTTGTCACTGTGGTTTCTGCCAGCCATAGCCTCGACACCTTGGTTTTGAAGGGCCTTGGGAATATGGTCTTGCAGACTCTTTTGTGCCCCCATTGTTTAGATTTTTTTTATAGACATATACTTCCAACGTGCTGCAGTCTAAGAACCCAAATTTAAAATAAACGTGCATCTCTCTCTCACTCACCTGGTGGTGAGACCTTCAGCAGCTGAGGCCAGCAGAAGCCTAGACATATACCCTAAATTCAGACACTGCTGTCCATGCTGATGAGCAAGGGTGTTTATCAAGTTTATGTATATTACACTCAAGTACCGCAGGAGTGTTGCAGAGGAGTGAGTGGCCGTTGTGTGAAAATGTCCCCCATCCTCAGATGGTGGCAAATGAAGAAAGCATTTTACACCAAAGCAGTACCTTCTGTGCTCCTATCACAGTGCCCCCGGTCAGAGTGCTCTGAAAATAACGTCCTGGGGATGGAAAGCAGTTGGAAAGCTGGGGACCATAGCTGGGTATCCTTTAAAGCAAGGACAGTAACACACTGAGATTCAAAAGCAAAGTGGAAAAGAGTGTCGCAAGGCTGACCACTTGTGAACGCCCTGAACAACTTGTCATCAGCCCTTCTCTGCCATCTCCTCTCTGATCCTTATCCCCTCAAGTTCATGTCTTCTTCCCCAGGAAGGGGCATTTTGGAGCTGTGGGCAGAGCATTGTCTGGGGGTCCGCTGGGCCTTTGCATGGCTGTAGGCCAGCTTGGGGTTCAGGAATCCCTGCCACTGCCATCAGGCCCCTCGGTGCTAGGGGCTTTGCTCTCATGAACTCCTGCAACCCTCATAACCGCACTGTGAGGAGGCACTGAGGCTCAGAGAAGCTGAGTTTCTGGACAAAGGTCCCTCAGCAGGATCAGGTGAGACCCACTTAGAGGCCCTGCCCAGGTCTATGGAGATGTGTTAAGTCCTTTCTGCAAATTACATAATTTCCTTTTTTGCAAATTACATAATTTTGTTAAGGAAGCCTGCTTCTTCCTCTCCCACTCCCTCTTCTTGTGTTCCCTCTCTCATTGTGATTCTCTGTGTCAAATAAATAAGTGAAATCTTAAAAAAATAAAATAAAAATGAAAAAAAGCTTAACTGTGGTCCTTACCCTCTGTCTTAGTTATCTATTGCTTTGTAGCCACTTACTATAAAATTTAACAGCTTAAAACAACAAACATTTATTATCTCAGTTTCAGACAGTCAGGAATCTGGGAGCTGCTTGGCTGGGTAGTTCCGGCCCAGAGTCTCTCATGAGGTCACGGTCAGAATGTCCATCAGGGCAGCAATCCTCCAAAGACCTGAGTGAGTCCTTGCAAGTTGGCTCGTGCACGTGGCTGGAGGCCAAGGGCCAGAGGCCTCCACTTCTCACCATCCGTGTGGCCCTTTCCATACATTACTTGAGTGTCTTAGAACAGAGTGGCAAACTTCCCCTAGTACAAGTGATGGGAAAGAAAGAGAGAGAGAAAGCAGATGTGTCTTTTTAAACCTAGTGCCTGGTGTGTCTCTTCTGCTTTTCTTTTCTAGAGAAGAAAGTCGCTAAGTCTGGCCCTTCCTCAAAAAGAAGGGAATTGGGTTCCACTGCATTAAGGAAAGAGCATGAAAGAATTTGGGACATATTTTAATTTTTTTAAGATTTTATTTATTTATTTGATGGAGAAAGAGACCACAAGTAGGCAGAGAGAGAGAGAGAATAGCAGGCTCCCCACTGAGCAGAGAGCCCGATGTGGGGCTCCATCCTAGGACCCTGGGCCTAGGACCTGAGCCCAAGGCAGAGGCTTAACCCATTGAACCACCCAGGCGCCCTAGAATTTTGGACATATATTTAAAACCACCCCACTTTCTCTGCTCTTCTGAGGAAAACAAAACAAAACAGAAAAGAAAAAAAAAACACAACCTCTAAAAGTAAATCCCTTTGCTTTTTCTGTTTGACTGTCACTTGCATGTCCTTACCACCCAGGGGCTTCAGTGAGGAAAACATTTCCCCACCCCTGAACTGCTTCCTAAAGAAATGGTTATTTGCACAGCGAAATATCTTTACTTATCTAAGGAAATTACAGGGACTGGAAAATAATCCTTCCGATGAAGCTCTGATTTCAGCCAGGCACTCAATCCAGAGTCTGTCTCCCACTCTTCATCCTACAGACCAGTGACCTAAGGGAGGCCACCAGAAGGCTGAGCTGGTACCTGGGGCTCTCCCACAGATTGGCCCCCCACATACTTTTCTCCTCCTATGGCCCCAGATGAGGCCGGGGCTTCTGGGGGAATGAGCCTGCTGCCTGGTATTCCCAGCTCTGGACAGATGGCTCAGGTCCTTAGGTCCTGGGAGCCATCTCTCCCTGGGCCAGTTGATCCTGGCTGGGATCAGCCAGCTATTTCAAGGTTTCAGTGAAAGCTCTACTAATTACCAGGGTCACCTGGCAAACTGGAGAATTCTGCTGTTGGCCATTTCCAGCTCTCCAACCGGACTCCAGGTGGACATTCTGTAAAGAGACTTCTGTAGCTCCAGGAGGGTGGCCCTAGGGTTAATTCTATAGTTTAAAGTGATTTTTTTCTTGGAAGAAGAGAGCAGAACCAGTTCTAGAATCAATGTGGTTTTTTTTTCCCCAGTGCATCTACCTTAATCAGAATAAGTATTAGGAACTTCTGCCACTTAAATCAGACATCAAGACTCAACCCTTGAAATTATGATTTTTCCTATGAGAGGAAATGATTAAAATTTCTAAAAATTATAATCGTAGACAAGTTAAGCTTAAAAATATATATTTTTTTTAAATATATATATTTCTAATGAGTTTATCAAATATTCAAATGAGTTTCAAATGAGTTTATCAGTATGGAATATTTAAAAATCTTTAGCTTTCATTTTGCCTGAAATTAAGTGCATTTTACCCTAAAGGGGTAGAGGTAGTTACTAGAACAAAGTAACTGAAACCTGAGGAAAAGTAAGAAAAGAAAGAAAATATGTGCCTCTCTTTGATCATTCACTCTCAAATGTTTATTGAAGTGACTGCTATAGTTAATTTTCTAGATGCTGGGGACTGCTTGTAAACAAAACAAAGTCCCTGCTATTCTAAGCTGAAATGATAGCAGGAGTTAAACAATAAACAAACAAGAACATTTGTGGTATTTTAAATGTGGCTACAGAGAAAGACAAAGCAGAGGTAGGGGGTAGGGCGTGTGGGGGTAGGGGGAAGCATCAAGTAAGAATTACAGATTTAGACAGGGTGGTCAGGGAAGACCTCAATGCTGAGGCAACTTCTGAGGAGATACGTGGACAAGTATGATAGCAAGTCATAGGCTATCTGGGGTAAGAGATTTCCAAGCAGAAGCAGAGAGTGCAAAGGCCCTGAGGTAAGAAAATACTGAGCTTGACTGAGGATTGTCGAGAGGGCTGTGTGGCAGAAACCAGAGAAGGGAAGAGTGGGTCCTGTGGGTACCAGGAAGCAGATGATAGAAATCTCTGTGAGCTTTTAGCAGGGCTCTGGCTTCTACTGGCTTTCTTATGAGATGAAGACTATGGAGAAGGCTTTGAGCAAACCTGAGAAATAATATAGTTGTTACGGAAGGAACCTGGACTGGATTGCCTGATGGAAAAACAAAGTGGCACTCAGAGACCTTGGAGGATAGGAGGTTTATTTAACACCAGCAGGCTCAGAGGGGAGTAATCTCCCAAGGTCTGAGCCCTGAGCACTAATAAGGGGCGTACACACTTTTACTTCCGTATCTGTGCCACTCTTACCCCCGCGGCCAGAGGGGCAGGAGAGAAAACCCAGATTGGCCCTGGGGCTGGGACTAAGATTCCCCGGCTGGATACCTCGGCCACCTTAGAACACAGGTTTTCTTTATCATTCCCCACTTTGATGCCCTCCAAACACCTAGTTTAGAGGGCATCACCTTCATTTTCTAAGGGGTGGTAATGAGTAAGGAGCAACTGGAGTCGGCTCTTGGCAATTTGCGCAGTGATAAACCTGATAAGGGCATTAAGAGTACAAGGACCAAGACGCCTGGGTGGCTCAGTGGGTTAAGCCTCTGCCTTAAGCTCAGGTCATGATCCCAGGGTCCTGGGATCAGAGACCTGCATCCAGCTCTCTGCTCAGGGGTAGCCTGCTTTCCCCTCCCCCTCTGTCTGCCTCTCTGCCTACTTGTGATCTCTCTCTGTGTGTCAAATAAATAAATAAAATCTTAAAAAAAAAAAAAAGAATACAAGGACCAAATGCCACTGTGAGGAGGACCTGGAGGAGGGGGCCAATGAGGGGGTCGAACCAGGGGGACCATCGTGAGAGGGAATCTCACTAAGTCGTCTGCTGACATGCCTCCCACCGGTGATTTACTCCATCCGGTGACTGGATCAGAGTTTCTTGAATCACCCCCGACTCATTAGCATAGAAACAACATTCCTCCTGTAAGAAGAGGCAGAGTCCCCCTTGTGCAGCCGTGAGCAAGTTGAGACCACACTTATTTTGTAGGACCACTGAGACCAGCGAATTGAGTTGGCGCTGCAGGGCTAGGGTTGACTGAGTGAGGGCAGAAAAATCTGCTGTCAGTTGTTGAGTTAGCCTCTGGTACTGAACCTGTGACATCCCGAAGCAAGCCAGTGACACTGAGGGCAGCTCCTGACGCAGCCAGCAGGCCCACGACAAGAGGAATGGCTGCAGGGGAGCGTCAGGGGGCAGCCAAGAGGTTTCCATATAAGTGGAGTATCGCTCCCAGGAGGACTGAAGGACTGGGTAAGTGACTGACAAGCGTGCATTATTGATTGTGTAGGGTGTCTGTCCCCCACCAGCTGGGTCGGGCAAGCTAAAGGCATTGAGGAGGAACAACAGGTAGCAAAAGACCAGGACTGACTGGGGGTCAGGAAAACCATAGTGAAATGCTCTTAGGAGGAGACGGCAGAGGGCCCATAAAGGTGGGGTCCACAACCTTAGAGGGAGCCATTGTGGCTACCCTGAGAGCAGATAAAACCTGTGAGCAGGTAAGCGTAGTAATACACCCTAAGGTCACTCAATAAGCAAGAGCAATGGCAAATCTCTGGGGCAAAGTCCAGCCAGAAGGGGCAACAGGGTGGAGTTTGACTCCTAGGATGAGGATATCACGCCATGAGAGCTAGGAACCAAGGGGAGCAGGTGTCTATCCGTCAGTGGGGTCTTATTGAAGACGAATCCAGAGCAGGTCTATAAGGTTTAGCTGGATTTTCCACTGGGGCGACCCCTCATCCGGGTGATGGGTTTCGTTCACTCTGGAGTGGTGTACCCACTGGGTGACACCAGAAACCTTAAGGGCAGTAGGGGTGGTTAGAACAACAGCGTGAGGCTCTGTCCTCTGTGGTTTGAGGGGGTTCCTTTTTCAATATTTGATCCAGACTGAGTCTCCTGCCTGGAAGGAGTGCACCTGGGACCCTAGGAATATTGGGGCCCTCTCAGCGGTATACTTTTGTCATTTATTTAGGGTGGCCTCAGGCCCCAATTTTTTTATTTCCAACCTGATGTAAGTTTCCTGGAGGGCTCCCCAGGCACGAGGGAGGCCATCTGTACACCCATGCCGAAAGGGAGAAACCTAGCATCCCAGGTGTGCAGTGGGCATGCAGGAGGGCTAGAGGTAGCAGATCTGGCCATGGGAGGTTAGTCTCATGACAAAACTTTGCTAAGGTTCCCTTGAGAGTACAATTCATCCACTCTACTTTCCTTGAGCTTTGGGGCCTATAGGCAGTGTGGAGTCTCCTGGTAATGTTGAGAGACTTGGTTAAGACCTGTACAATGTCTGCTACGAATGCAGGCCCATTGTCACTATGGATTGTTAATGGCAGGCCAAACCAGGGCACGGTCTCCCGCAAGAAGACTTTGGCTAATTCCCGGCTTTGTTTTGCCACGGAAGGCTTCAACCCATCCAGAGTAATATGCATGTTCTTACTAGGAGATATCTGAATGCCCTGCTCGGCTGCATGTATGTGAAATCTATTTCTGGATCTTCAGAAGGGGTTCCTCCCATTCTCTGGACACCTGGCGGGGGCTGCGGCGCAGATCGAGCATTAGTTTTAGCACATGTTACGCATTGCTCACTCGTTGCTCGGCAAAGTGCTGGCAGCTGGCTGATGTAGCAGTGCTCCTGGAGGAGGGCCTCTAGTGCGGTTTTTTCCTGGATGGGTGATTTGGTAGTATTTCTTGATTAGATGTCCTGTTGCTGTTGGAATGAAGGTGCGCCCATCTGGCATCACCCACCATCCTTTTAAAGTCGGGGGTTCCCTCAGCCATGGCCCATTTTTTTCCTCTTAGTGTAACTGGGCAAAGGGACTTTTTCCAGGGGTGTTAGGACCGTGGTGAGGGAAGGGGCTCTGTCCGCATCCTTTCTGGCCACGATCTTGACAGCCTCATCTGCCGGATGATTTCTCCCACGCTATGGGGTCATCTCCTTTCTGGAGTTCCTTACAGTAGCAGGATTGCTACTTTTCTTGGAAGCCAGATGGCTTCAAGGAGTTTTAGTATTTTTTCCTTGTTTTTGATAGCTTTTCCTGCAGCATTTAGGAGGCCCGTCTTCTTGCAGATGGCCTCATGTGTATGCACAGTAGCAAAGGTGTACTGAAAGTCAGTGTGGACGTTGACCTACTTGCCTTCACTGAGGATGAGGGCTCGGACTAAGGCGTGTACTTCAGCCCATTGTGCTGACCAGCCAGTTGGTAATGCCGTAGCCTCCAGGACTTTAGTGGTTGTGGTGACTGTATGACCCACTTTCTGGGCACCCTCTTGTGGGTAACTGCTGCTGTCGCAGAACAGAGTGAGCTCTGGAATTTGTATGGCTGGATGCTCGCGTAGACTTTTTCAGTTACTTTGAAGCAGTCATGGTCTGGTTCCCCCTCTTCTATGGGGAAAAAGGTTGCTGGGCTTAATGTTTTTACCGTTTCGAGGGTTATCCGCGGATTTGCACAGAGGAGCCCTTGGTATCTTGCTAGCCGAGAGCAGGAAAGGAAAGCAGTGCCCTGTGTGTTCATGAGGGTCGCAGCTGCATGAGGGACCTTGACGTTAAGCTTTTGTCCCAGGGTGAGCTTGTCTGCCTCGTTGAGTAGGACTGTGGCTGCTAGTACCCTGAGGCACGGGGGCCATTCTGCTGCCACAAAGTCCAGTTTCTTTGACAGATATGCAACTGGCTGTTGCCAGGACCCGACAGTCTGGGTGAGTACCTGGAGCGCTGTCTTTTTTTAATGTGGGGGCCTGATTTGGGGCTAGTCCAGGTGGCATGTCTTCAGCCCATACAGAAGGGAGGGCGAGCCTGAACTCTGGCAGGCTGCTGGGTTGGCCCTGGGCACAGAGTAGCCTCTATTTTTCTTCCCTAGGTATGGTATTTGCTAGTATTAGAGACCCGTCTCTTTTTGCCTTGGGTTCAGTCGGAGGCTGGTATGCCTGGTAGGCTCAAAAGTTATTTGAGCCCTAAGCTTGGAGAGTATATCTCGACCCAGGAGGGGGATGGGGCAATTAGGTAGATAAATTCGTGTTGGACCTTGTGGCCCCCCAGTTCACACTGATGAGCCTGGCAAAAGGCTGCTGTGTGTCCTGTGTCCAGGTGGCCCCAAGAATGGTTGCAGTCCTTTTGCTGAAAGGGGCCACTGAGAAGATGACAACAGAGTGCTCAGCCCCAGTATCAACCATAAAAGTCACTGGTTGGCCCCCAACTTTCATTTTGACCGTGGGCTCATGAGGGCCAAGAAGGAAAGAGCCCGGGTCCCCCTCAGTCTGAGTCTTATTTCCACAAGGCCTATGAGATCCCCTTCTCGAGGTTCTTCCTTGCAGCGGGTGGGCTTCTGAGCTTTTCCCCAGTTGGGACATTTGTTTTCCCAGTGCCCTTTTCTTTACAGTAGGCACATTGATCCCTGGCCAGGAGGGTTCTGTGCCCCGCCCCACCTTTAAGTGGTCGGAGCTTCTTTCTCTTTGTGTTATCCTTTTCATTCTTTCGATGCTGAGGAGGCTGACTTTCTTTTTCATTTTTTTTTCAGCCTTTCTTTTAGCTATACCTCTTCATGTAGACCTTACTGGCAATCTCTATTAATTGAGTAATATTTATCCCAGTGAAACCCTCAAGTCTTTGAAGCTTTCTTCTAATATCTGAGGCAGCCTGAGACACAAAGGAGATGTTTAGCATCTGTTGGCTTTGCTGGGCCTTGAGGTCCAATGGAGACTATATTTGGTAGGCTTCACATAGTCTTTCGTAGTAGTCCCCAGGGGACTCCCCTGACTCTTGGGTGACCAAGGATATCTTAGTCATGTTCATAGGTTTTTTAGCTCCTGCCCAGATTCCCCGGAGGAGGCCTCCTGGTACCGACGGATATGGCCTGTCCCTCAAATGTGGTGAAGTCCCATGCTGGGCGCTCTTGGGGTGTGGCTATATTAACCCAGGCAGTAGGGTTGATGACTCCCACTGGTGTGTGCTCTTCTAGGTACAGCCATGTTTTTTTCATTATTTTCCTCCTTTCCTCTGTGTTAAATAGGGTGCAGAGTAACTGTTGGCAATCTTCCCAGGTCAGCCAATGAGTCTGGAAGAGGGATTCCATAAGGTCTACTGTAGCCTGTGGTCTCTCAGTTGAGGAGGTCAGTGGTGGAGAAAGGCTGATAATGCATTATAGAACGGCCGGGTTGGACCATCCTGTCTTCATCACGCCTCTCACATTCCCTCATCTCCTATACCAGCATTTGGAGGGTGCTTGTGCCTGGCCTGGGGCACAGCCTGGCTGCTGGTCATGGAGAAAGTGGATCCCCTGGGCCTGGGGGCCTCAATGAGACTAATGAGGCCGATGACAGTGAAGTGTCTGGAGCTAAGGGCCAGGCGTAGACGGTCTTGGGGCTATGTACGGTGGAGGCATGATCAGTTCATCTTTGGGGTCTCCAGCTAGGATTTGTGGAGACTGGGACTTCTGTTGATTTTCTTTAGGCCTCTTGGATCCAATTAAGACCATGGGCTGTTCCTCCCTATTGCAAGTGAATCGTACCCAAGGGGGCAGTGTCTGGGCAATTCCTAGCCAGGAGTCGATGTACAGAAACTGGTTAAGGTGTCCTGGCTCTCCTATTACAACTTGCCACAACTGAAGAACCATTGGGACATCCAATGTCCCTTTTAAAGGCCATCTAACAGTAAAGGTGGGCCATTCTAACTCACATAGTGTTCTCAATTTGTCGGGATACATCTTAACTCCATAGTCTTATGAAAACCCCTTCTTGAAATTTTTAATCATGGTCTCAAGAACCATAGGTTTACTCTGCCCTGACCCCATAGTGATGTTCCCAGGTGCAGTGGTGCAGAGACAGACAAAGAGTGGGTGCCCCTCCACAGGAGACACCAGATGCCCGCCTGTCCACCCTCCGGGAGAAGACTTGAGGGCCTCTCAGCCGTAGCAAGTACATATAAACCCCAGAATGGCACTCCTCCAAAGGGCTTGCCATAGATCATATGAGATCATTCACAAGGGAATAGGTTGGGGCCCACTCGGACTCCGTGATCCCAAGACCTTCGCGCCACAAACACAAACAGGCCATTCATTCACTCATGCATTCACACTGAAGTTATTACATTCCCTTCCTGGGAATCCTCACCTGTGAGACCTCTAAAAGGTCTCTAGGAAGTGATCAGTCTCCCCTGATCTGACAGAATCCCACATGGGGACCAGGTCCTCACCTGCCAAGTCTCCTTGAGTCTGGCAGGAACAGCAGAGCAGGGCCGGTCTGAGGCAACCCGATGGGAGACTGCCAAAGATTAGGTGGGGTGCACCTTCTCCCTGAGGACCCCTTATTCCATCCCTGCCCCGTCCTGCCCCCAAACCTGTGGCAAGAATGGCCCAGCGTAGTTGGGTTTCCCAGTCAGGGAACCAAATGTTAGGACTGGATCGCCTGATGGAAGAAGCAAGCAGCACTCGGAGATCTTGGAGGATAGGAGGTTTATTCAACGCCAGCGGGCTCAGAAGGGAGTAATCTCCCAAGGTCTGAGCCCCAAGCACAAATAAAGTGGGGTGGTTTATACAGTTTTGCTTCTGTATCTGTGCCTCTCTTGCGCCTGCAGGTGACGGGGCAACCTGGAATGGCCCTGGGGCTGAGACTGGGATTCCCCTGCTGGATTGGTTGGCCACCTTAGAACACAGACTTTCCTAATCATAATCAAATTATCTTTTATAGGTATTCTGGTTATTTTGTTACATATTTACCCAAGTAAGGCAGTTTGGAAGGACAGAAGCAGAAAGTCTGGATAGAAGACCTTTGCAGTAATCCAGGTGAGAGATGTTGGTGGTCCAGAATAGAATGGTGGCAGTGGAGGTGGTGAGAAGTGGGCAGATTATGGATATATTTGAAGGCTGAGCCAAAGAAAATTTGCTGGTTGGCTAAAAGGTGTGAGAGGCAGGGAAGAGTCAAGGGTGAGCCCCAGATTTTAGGCCTGATCACCTGAAAGCTTGGAACTGTCATTTACTGAACCAGAGAAGACTATGGGTAAAGAGTTTGTGAGAGTCAGATGTTGGGGCTACACAATAAATATATCTATTTTTTAAATAGATATATTTAAAGCACAATAAATATATCTATTAAACATACAAGTAGAAATGGCGAGTTTACAGTCAGATGAAGGAATCTGTTAAGAGATCAGTCCAAGCTAGAGGTATAAGTTTTGGAGTCACCAGCCAAGAGACTGGATGGCATTTCCAACACAGTGAGTTCCAGATAGAGGACAAATCCAAGGACTGAGCCTTGGGTATTCTAGTGTAGCAGTGTCCACTAGAAATTTCTGTGATGGAAATGTTCCCCATGCGCTCCATCTAGTATGACAGCCCCTAGACACAAATGACTGCTGAACACTTAAGACAGGACTAGTGCAACTAAAGAACTGAATTTTTAGTTTTTTGAAACTTTAGTTTAAGTAGCCACACATACCTTGTGGCTTCCATACTGGACTCCAGTAGCTAAAAGTGGAAGAAGTAGGAAGAGATCAACAGAGGATAGGTTTTAACATAGGAAAAGAGCCAGAAGAGAATGTTGTCTCAGAAACCAACTAGAGAAGAGTTGAATGGTGCTCATAGATCTAGTATGAGGAAGACTGGGAATTGACCTTGGGATTTAGGAAGGTGTAGCCATTTCAGTAGCATGGAGGAGACAAGACTGACTGGAGAGTGTTCAAAGGAGAATAAAGGGTAGAGGGAAATGTAGACAGTAAGTCTGGACGACTCTTTCGGAAAGCATTGTGGTTGTCTAGGAGAGTGTGAGCATGAATGGACTGGGGAAATAAAGAGGAAACCAGGCAGTGCCAAGGGCGCAGTTGGGGTAGGCAGTCATGAATTTAAAGTGAGTGTGGTTGTATAATTTTCTCCCGCCACATTTATCAGCTTGAAAAGAGGCACAGAGTAGCAAAGAGCTAAATTAGCCAGAGTTGGGATCTAACTAACTGAGTATGAAGTTGGTTATGATGAGGGCCCAGGGAATCTAAGGTGTGTAGGAGAGAAGGGAGGACATTATGGGACTGAGGATGGGCAGTGTATGGGGTACAGGGCCTGCTGCAGTTGAAGAATCATTGGAATTAGAATACTAGAGAGAGCTGGCTAGAATGAGAAAACAAAATTGTTGGAGAATAAGAGGATTGAGATCAAAATTTTGGAGGTCTCGTTGTTGATGGCAAGGTCAGGATAGGACCATGGGAGTTGGTGTCACTCAGACAGAATGGAAGAGGAAGGAAGTCAAGGAACTTACAGGCCAAGATGTTGGAAGGATGTCTAGCCGACATGGAAATCTTCAAAAATTAGAACTCATGTCAGAGAGGGACTCTTCAATGTACGAAGTGGGTAAGCTGGGAGCAGGTGACCGCAGCTAGGAGGGCTGTTCAGGGGTGGGTTCAGGAGTCTCATGGTAGAAGAGTCAGAATGGGGTGTTAGGGAGGAGCAACAGCAGTCGGAAACAAGAGAGTAGTAAGGAAGACAAAGGAAGATGGGTTTCCTACAGGCCCTTGGCAAGAGGGAAGTGGGAGAGAAAATAACCACCCTTGAAAGAGCTGTAGGGGAGACAGAGCCTTCAGGCTCCTGTGAGAGCCAGTGAAGGGGATGTTCCGAGAAGGGGCCCCCTGGAAGGTCTGTGGAGGACTGAGGGGCAGTCTGAGGTCTTCTATGGGCTTATATGACACCATATAAGAAGGCACTTAGGTGGATAAGCATTGACCTGGGAGTTGAGGGGGCATAACTAAGAGCGGACAGACTTCCATAAGGCTGGCTGGTCTCCAGGACAAATAATGGAGGGGAGGCTGCTGGTGTTGAAGGCAAAGGAAGAGTTCTGGGGTGTTTGAGCTTATAGCAATGGGGGTGAGTGGTCTTAAGCAGAGGATGGGGGTCAGGAAAGAAATCCCATCCAGAGTTCCCCAAAACCCCCAGGTGTCCCATGTCTGCATCCCTTAACCTGCTCTTTCTAAACTCAAAGCAGTTAAGCTTAAACTCATCATTGGCCTCAGTTTCTGTGGTTCTAGTGCAGAATCAGTCCTATGCTAGAGCAAGAGAGATCAGTGACCCGTGCCGCTGACCTGTGGTAGGTCCTTCCTAAGGGTCATTTTCCTCCTCTCCCCCTCAGCAACCTCTTCAGTTTCATCTCCTGAGCTCCTCCCTAACAAAGGAAGCTAAGTCTTTCTATTGGTATTCACATGCTAAAAGTCACAGAAACTTTTTTCTTCCAAAAACAAGAACCGACATAGTTTTCTTCTTGTTTTCTTCCAAAAACAAGACAGACATGTCTCAAACGACATGACTGTAGGTCTGATTCCCTTCTCTTCTGTCACCTGCCCAGGACGAGCACCATGGCACGTAACCTCTACAGTCACATGGGGCTCTTGGTTTCATGCTCTGCCATTGCCATCCTGCAATTCTTAATTTTTGAACAAAGAGTTCCCATTTTTTGTTTTGCACAGGGCCCTGCAAAGTATGTAGCTGGCCCTGTTCTTATTCTAGTCCTACCCCAAAAAAGCAAATAACAGATAAAACTTGACCCTGATGGGATCAGGTCATTTGATTTGTTATCCCATCAATGAATGTGTCAACATTTTGGTGATGAAGAGGATTTTGAAAATAATGAAAAGCACCTTAACCATATCATTTGTAAATAAGAAAGTAATTGAGTTCATCTAAAACCTATGAACTCCCAGTTTTTAATCTTTTTTTTCAACCTGAGGAACAAGCGTCACTTTCAGAAGGATTCTTCATTTCTTGCCATTACCTCCATGTATTAATAAGCTGAACATCTGAAAGTTATTCTTAATCCCAGTGAAGCATGACTGAATTATTATCATTCATGCCAAAGAGAAGATTGAATCCTTCCTTGAGTTTCACACCTGCAAGTAGGACCTCTCCACTTGTCTTTACAGAAGTCATCCACTTCCTCTGGGGAGTACATTCGAGAACAGTAGCCTTAGGTAAGAAAGAGGTGACACGAGCAGGGCAGTGCAGGACCAGGAAGCAGAATAGACAGAATCATCATTTATCAGGGGGCACACGGCAGACCTGCCTCTTTGCACTCACTGTCTGAGGAAAGCAGACCCTTCCACAGATTAAACCATTGAACCCGGATTATGGTGACTGGTGTTAAATGAAGAGTCCATATGGGCTTTCTGGATTATGCACCCTTGACCCAGATTCAAGATAAATTTGTCACCAAGGGCAAGCAGGAGCCTATAATACTGACAAGGTAATAGTTCTTTTACCGCAGAAATCAGAGTCAGTGATAATTCTGTGATACACACTAGCAAGTATTTCCTACAGAGAGGGAGCGTTTGGATCAGAGAGACTCAAGCCACATCCAACATTTCTTTTTTAAACATTAGAACTCTTTCTGGAAAGCCGCAGGCTAAATTGTAGCTTATTGCTTGCTTTTTTGCTGTCATTTTGTTGTTTTCTTCTAAGAAAGTAAGCATGCTAAAAAATATACTTTTTGCATTTTTCCCTCCAGCCTAAACCCCGAGTGGGCACATTTTAAAGTATCAGTCTGTAGGGGCGCCTGGTGGCTCAGTTGGTTAAGTGTCGGCCTTTGGCTTGGATTATGATCCCAGGGTCCGGGGATCAAGCCCCACATCTGGTTCCTGGCTCACCTACTTCCTCTCCCTCTGCCTCTCCCCTCATTGTGCTCTCTCTCGAACTCTCACTCTCAAATAAATAAATGTTTTTTAAAGAAATTTTAGAAAGTGTCAATCTTTCACAAACTCAGTTCACCCTCCTACTGGTCATTTGGCATCCTATTGTCTTGAACTGGAACACTAGCATTCCTTAACTATGAGGATTCTGACTTTGTACTCTTATCCATATCCTTCTTTGGGGTGCATGAGTTAACAATATCAAATTATTTGTTATTTTGCCAGGCTGTCCTATGGAGTAGAGAATCCATTACACAAGGTAGCCAGTTGAGAAGGGGGGAAACCCATCAGGCCATTTTTTTTTCTCCTTACTGATTTTGAATTAAATCACAGGCTTAGTGGATTCAGCTTAGTGCATATTAACCTTATATGGGGAGCTATAAACGATTATTTGGCCTCAGTTTCAGTTGGCCCACTCAGTCCTCCCACTGAGACACATCAGCCAGGTGAGGGGGCCCCATGGAGCCTGCCAAAGCTGTAATTCACAGCGAGGAGGGAAATGTTGCCAAAAGACCTCACCAGGTTGAGCTCGCAAGCTGGCAGTCAGCCATCAGCTGTCCAGGTGAGGCGTCACTGTCTGGAGATGACAAATTGGGCATTTGACCAGCTTTCCTGCCATAGTGAACTGAGCTAATACCAGCTGGGGGAAGGCATGCTTCCTGCCCTGAAGCCCAACACTCTGACGTGAGAGAACTTCGAGAATGTCATGCATTCATTCAAATATTCGTTGAATACCTGCTTTATATGCCTGGCGCCGTGCTATATGCCAGGTATATAATGGTAGGCTTTGAAGGTATGGGCCTGCTTTCATATGGACTGTACAGCCTAGTGGGGCAAACCAACATTACAAAACCCACAAATTACCTGATAGTTACAAATTATGGTAAGAGCTAAGAAAGAAAACATAATGTGCCGACTAAATTTGAGGCAGGACTTTATTTAGATCCGGGGCTAGGGAAAGGCCCCCAGTCTTCAGCAGAAGTTACTTGGGCAAAGGGGGAGGCATGGTCAGGTTGAGAAATAGTGCATGCTAAGGCTTAGGGTCGTGGCGAGCTTGGCTTTTCTAGGAAGCCGAAAGGCAGCCAGTCCACCCAAAGCAAAGGGAGCTCTGGGTGCATGGTGCAGAGAAATCCAAAGCGCAGATCAGGACCTGGAGCAGCAGGGAGAGGGAATTATTATTGCATGCTGAATGTTTCATCCTAATGTGGTGCTGGGAAAGCACCAGGAGTTTTAGACCAAGATGTGATATAATCCGATTTATGCTTTTAGAAGTACTTTTCATTCACGAAGGGGAAGGCTGCGGGCACTTAATTTTTTATAATGACTTGGGAACTAAATCAAAAAGCGTGCAACTATCAAAATTATCAAATAGGAAAACGGGGCGGGGGTGTGCACGAGGCTTAATTTCTTTTTAAAAGGATGCATGGAAATGTGTGCTGTTTAAAACTACAAGTCTGATCACCTGACTTGTAGCAACAGCTCTGTGGAAGAGATCACTTCGTTTCTTTGGAACATAAATTGGATTTTTAAAACCTTCGGACAGGGATGCCTGGGTGGCTCAGTGGGCTAAGCCTCTACCTTCGGCTCAGGTCGTGATCTCAAGGTCCTGGGATCAAGTCCCACATAGGGCTCTCTCCTCAGCAGGGAGCCTGCTTCCCCTCTCTCTCTCTGCCTGCTTGTGATCTCTCTCTCTCTCAATCTGTGTCAAACAAATAAATAAATAAATAAAATCTTTAAAAAAAAAAAAAAAAAAACCTCTGAACAAAGCACGGGTAGCTCAAACCATCAGTAGAAGTGTCCACTGCCATCTGTAGAGCAGATGCCTCCCTTTTTTGCTGGATGCCATTCTCACAGAAGTCAGAGGCCGTGCGAGAGAGAGAGGAAGCACTGGTGTCTGGTCAGAATGGATTGTATTTCTTTTCCTAGGGTGTTTTTTCTTCTTCTTTTGCTCTGTTTGACTGTTAAGAATGAAAACAAGCTAACTCCATGGTCTCAGATGAGGGGAGAGTTGAGTATCAGAAGGAGGTGGGTAGGGATTCTGCCACACCTTGGACCTCAAAAAGAACTGCTAATTCCTATCTTGACTTTCTCAAAAAACAATGAAAACACCAGGGACTTATAAGTGAACATTTTGTTGGCCTAGCCAATGTTTCTGAAAGAGGCTCTCTTTGCTATTCGCAGAAGAAAGCTGGTTTAAGTTAGGGAGTTTGGAAGAGTTAAGATTAATGTGCAGATTACCTTTCCTGCTTATGAGTAATCCGTGGTGGATTTTAACCCTCGTCACCGAGAATGAGTCAACTCACTGTCCAGTGTTTGGAGGAGCATAACTTCCTAACCATTACCTTTATCCTGGGAAAGATTTATTCCTAAAAGATGAGAAACTTTCTTATTTCAATAGCTTTAAGATAGAGTAGGTGTATGAAATCATTAAATGACATGCTAGCATCTGTATTACACTTCAGAAAAACTTTTTTTTATTATTATTATTATTTTTTTTTTTTTTTATTTGACAGACGGAGATCACAAGCAGACAGAGAGGCAGGCAGAGAGAGAGAGGGAAGCAGGCTCCCGGCTGAGCAGAGAGCCTGATGTGGGGCTCGATCCCAGGACCCTGGAATCATGACCTGAGCCGAAGGCAGAGGCTTTAACCCACTGATCCACCCAGGTGCCCTGACTTCAGAAAAACTTTTTGGACCAATGTTTGCTTTCCTCCCCTTTAGCAAATAAAAGTCATTCCAACACCCCCTTTTGAAAAGCGACTATTAGAAAGATTGTAAATTCCAGATTATTGCTGCACTGGCCCTAGAAAAGCTAGTTAGAGAATATACCCGAGGAAGCTCTTAAGCACTAAATCCCATTATAACTAATAGCATCTCTGCATTACTCATATTGGGGGGAGGGGGCGGGAACAATAAGATTTAAGTACCACTAAAGAATTTTAATAGTTCCTTGGAGATTACATTAATAGAGTTTAATCATAAATTATGCCTCTTTCCTGTGTTCAGTGACACACTAAGAAAATATGTCAGTTGATGAGCAGTTTCCAGAAGAGATATACTACATAAATCACGTTTCTTTTTTCATCATTACTTTGTTTTGTTCTTTGAAATAAATCTCTTAAAAATGGTGGCTAATTTTCATAATAAGCTAAAATGTCATCAAAACTGATGATCTAGTGTGTGTAGCTTTTGAAATATTTTTTTTCCACAATGTAAAAAGGAAAAAAAAAAAAATCAGTTCCTTTATCTTTATTACATTTGTATAAGAAGACCTTGAACTGAAATCCAATAGTTTTTTGCTGACATGTCCAATGCTAATATGTACCGTGGTATTAATTATATAGTTGTTGCTCATTTGGAAACCTCAGGATATAAAATAAACTTAATTTTAAATGATAGCTATTTGACAGCCTGAAAGTAGGAGTGGGGGTAGTAGGTGCAGGAAGATGACAGGTTGAGTCCAAACGTTTCATGTAGATTAGAAAGTGGAGGCTCCTATTTTTTTTTTAAGTTTTTTTTAATTTACTTTAGAGAAAGAACACGTGAGAGTGTGGAGAGGGGCAAAGGGTGAGGGTGAGAGAGAGAATCTCAACCAGACTCCCTGCTGAGTGCAGAGCCCGAATGGGGGCTTGATCCCAGGACCCGACTGGGGGCTTGATCCCAGGACCCAGAGATCATGACCTGAGCCGAAGTCAAGAGTTGGTTTCTTAACTAACTGAGACACCCAGGCATCCCAGAAACTGGAGTCTCTTAGATATGATGCTGTTGCCCACGTGAATTTGCCAGCAAAAAGCACAGTCTGTGACTCCTGGTCCAAGGCTCCGTCAAGTCCAGAACTATCAAGATAGCCTAGATGGGAACTGTGGATGTATTAGCATTAGTGGCACTTTAAACTTTCCTTAATGTAACTGGAGACTTACGTATTTATGTTTATAATTGGTATTTAAAAACATGGAAAGATTGGGGTGCCTGGGTGGCTCAGTGGGTTACAGCCTCTGCCTTCGGCTCAGGTCATAATCTCAGGGTCCTGGGATTGAGCCTCACGTCCAGCTCTCTGCTCAGCGGGGATCCTGCTTCCCCCTCTCTCTGCCTGCCTCTCTGCGTACTTGTGATCTCTCTCTCTGTCAAATAAATAAATAAAATCTTTTTTTAAAAAATGGAAAGATCAATAAAATGATAAAGCACACTTTTCACATGATTTTTGTTTTCTAGTGCTAGTCACAATTGAAAGAGGTTTAAAAACACAGTTGTCCACTAGAGGTCACCTTTCTTCAAGATGAGGGTCAGTCCCCTTCCCTAATGCTCTGCTAACCTAATTTTAAATCAAGCACCACCGCCTTGAAGAAATAAACAGCCTTTTCTGTCATGTGGTGCTGTAGCTACACGCATGTGAACTGGTAGGTAAAGCTGTCTGGGCTACTGAAAAACCTGGAGGGATGCAGGGGGATTGTGCCCCCTGCTTCCCCTACATACACACACACACATACACACACACACACACACACACACACACACACACGTGTGCACTTTGTGCTAGTTCTAGCTTGACTCCTCTTGATAGACCAACTTATTTTTATTTTTGTTTTAACTTGTGTTAGCCCTGAAAGGTTTATACTACCTTTCAATTTCCTACCACTGCTCTCTGTGACTCCAAAGGCTGGGAAATACGGATGAAAAGAAGGGATCCTTAAAAACTGACATAAATTTGGGACGAAACCATGTAGACTTCACCCAAATTTATCTGAGTCAGTTACTACTTTTCTACGGCATGTGAATTTCAGTCAGCATTGGCCAGAAAATACTATGGGGAGAGGACTAGGATTGGGTCCAATAAACAAGCACTTTGGCAGATTCTATTGAAATATAAACCATCACATTATTCTAGAAGGAGAGGGAGGCTGCCTGCTGTAGTGCTGCCTGACGCATCAGGTTTCAGACTGTGTCTGTAGAAACCCAGGGTTGCGAGAGATATTTTTGGAGGCTCACTTGCACTTGTTCTAGGAGCTGCTAAACACCTCATCCCCAGTCCCCACCCCCCAAAATCAAACTGGTAATTAAGGAGATGTGAAAATAATTCTGAATACATATACAAATGAGATTGTCTATGAGACCTTGGGCTTTTGGGGACGAGTGGTCTCGAGAAGCTGTGGTAAGAAGAATATAACATTTCAGGCTAAATGTAGTGATTCGTTCCCTCGTATCTATGTGAAGTATTTTGCACCACCCCTTTTGTGACATCAGCATATTCATTTATCCCTCCTGGCAAAGTAGTCTTTTACAGTCCTTAAAAACTGAACCTGTAAATGTGCCCTACATGTGTCCATTTAGGTGGTACCCCAGGACTGGCTTTACTGAAAAATCATGCCTGGGCATGTCCAAGAAAAAAGAATTATCTGAGGTGCCCACTGGGACCAGTACAGTTCTGTGCCAGGCAAGGGCATGTTCCCTCATCAAGCCTAAACTGCACAATGCCGAGTGAATGCCCCATACCTCTCTGATGAGCAGGTCTGGTTCTAGAGTGATGACCTGTTGGAAGATCGGGCACTCTGTGTTTTCTTATCTGTTCCTTATGACAAATGTGAGCAGGTGCTCTGTATTGTTAGTAAGTCACTCCGGAAATAAATTTCTTATTACTTTGCTTTCAAGCTTCTAGATATGTTCAATGAAGACTATCAGAAATTGCAACATAAGTTATTAAAAAGGCCTACTACCATTTCCAACTACTTATCTATGTGAAACCAGATTCTCTTGATGTGATGCAATCAAACAAACTAAATAAACGTAAAAATACAGTGGGACTAAAACTTTCACTGACATCTATAAGCTCTAGTTTCAAATATTTGTGTTCAACAAAACAGCCTCATGTTCTCAATAAAGGATATAATTGGTAAATATTTGAACTAAATTTGAACTAAAAATTTTATGTTGCTCTAAAAACATTTCTATTATTTTGCATATCAGTTTTCATTTTAAAAAATAGATCTAATACTTCAAAAAAGAATAGAAAACGTGACAACCATTGATTCACACTGATTATTTGCTCAGGAAACTAATTTTTAATGCCTGGAACAAAGGTAACAAGGGTCAGAATAGTCCAAAACTTCTGAGTAAATTCGTTTACAATGGTTTGTGAGACTCAGATAAGTTCCTTATAGTTCAAGGATAAAAAAATTATAACCTATCTCATTTTTATACTTCTCCACTTCCCATTTCTGGGCCTGAGAGCATGTGGGAATATTCTGATACCAAGCATTCTCTCTGTCATGTGAGTGACACAAGGTGAGAAATGACCTTGAAGTAACTCATGTGAGAAATGACCTTGATGTAACAGGAGCCTTCAAGTCCCTTAAAGGCACTCTATCCCAGAAGTCACAGACCAAATTAACATGCTCAAATCACAGTTCATTGAATCAATTTAAAATGCATATCAAAAAGCAAGGAAATAGGGACATACTGACATACACAGAATACGGCACGGGACCATATAACCTGAATCTTGGGTTATACGATATTTCTATATCCAGCCTTTCTGCCACCGCTGTTGATCATAAGGCTGTGAACCCGGGTTGAAGTTTGAGAAGGGAGGCCCAATGAGACAGAGGTGCCTGCCAATGACATGCAACTTGGCTTATCAGAGACACAGGGACAAGTCCCTCTGGCTTCCCCTGTAGCTCGCCCCCTCTCCTGATGAGCAGTTCTGGATTGTATTTGCATTTCTTGGGCAGAGGACACATAGGGCCAGAATGGATGTCACCAGTGGACAGTCAATGTACAATCTAATGAATATCGAACGCCTCAGGTTATTTCGAGTGTTGTGAATATTAGGTGCTTCTTTATGCTTTCCATTCCTTTCTGTGTCCACAAATGCTTGATCCATGTCTAACACATCCAGGTTACTTACTGATACATATCGTAAATGCTGCCTCTGTCTACTTGGTTACTCATTGTTTCACCCTAACCATCTTATGCAGTTTCACTTATGTCTGACAAACTACTACATATTCATCATCTCTTCTTCACACCTCGTAAGTTTCATTCATTCCATTTGTTTTTCTTATTCTTCTATAGCGTTAACTGAATATTCTCAGGTAATATAGCAACACCCTTTACAAAATCTCTTGGAAAAGCTTTCCACCATATTGGTCCAGACTCTCTGCTGCCACCCTAGCCCTCCCTGCCCTACAGGTCTTAACCACCTGCTGCTCCTTTAAGGGCCCGAGGATACTCCCCATGTGCTCCAGCATCTTTCTCCACCATGACCACCATGACCTCCTCTGTACTCAGCACTGCTTCATAACTTTGCTCATCATATCTTCAGGTCCACAGCTGAATAAAGACCCATCATGTGCTTCTTTCTGGTCTAACTCCAGGACCTGGCCCTTTTGGTTATTTTCTCCCATTGTCTTCAATTTTCCCTTCTCACTAGCTCCTTCCCTGCTGAACACATATATGTTTGGGTCTCTCCTATCTTAAAAATCAGCCACAACCACAGCCCCTCTGATTCCACTCTACACTCCAGCCTACCACCCTAATGCTCTAATTAATCAACAGAAGTGCTTGCAAACTGCTTTCTACTCAGTCCTTCAACTTCTCAACCATTTATGACCTGGCTTCCACCCTAACACACTACTACTGAGACTGTTCTCTCAAGAGGAACCGAGGACTTCCTAACAGTCAGAGCTAATGGCTCTTGTTGTGTTTACCTTCCACCCCACTAGTCTTGTCTGCTTCCCTGTAGAAAACGATGTGAAGCAATTTAGCTCTGCCAACACCCCCAGTTATCCCCTCACTACATTGGTTTTCATTTTCCTCTCACCCTGTTAACCACATCCCCTTTGCTTCCTGTTGCCCTCTAAATGCAGGTTTCACCCAAGACTAGTATTAGTTTCCTATTGCTGCTATAAAAATGTACCCCAACTTAGTGACTTAGGTCAATACAAACAATTATCTTGTAGTTCTGAAGGTCGGAAGTTCATAAGGAGTCTCAGTGGACTAATATCAATATGTCGTCGGGGCTGTGCTCCTTCTGGAGGCTCTAGGGGAGAATCCATTTCCTTGCCTTTCCTCTTCTAGAGGCCTCCAATACTCCTTGGTTTGTGAGCTCTTCCTGTGTTCTCAAAGCCAACAACACAGAGCCAGGCCTTTCTCCCACTACCATCTCTCTGTTCCTTCCCCTTTGGCCCCCTCCTTTTACCTTAAAGACCCTTGTGATGACATTGGCTCATCTAGATAACCAGGATAATCTCCCATCTCAAGGTCAGCTGATTAGCAACCTTAGTTCACATTTCATAGGTGGGGATTATGACATGGATACTTTAGGAAGTCATTATTGTGCTTACCATAGGGATGTCTTTATTTCTTTCTAGTTCTTTCTCTATAGTCTTTCCCTTCATCTAATTTTCTACAACTTCAACTGTTCTTTCCCTGAAAGAAAAAAAGATAACACACCCAAATTCCATCTGTTGACCTGACTTGTCTCCTGAGTCCCAGTTGCCTCCTGCACCTTCAACTTAGAACTTTATGGGAAAAAAATAAAAGAACCCATTACTGCAACCCAATCCCCCAGAATCAGTTCCTCCTCTGACTTCCCTGTTCCTTTGCGTAGCACCAGCTTCACTCCAGCAGTGCTCTCAAAGCCTCGTGACTCCTTGTCTTGTTTACTCACAAGTCCAACTGGATCCATCAGTACATTTTTCATGGTGTCTCGTGCAATGCGTCCCTCAGTCTTTTCCTTTCCATCCCCTCTATCGCCCCTCATCATTCAGGCCTCTCTTTGCTCTTGACCTGTTGCCTTGCCTTTAATTAGGAGAGGGGGAAAAATCCATTTCTGTTCCTCTCCTGAGCACCAAAAATCTGTCTTACATGCTATTCTTATTTCATCCGGTAAGCAATTCAATAAACGAGGAATTAGCATCCTCAATTGATAGAAGAGGAAACTGAGTCCCACGATAAATGAGGTGATGTTCTGAAGGTCATGGTTATTTATACATTCAGTTAAAAATATTTATTGAGAGCCCATTATATGCCAGGCACTATTTCAGATGTTGGGGATATCAGCACTGAATAAACCAACCAAGATCCAAGTTCTAAGTAAATTTATGTGAATCTAGACATAGAAAAGATAGGTACTCAAGAAGTGAACCAAATGAATAAGATTATTGCAGTTTCCTGGTGTCCCCTAGCAAAGAGTTCTCTTCATCTCCAGAATTCCTAGTGAGCAGACGACATCTCTTTGAAGGCACAAATCATTCATCATTCTAAACAATCATTTGTATACTGTTTCATTTGTCTCACCAAACTCCTTGAAGACAGAAACACTTCTTCACATGGCACAAAATAGGAATCTGTTTGAACTACGAGGCTGTAAGGATCGAGGGAACTGTCAAGGACGGTACTTTGTGAACTATAAAGCCATTTTCTAAGATTTGTTGTCTCAGTGACACCGACTGTGTTCTTTGGTAGGTCCTTCAAGGACCTGGTTGCCCTAATGTGGCCAGGATTGATTTTTCTCATAATTCCTTGTCTTCCATTGCCCTGAAAGCAGCATAGCCCAAAGCGCCAAAAAATGTCTACCAGCATTTCCAAAATTCCTAAGGAAAAGCTTAAAAGTTTAAGACAATGCTTAAGACAACGACTTCCTTGCTCATCTTCCCCACACCCTAACTTCATTGTTTCCCAAAATTTCATTGTGAACATTTTCAAACTGGATGATTCTTTGGTGAATACCTATGTATGCCCCATCCAGATTCTACAGTTAAAGTTTTACTAAATTTGCTTTGTCAGAACTTTCCATCAAACTGTCTCTATCTGTCCATCAGTTCATCTCATTTATTGATGCATTTCAAGCGCTTGCATATCATTGACTATAGTTCAGAATTTGTTCACCAGATCCTTTTTATTCTTTGCAGGTAAATTTTGCATATGGTGCAAAACGTCTTATCCAATGAGTTTTGGCAAATGTACACACCTGTGTGTAAGCCAAGTCCTTATCAAATCACACAGCTTGTGCCAGAAAGTTCCCCGTGTTCCTTCTGAGTTGGTCCCTAACCCAAATAATTCACTTTAAAACTCTATGCTCACATGACTTGTAGATAATGACTTTTTGTCACTACATTCACTACCGCAAAAATCTTCATTCTATTGCTATTAACTGCCACAATTGAAAAAAATACTTTTCTGGGTTTATAGACACCATCGTTTGCTCAGTCCCAGAAAAACCGCTCAGTCAAGAAATACTCTAAATTTTCTTCCTTTTAAGCATAACTTTGATTCAGATTTAGGTAGAACCATACTGCAACCTTGCACTTTATGACAGATTTTGATTTTGAGGCCAGCCTACACTGGCTCAGTCAAAAAGGTTTATTTCTCCAAATCTAGTGAGCCTTCATTTAACATTGTTTACTAACAACATATTCACTAGATATGAACCTAGAAAATCTGGCTGTTTTTTTTTTTTTTCTTATTTTGATGCCTTATTGTTGATGTTTGAGGAGAGGAGCATTTATATTCTTGGGTATGTCACAACTTTCTTAGGCCTCAGTTTCCAGATCTGGAAAATAACAGTCTATCTCTTAAAGTCCTGTCTAAATCTGTACTTTTTATGGGCAGGAAAGTTACATAGACCTAAGAAGAAAAAAGAATTTCTTTTGGTCCAAAAATAACAAATGTTACTGTAGTTTGGTAAGTTATTCTAGTTTAAATGTTCTTGGAACAGCTGGTTTCTGTTTAAAGTTTTTTGTACTAGCAAATCATAATTTAAATGGTAACACAGAGTCCTTTCCAATGAATGACTATAAAGGGAAGCTTGCTTGATATATTACCTTTTTTTTTTAATCTTGTTTATACCGCTTGAGGGGTTTTTTGACAGGGTTTAGGATACAATTGTCAGAAATCTGTTCTCCCCAGAGCCACCTCTGAGTCACTTCCACTATTTATGGAATAGCAACTGTGAAGAGTGGGATCATGTTTAGACTTTTTTTTTTTTTTTTAAACAACACATGATAAATGTTTTTAGGAGCTTATGTAATCTATCCCAGAGCCTTTAGTTTTCAGAAGAGAACAGAGTCCAGGAAGCGGCTTTTTAGGCCTTTATAGCTTGAAAGCATGTTCCTGAATCTTTAAGTCACAGATTGTCAATGTAGTAACTTGAGTCAAGTTTTAACAGCCTTTGAAGTTAAAGCTGTTCTGTCTTGGAAAGCTGGGGTATGCCTTCTCTATTAGGTATAGGATTTTCATCTCATCTTATTTGCCACCTTACAAAAGGAACTTCTCTTAGGGCCTACTTTTCCTTACATGTTCTTATGATTCCAGAACCTTCATCTAGCGGATTGTATAACAAGCCCCACCTGGAAATCTCTGCCTCTGTCCTGTGTGGACAACTCAATAGAGGAGGACGGAGTTTGGGATGAGGATGTATTGAATAGTGTTTCTTTCCCTAGAAAGTTTCTGTCCTCTTTCTTCATCCTGCTTTTAAGAAGACTCATGATCTAGCTCAGGTTTCTGCTTCGTTCATCCAGCTTTCATTGTGCAACCTGACAATGAACAGGACTAAAGAGTCGTGCGGTCCCACAGTCTGTCTTTCTCCTGTATTCCACAAAGAAGGGCCGTGAGCTTCTGCAGGCTAGATCTCCAGAGTACTTTTCATTGGGACCGGTGAACCTGGTGAACCCAGTGCCGAAATCCAGACCTTTGAGATCATCTGGCGGCCTTACCTTCCACTTCTTCACTCCCCTCTCCACACATAAGGAAGCTCTCCACGCGTGTAAGTGTGTCCCTGGAGTGGAACTCAGGCAGCAAATTTCTCTCCTGTTTGAATCTCAGACGGTAAAAATGAAGAATATTTCTAAAAATGGCTTTTTCTCTTTCCAAGCAACAGAGGTGTTCTTGCAGAATTATGAATACATCACCATATACTCCTAACACAAATTCCCACCATTCCTTAAGATAGGGCTTGATGCAAAAACTTGGCAAACATGTTGATTTCATTCCTCAGGGATAAAGTACTTGTTTTTCTCTGGCAGAAGCATAATGAAGACTGTGTGGTTAGTAGTGAGAGTTTTTGAGGAGGTGGATAGCTAGATAGGTACAAATTAATTAGTAATTTCTCTATTAATTTTTTTTTAATTTGGTCAGGTCTTTATTAACATTTATGTGCTCAGGCCATTTTATTAAGAAACAACAAAACAAATTGCCTATAGCAACTGAGTAATATAGATAAGGAAATTTTATTTTATTGTGTTTATTTTCTTAATTTGGTGTCATTAATTAGCTAGCTTCAAGAATTTACAGAGCTGGTTGTTTCTTTCTATATATCCTAAAATCCCAGAGTGACCCTGTGAAGCATTTCAGAAATTGTTTCCCTTTATCCCCCCAGAAACACATATTTTCCTTGAGTACTATCTGCAGGTCCAGAATTCTTTGCATTACAGCCTCTTAGGTAGAATGGTCTTTCTCTAAGACAGTATGTCCTGTACTAGGGTGTCTGTATATTCAAGTCCTGGCATTGGATTTTATGTATATATATATATCCTTACTTTCAAAAAAAAAAAAAAAAAAACCTGTTCAGTTTCATTTTCATGAAATGAATGACTTATACTGACTTTCATACCTGAATAAGCTCCCTCCCTTAAAAAAAATGTTAGGAATAATTATTTCATCCGATTTCTGTGTGACTTCAAAGGCAGCTAAAAGCCAAAAAGAAGTGGGGAATCAAAATAACATCCTGTTAAGGAGCGAAGACCCTCCCTTTAGTTATGAAGTTGACAAACACTCCCAACACTCAACACAGGAATCGTCCCTTCAGTGTCCATATTCAGAATAGATTGCCTCCCCTGTCGCATGTCAGAAGTTCTGAAACGATCCTGGAGGCCTCTTTTTCACAAGCGCCATGCCAGCAGCATCTGCGGGCTGGCGGGATGATGCCGGAGGTTAGAAATGTTCACCGGCAACATTGATTTGTGTCTGTCTCTCTCCCTCTCCCTCGCTGGCCTTTTTCCCTTTAATGAGGACTAGAATGTTTCCACATCAGTTAGCTGCCTTCATAAAGCACCAGAAGGTCACACCAGCCCCAGACTGATCCTTTCCTTTGTGCCTATAATATAATTGGCTGATTGTGCCAGCGATGAGCGCGCCCCCTCCCCCAGCCCGGTCCTAGCTCCATGTTTGCGAGCCTCGCTGCTGGTTTCCGAGGAGAGCGGCTCGGCTGGCTGCGCGCTTCCCGGCACAGGCAGTGCCACTGCGCAGGTTGCTCAGCGAAACAGCATCCATTTTAATCCGCGGGGAGCCCCTGCCTTCCCAGGGCGTTCTCGCCGCCCGTGGATGCTCGGCGTCTTGCCTCCGCAGCCTCGCGGAGCCGTCCTGCTTCGGGGTCTGGGCCCTAGGATGCACTGAGATGGTACATCAGGAGAACTGTTCGTATCAGGTAAGATTTCAAGCCCGATTGCGAGGCTGGAATCCTTTCGAGAGAGGAGGCCTGCCTTCTCCAGAGCAGCAGGTTGCCTCTTTCCGGATTTTCAAGGGATTTTGCCGCCCTCCACTCCTGGCCTTCCTCGCATACAGTATCTGAATTGTAATTAGGTTTTCTGGGGAGTAATGGGGCAGAAAGCACTGCTTCCTTGGCCCTTGAAGCGTATTGTGAAATCCACTGAGGTGATCTGCGCTTTGCACGTTCTCTGTGCAAATAAGAGGAACTGCTGTAAACTGTAATTGAATTTAAGGGGCTTCGGGCGGGGAAAAAGCTGGACCGAATTCACTCGGGGAACATGGCAAAATACGATTTTTGCTCACTGCCTAGGAGATGAGTGGTTTCACATCCAGTTTTTAGGACTGTCTCTAAGGGAGTTATGTAAATAAGCGTAATTGATGATCTGAGAAATTTTCAAAAATGGGCCAGCATGCACTTGATGTTTGTAGTTGCATTTGTACATCTTTTCAAACTTGTTTTTACTAGCTTGTGTAAATAAGAATTAAGGTGCTGACATGCATAAAAAACTCCACATGGAAAATTTTTTAGGATTACATATTTGTCTTTGTGCTAATTTGCTATGTGGAGTTTTAAATTAAACAGATGATCTCAAAGACCCCTTCTAGAGTATTAATAATAACTCCTTCCTACAACTTGGACTGTTGAGGCAACATTGAAAGCATCCTCGTTGTAAGCAGACGAGAATGTTCTCAGAGTAATTGCTCTTTGCAGCAGCAGGCATGGCTAATCCAAGTCCAGGATGGGTACTGTTGGGGGATTACTCAACTGACCGAGTTCAGAAGCTCTAAGGGACCAGTTTTTTAACTTAACAGTGCCGCTTCCTTGTGGGAGGTGGGTTACCTGAGACAAGCAGGTGTTTCTCATTAGGTCGGATTTCCCAGAGGTAAATGTATGCAGGCAGAGTCGTACATTGCACAAGACTCAAGGCAGTAGTTTCTCAGCTAAGTAAAGTGTGCCTATAAAATATATTTATCCATTCACTTTTCTCTTTGCTTCATGATGGCAGTTTTGTAATTTCAGGCTTGTTTTACTGTATTTTCATTTCAGAGTACATCTAGGTCTGTAGATCCTAACATTGAGACTTGTGCTTCATAAGAATTCTTCCCATGAGAAAGGGAAGATGCTGAGTAAAAACCAAAACTTCACTTACGCGCAATCCAGAGATTGAGAATGGGGAATGCCAAACATCTGTGGAGAGCCTAACCTATTTATGGCATGGCTCCAGAGGACTAAATTACTATAAAATTAAATTCATTATTTTCTCTCTTTTCAGAGAAGCTATAGAACTTAACTTTTGAAAGGCAAACTAGTATAAGATTATTCCCTGTACCTCTTCATTAAGTTGGTCATGAAATCACTGGTCTTATAGGTCAAAAATTGGTCAGAGATCAGCAATCTTATCTGAGGAAAAGGGATTTTGTTAGCCAACTGCTTCTGAAAG
The DNA here is from genome assembly GCF_022355385.1 of Mustela nigripes. Lineage (NCBI taxonomy): Eukaryota > Metazoa > Chordata > Mammalia > Carnivora > Mustelidae > Mustela > Mustela nigripes. The sequence goes on along the minus strand of NC_081558.1, from coordinate 134,706,866 downwards.
GGGACAAATTGATTTTATTTTACATGAACTACAACATATAACACTGTCATTGTGTGTTTAATAGTTTTGAAATATTTATTGCTTATTTTCACAGTAAAATTAAGTGTATTAGGCAGATAATAATGGTCAATCGATTCTGTAGGTCCCTGAGGTTTTAGAGTAGAACTACCTTCGTGTGTATGTTTGAAACACCCTCCCTTTATTCATAAATCAGTAAAAACATTAGCTGTGAAGCCAAGTCTTAATCTGCTTAGAAAACTTAGGTTTAGAACCCACCTGGCACCACACATGTTTGGATTCAGAAAAGGCATTTTCTCTAAGTCCTTGGTTTGATGTCATCATCACTGGTTATTTCAACAGTAGGATGTTTTTCAGAAACTTGCCCATTTTTTGAATGGAAGCTTATTTATTTGTTTTTAAGGATGAAAATGCAGTGATTAAAGCAGATTCCTTAAGGTAGCATTTTTAGTAAGTAGAATTTCTTTATTTATTCCTTCCATAAATGTATACCAAGGTTTCTTAATGGAGAGTCCATGAATGGAATTCTAGGGAATATTCCTCAAAATTGTATGCTCATTTAGGTGCCTATGCTTAGGCATATATTATTATTAGTATCATCATCACCATCATCACCATCATCATCAGAGCATAATAGCCTCCTAACTGGTCCTGCTCTAACTCTCCCCCTCCCCCTACTGTAGTCTAATTTTCAACACAGTATCCAGAATGGTCTATTAAAACCTAAGTCAAGGGGCATCTGGGTGGCTCAGTGGGTTAAGCCGCTGCCTTCGGCTCAGGTCATGATCTCAGGGTCCTGGGGTCGAGTCCCACATTGGGCTCTCTGCTCAGCAGGGAGCCTGCTTCCTCCTCTCTCTCTGCCTGCCTCTCTGCCTAATTGTGATCTCTGTCTGTCAAATAAATAAATAAAATCTTAAAAAAAAAAAAAATCCCTAAGTCAAAACATGCCACTCGTCTCAAAATTCTCCTCAGAATAAGGCCCCCGACCCCAAGGGCCTTGCATCAACTTGCCCCTGATGCCTCTGCGACTTTCCACATTCCTCTTTCCTTTCACTCCCGTCCCACTGTGCCAGCCTGACCTTGAACTTGCTGTCCTTTCTGCTGTTGTATGCTTCCCCCAGGTACTCCCATGTAAGGCTGCCAGATTAGCAAATAATCTGCAGTGTTTCAAGTAAATTTATACTAAAAAATCATTCTCTGTTTTTCTGAAATTCACATTCAACTTGGCATCCTGTATTTTTCCTGTCAGTAAGTCTCTCACTTCCTTCAGGTCTTTGCTGAAATGTCACCTTCTTGGGAAGGCCTTCTCGGGACTTAACTATGTCAATTTCCAACTCCCCGTTTCTAGCCCAGGGTCTCCATGACACTTCCCTAATTTGCTTTTATACCTGGCATTCATCACCATCTCTCAGAGACATGTTTTACATATTCGTCTCTTTTCTGTCTCCCTCGCCTGTAAGCTCCATGAGGGCAGGGATGTTTATATGTATATCCATCTGCTTTCCCAGAGCTTAGGACAAACCCTTGGGTAATACGGATGGATAGGCCTACTATGTATAAAAGTGACTAAGAAAAAACGGCATTGTAAACATACTATGGCATCGTGGTTTCTTACATTTTGATCACTGGGATGACTTTCAGTCTTACTCTGTCCTGCCTCCCCACCCACGCAGGACACGTACACCATTAGCCTGCACTATTCTCAGTGTCTGCGGGCCAGAATATCCCTTTGTTTCTTGTTAGTTTTCTCATCTATGAAATGGGATTTTCCCTATTTAACATCCTGGCCTTGTTCCTGCCAGAGGCTACCTTTCTGCAGGAATAAGTCAGTTACCATGAATTAAGAGCTGCCTTCTCTGATCACATGAGGGGCTCAGGGAAGATTGTAAAAGCAACCGGGGAAACCCTTCCATTGCTTCATTTCCCAATCACATGTTGCCACAGTATGGATGTATAATTGATTTATTCCCCTTCCAAGTAGATGATAATTTTGAGAAAGAGAGTTTTATCGCTACCGAGGACTTTAAAACCCCTGCTTGAAGTGTTTGGATGCACAGGGCTTTGAACAAGTTAACCCAAGGAGGGATGCTCCGAGAGAATTCAGGCAGGATTTTTTATAGTTGTTTCGTTTTGAACAGTTCTCACGTTGTCAACATCTTCATGTACTTCTCCCTCACAGGATTTACATTAGCTGAGAGGTTACTGAGGCATGTGTTGTCATTTTTAGTTGTAGCCATGTTAAAAGATAGAGCTATCGACCTCCGTTTTCCAGTCTTGGGAGGAAGCCAGTCTCTTCAGGAAAGAACCTTGCCCACAGCTTCAGACCTGGCAGCCTTCAAGAGGCCAGATTCTTCTAAATGGTCTCTGAGAGCAAGCTTTGAAATATTGTTAACTTGAAAGCACAAGTTTGGGTCAAAGGGTCCATTTTGCTTAAAAGCTCCCAAATATTTTTTCCTCTTTCCCTGCAGTTCGTTTTTGGGGTTAGTGTGTATATAAAAACAATGACATGCTTTCATCCCTTTCTTTCCATCACTTAAGTTCCCCTATGACCTCAGATATAGATCACACCCTCACATTCTTAGCTACTGTGGGAATGGAGACTTGAAAGAGAAAAAAAAAAAAAAGGAAAATGGCATGTGAATGACTCTCATCTCTTTCCTCCCTTGGGGACATAAAGAGACGCTTCTCTGAACACACACCTGGTCTTGAGGAAGCACAGTAGAAATCTTTAATGTTCCCCCCATTTTCCTCAGGCTATAATCCCGACCCCTCTGCGTGGCATTCAAGAGCTAACTCTGATCTGAACCCCGGGCAGAAACACTCATCCCTCTACTCCCTACGCTCCTGCCCCCATACTGCCATCAGGCCTTTGCTTTGCTGTGGTACCTGAGCCTAGAAGGGCTCCCGCCCACACACCACCTGCTTCTCCCTTATTGCAGGGTGATGCAGCTTTTAAGGCTCCCATGCCACCTTCTTCGAGAAACCTTCCCTTTTCTTCCCACACTCACAATTTCTCCTTCTTGGTGCACTTTGGTTTTGTTTCCAGCAGAACCCATTTACAACTCGTGACACGAGTCTGTCTCCCCCATCAGACAACAGGCTTCTTGAAAAGAAGGACCTTCTTTTTCTTCCCTACGTGGAGTGCGTGTTCAATAAGTGGCTGTTGGATTGAATTGGATTTTCTACATTGGGTGCTGTTCTGAGTCCCCAGGATCAGGATTGCCCATTATAACCCTAGAGGGAACCTCAGATCTGTGTAACAGGGTGAAGTGGTGAAGTTGACCACAGCACTTCTTGTATCTGGCTCGTGGACCTCTCAGACAGTTGCCAGCAGTTCAAACATCCCATGTGCCAGAAACGGGGATGTAGTGCAAAGAATTTAAAAAAAAAAAAAAATGAGACAGACATCCCAACCTTCCCAGACACAATGCATTAAGAACATACCTCTGGGGTGCCTGGGTAGCCCAGTTGGTTAAGCATTTGCCTTCAGCTCAGGTCATGATCCCAGGGTCCTGGAATCGAGTCCCGCATCAGGCTCCCTGCTCAGTGAGAGTCTGCTTCTCCCTCACCCCCTCCTCCTGCTCGTGTTCCCTCTCCCTCCGTGTCTCTCTCTGTCAAATAAATTAATTAAAATAAAATATTTTTTTAAAAAAAGAACATACCTGTGTACCTATTTCTCCTTTACCCAGAGAATTTTCCCAAGGTGAACTTCGTGGACTATCCCCAAGTACTTTTCAAAATACCTGTGGTTGGTTGAGGCAGTTGCTCATCCCCAAGCTGCCTTTCTTAATGTATGAGATTTTGCAAAATTTCAATGAATCTTTTTACCGTGCAGAGAAGTAGTTTTACTTCCTTCTGAAACATGCAGTTTTTCTTGGGTGAAACATTTCAGTGCAACTGAACTGTCATACCCAGCACAGAAGATAAAAGAGGGAGTATATAAATTTAAGTAGTACATCAAGATATTTTTTAAATTCTTGCTGGAGAAACTACTAAACTTGCCAAGTGAGAGTTCATTTCCCAATCCCTTCTTCCTGTGAATGAGAAAACAAGATATCAAATTTGAGTTCATTTAAGATTCTGCCCAGTTTAAGCCTGGTTTCATCCATAGCCAGGAAGAAAAATGTATTGACCTAATAGAAAAGGGAATTTGAAAGCACAGTGCTCTATTTGATCCAAGCTTTTTTTTTTTTTAAAGATTTTATTTATTTATTTGAACGAGAGAGCTCACAAACAGGGGGAGTGGCAGGCAGAGGGAGAGGGAGAAGTGGGCTGTTCACTGAGGAAGGAGCCTGATGTGGGGCTCTATTCCAGGACCCTGGGATCATGACCTGAGCCAAAGGCAGACACTTAACTAACTGAGACACCTGAGCACCATACAGGATTTTAAATAAAAGTTCAATGAAACAACGTTCTGTTTTAGTCTATAGATTTTTTTTTAATTGAAAAAAATGTTTCCTATAGGCAGTAGTGTTGAGGAGTACTTCATCTTCATTATTTTCCCTGGTTGATGTATAATTGTATTTTTCTGAGGAGGAGGTAACATATATATCACCTTAATTTAATTAAGAAAATAATTCTGGATGTAAATTCATCTGCACTTGTTTTTAGCCAAGATATCTGAAAATCTAATTTATATGTTTTACCACACAAGGAAAACAGTGGTAAGGGTGCAGATGAAAAAACAAAAAAATCATTTCAATAGGGTTTCATTATGAGCCTGATCTGAAATAGAAATTTAGTACAACACATCATTCCTATTTAAAGTAGCACTGGGGGCTTCAAACATCATGATTCAGACATCAAGTAATTTTAAGAAATAAATATGCAACACATTTTCAAGATGAAGATCTGGTATTTACTCTTAAAAAGGGGGTACAATGAGGGACGGGAAGGAAATAGGAATATCTCTATGGTAAAGACCAGTGCATGGATGATTTCTGGAGAGTAGAGACCCCATATTCACATGCATACACACACATACACACACACAATCTTGGGTAACTAATCACAATTTCACATGCAGACGCTCAACATTAAGAGAGACATATCCCAAGTGAGTCATATCCTATTATTTATTTTTTTGTGATTTATTTATTTATTTATTTAAGAGAGAGAGAGAGAGAAAACACACAGAGGGAGAGGGAGAAGCATACTCCCCAGTGAGCAAGGAACCAAATGTGGGGCTCGATCCCAGGACACTGGGACCATGACCTGAGCTGAAGGCAGAAGCCCAACTCATGGAGCCACCCAGGTACCCCAAGCCTACAGCATCCAGTATTCCCAAGTAGTCTCCCATCCAGGTACCAACCAAGTCCGACCCTGCTTCTCTTCTGAGATCAGATGAGATCAGGTGCATTCAGGGTGTTGTGGCCGTAGACCCATTATTTATTTATGTCCTCTACACTAAGGGAAAATTTGAAATCTTGATGCTACTCCCTGTGCAGTATATAGAAGCATCAGGAATGACCAAGCTTCCTGAAATAGTAAGTACTTGGACAAAAGTACTTGAATTCAGAAGCAAACATCAAAGAGGTTGTGGCAGTTGATGTAAGTGCCCATTAATGGGGCAAGAGTGCTAGGAACACAGAGAAACGTACTGAGGGCCTTAGAACCAGTCCCACTTGGAAGCGGTGCTGCATCCATCAAAGTGACTGCAGTTGTGTTTCTTATCCTCAGGTATCGGGCTGGGCAAGAAGATTTACGTCTGGGGTCCTCAATCTTTTTGATACGGGTAAACATCTGGTACTGGTAAACATGCCTATTGCCAACACTTCCACGTCCTACACCCTACTCTCCCAGTGCCATTATTTTAATTTGTTTAGCCTGCACCAGAAAGTCTATTTAAAAATTTCCTGTTGATGGGACGCCTAGGTGGCTCAGTTGGTTAAGCAGTTGCCTTTGGCTCAGGTCATGATCCCAGCGTCCTGGGATCGAGTCCCGCATCGGGCTCCTTGCTTGGTGGGGAGCCTGCTTCTCCCTCTGCCTCTGCCTGCCATTCTGTCCGCCTGTGCTTGCTCTCTCCCTCTCTCTCTGACAAATAAACAAATAAAATCTTAAAAAAAAAAAAATTTCCTGTTGGGGGAAAAATTGCCCGTGTGGGCACCTGGGTGGCTCAGTCTGTTCAGCATCTCACTTTTGATTTTGGCTCAGGTCGTGATCTCATAGTCATGAGACTGAGCCCCAGGTTGGACTCCACACTCAGTGGAAAGTCGGCTAGAGGTTCTCCCTCTCCCTCTGCCCCTCCTCCCGTTTGCACATGTGCTCTCTCTCTATAGTTAATTAAATTAATTAATTAAATTGCCGGCATGCTTTAATAGGTTATCTAGCTACCTAAATGGAAAAGCAAAGCAAATTTAGGTAAACTTTGCACAGAAAAAAAAATGGTGTATTTAGAAAGAGATCATAAGTCAGCCATCAGTTTGTATAGCGCATGGAATTTGAATGTTAAGCCTGAAGGGAAGGAGTGAACTGCTGAAGGGTTAATCAGGATGAACTACAGTTTCCATCTATGAACAGGAACATCTTTTGACAATGCATAAGTGATTTCCCAGTAATGCAGTCAGTGTTTTCAGAGTCGATCATTTTCACCACTGGCCGGTAATGATCATTTTAAAAGCATTAGCTCACATGACCAGTGCGTCTCATGGTTCAGATTATGGTCTTGACGGGAAACTGAAGCTCCGTTCTAGTCCCTAAATTTCAGGGCAGGGGGAAGAAGAGGCCCTGTCAAGCTCAGGGACTGTGAGGGGCTATGTGTACATTTTCCAAAGGGCAGTGGTAGCATCTGGGCCCGTGCTATGTCGCGTAGTTCATTTTAGAGAGGTCAGCAGTGGAGGAAAGAACCAGAGCAAATTATCTATAGGAAGGACATGAAGAGTTGTTCTTCCTTTGTTTGCGTAGTTACTGCAAAACCACCAAACATTATACTGAGCTCAAGTCTTCCGAGGGGGTCTTTTGTTTGTTTTCCCCTTTTCTCTACTCATTTGGACCTCTTGGAAGTGAAATCAATTACAGCATTGATCCCAAGGAGGTAAAGTCAGGGTCTTGCTGCCATGCCTGGCAGTATGATCCAAAATAGAAGGATAATAACTTATAATGAATTTTTTCCCAAGGTCTAAAGCTGTGCTTCTGAACTGTAAGGAGTATTCAAAATTCTTAGACTCTCTTAAAAATGAAATTTCTGATTCAGTAAGTCTAGGGTGGGGCCTGAGGGCTTGCATTTCCAGTAAAGTCCAAGTAATACAAATGTGGTCAGAAGGACACACTTTGAATAACAAAACTCTTGAAAACATCAGAGATCAGTCCCCTTGTGCCATCTTGAGATATTATATATCTCAAGTGGTATATACCACTTGAGATATATATATATACACATATATACCACTCGAGATATAGACAATATATACTTGAGGTATATACAGTGGTATAGCTCCTTCTGGAAAGGGTCTAAGCTATGAACCTGTTTATGTGCTGAGCACTCCTTTAGGGGGAGGAACAAAGGAAATTCTCCACTGGGCACCGCCCTCCCCCTACAAGCTCTTACATCTGTCTTTTGGGGAGATGTTCTATCACTTGTCTCTTTGTAGTACTTATTAGAGAACCACTTATGACAATAAAAGGCACTGGGGTTAGAGGAAAGGAATGGTCTTTAGTACTTCCTTAGTATTAATCCTTGTTGCTGGGAAATTTCCATCTTGGATTTTGAGGTGCCCTTCTCCAAGAGATGATATATTAATAGTGTATGTGTGTATACATATATATGTATGTATGTGGTCAATATATTATTAGTGTATATATATTAATTTGAATATATATAGTTAATAGTGAGAGTTCAGTCATTTTAACTATATATGTAAACCCACCCAGTTAAAATTAAAGTAAAAAGGTGTTAGCAATTAGGCTTATAGTTTTGAGTATTTTACTCAGTCTTGTAAATATCTAGATGTTTATGATTTTATCCATGTTAAGTCTTGATCATAAATAGATAGGTGGAGTAGGATGCTAACTAGGTAAGAGATTGAAATTCCTGAAAATTGTGGAAGCTCCTCCCCTTCAACCCATCCAGACCCATTTTTTACCTTCTGAACATACATGATTTCCACAGAAGAGTTCAGTTGAAAAGCACTAATATCAACTATTAATGTTTCCTACTGTGGAGCATTTAGAGGCAACATTCTAGGCAACATGTACATTTCTCCTCTCTTCATGTCTTTATTCAACAGCCTTCACTGTCCACCTAACGTGTGTAAGGCATTGTCTAGATGCTGTGGGGAAAGCAAGACGGATAAGCCAAAATCCCTGCCCCTTTAGAGAAGAAGCTTGCAACCATAACAGCTGTTGGAAAGAAGCCACAGGGCACTAAAAACACCGTGGCTGACGAGAAAAGAAAATTCACTCTCCAGCATGTTAGGTCATGACCATCAGTGAAAGAGGTTTTATTTCATTTCTTGAAGCCTAATCATCAGGGGATAGCGGTGATCGATGCTGGGTGTTCCATATGTGCGTTCCCGTCCATGAGATTCTGTGTGCTGCCTGAATTCTCTCTGTACTAAGCCCTGATGTATAAGAGCTAGGCTCGATTATTGTATTGTGTGCAGCTGTTTCTTACTGAGGCAACCAGTGGGTGGTGGTCTACCTTGCGCGTGTAGATTGTGAGCCTCAGCAGTGGAGGCCACAGGTCTCAGTTCTGGCCTGACCACTGGCCTGCTGCCTCGCCTTGGGCAAGTTCCCGAACCTCACCATGCAGTTGATAATAATATTTACTCCAAAGGGTTACCATGAGGACTAAAGACATAAGTTAAGAGGCACCTGTGAAGTGCATGGCCCACAGCGACCACTCCGCAAAGGGCGGCTATCGTTACTATGTTAACATATGTCAGATAATAAGATGCTGCTTCCTTCACTTTCACTAACCTCCTTGGGCAGAATTTGATAGTAAAAAAGTAAAACATTTTGACCCAAAGCCTTAGCTTTGAAAAATTCTTCCATGATGGGAACATCCACGGTGGAGCCACTCTTGGTGGCCAGCGTTGCCTCCCAGGCCTGGAAGGTGTCGTGCGTGCACGTAGTAGGACCCTTGTGTAGAGTGAGGGTGTGGGGGTCTGGAGGAGAGTAAGTTGAGGGAGATCTCTGCTGGAAAGAAGCCCCGCCCAGATGCAAGTCTGGCTTCTGTGATTACAACTTGTCATCGCCCAATTCTCTCGGGAACAGAGCTGGGAGATGAGGGTGGGCGAAAGGCAGGATTTGGATTTGAGTCAGGGACTGCGCAGGAAGGTATTTGCCTTATCGACAGAGGACCGCAGTAAACTGCATAAAGACACATTTATGCCACAAGCCTTCCACAAATTGAGATGCTTTTTTGTTTTGTTTTGTTTCTTAACTCACGGAGAGAAAGAGACAACTGAATGTGAGCATGTCAAGGCCATCTTGAACGGCATTTTTACTTTAGAGCTCTGGCCTTAACAGCACTGAGCTTGGTCAGGAATTCCTATTGGAAAATGTATTGAGTAGGACATTTGCTGCTTTCTGTCCAAGCATGTCAGGTATAAGATGGTTTGTTAAATGGGGGCTTGGCCTTTGAATTCTTCTTTGGCCGGTTTTCTCCTGCAAACAGTAACATTTTTCAAAAATAAATAGGGTTTGTATCTTTAGCTTATGGTCGTAGTAATTTAATAATGATGAGTGTGTGCTCTTGTTTGCACTTCTGTTTGTCGGTTACGAGAAAACATCCTCCAGCTGTGGGCCTTTTCCTTCTCTGTATGTAAAGCCAGTAAAAAACCAAAAGCCATGGGAAAGGGTAAAGAGAGCAGCAGAAAGGAAGCGTTCTCTTTTGTGAAAAAGCCCGCCAGTGGCTGGAGCTTTTTTCCCCCCACTGACTGGATTTTAAAGAAAAGTTGATGGATCTTTTTCTCTTGCCTATATGGATAGAACAAAGCGCTGATCCTGAAGCAGAGAGCTCCTTCTCTGAGTTGGAAATACATTTTATCTTTGTGCTGGGCCACTACCAGAAGATGAGATTTTCACATCTGATTTTAAAATGATTGGTTATAGGACAAACGGGAGTGGGGAGCAAACATGTGTCTTCAGGTTAGCCTTTAAATTATATTGTTTTCATTTTGTCATGGGATACCCGGCTTTTAAGTCACTACTGAAGTCTGCGAGGCTGGGTTTTGCGTCTATTTTTATCCTTCACACTACCCTGGGTCAGAATAAGGTGGCTGGTTTCCTCGCAGGGCTCCAATCCACACTCAGCCCTGAACTGAGGAGTGGGGGCGTTGAATCCGCTTTCCCTTGACTGAGAGGAAGAGGAAAGGTGCTGTAGAGAGGGATCTAGGCGGGATCCCTCAGGGGAAGGGGAGAGTAGACGGTGGGAAGGCTGGACATTCAACACATTGTCGAGGCAGAGCAAACCTCAGAAACAGCAGCTGCCCCTGTGCCAGAGCTCGGGACAGAGCAGGGAGGCCGGGCAGGGCGGTGTCCCTGGGCCAGAGCAGGGGCAAGGATATGCACAACCACCAGGCACAGGCTCTTAGCTGGCTCTCCACGTCAGCATGAGCAGTAACCAGGGTACTGGGCAGTTGGCACAGCAGCCTAGCAGAATTCATGGGAGGTTATCACTTAAGTGACATTCTCAAGAGTTAAAGGATGAATTTGGACAGTGATGGAATGGATGACATCATCGGTCAAGAATCCCCATTGGATATGGAGGGGAATTATAAAAAGGTAAGGCGGGGGAGCTCTTTTGTTTGTAAACAATCGGACCATTTTTCTAACTGGGAGAAAGAACACCCTTGAGGAGTGGCCAAATTCCACACGCAGTAGCCATTGCCATAGTATATTCAGGAAAGCTAAATGCACAGAAGTAGAGGCATTGAGTTGGGAGGGCTCTTCTTTCTGCTTTTCCCAGCTTGTATTCATTGATAGGTTACAACAGTAACTGGAATATACATGTTGTTATTCTGGAGTTGAAAAAACTCTTATCATGCATTTAGTTGCTAGGCAGTCTTTTTATGTAAAAGAAGGATTTTTAAAATTTTTTGAAGTATGTTGACAGTTTACCCACAGTAAATAATTACTATAATGTTTAATTTGTCTTTTAAGTGACTTCTTTTAACTGGAAAATATAGTTTTACCAAGAGAAGGGTGGGGTTTTGAAAAATTGATGTAGTCTCTGCTAAAACTTTACTAGCCTTTTCTTTTGAAAGACAGTAAATATATTTTTGGAATGTTTTATTTGGTAATTGTCGGAAATAACAGGCCCAAGTAAAAATAGCTTTAGTTATATGGGTGAGGTCATAAAATTAAACTACAAGTATATGCTTGTCTGTCCACAGAAGGCTAAACCACACTACATCCTTTCCCCCTTATTATTTTCCACAAGTCAAGTGTAGGTCACAACACGTCACAGTGTGAAGAGGAAGGGTCCTTCCGTCATCAACCTGGAAGATAAGACCTCTTTTCCTTCAGAGGTAAATACTTGGTAACACCACCTCCTTGAGCAGTAAAACTAGCTGCTCAATTTTCAGTTTGATCAAATATGTCATTAACATTTTTCTCCCAGAATAAGATATAGAAAGTTCTATCATGATAGTTTAAGTATAATAACGTAACATATGGCATTCTGTATCTTATGCACTAAGTTGTGTTTGCGTGCAGGGGATGTTTTAAGTATGTACTTTATCTCTTAGAGCCGTTCACAATAGTTGGTGCTCGTTTCTCCAGAACCCAAAACTTACATGTGTAAAAGAGGTTTAAATAACCTGCCATGTTGCCCTACACATTTTTCTTCCCTTGCACTCCCCAAGAAGGGAACGAGGGCCCAAGGTGATAAGTGTGCTGACACCTCTCAGCTGTCCCCTCCTGCCAGAAGCACATATGCAAAAGAGGCATAGGACACTCAGCCATCAGAGTGGGTCACTTACCCGGCCCTGAAGACAAGTGCACAGTTCTCAGCCCGCATTGTTTCCAGTGCCAAAAGACGGGTCACACTCAAACCGTTTCTCAGGTAGAAAAGCATAGGTCAGTTTGCACTTAGGAAAAATGAAAGACATCCCGTGGCTACTGCAGTAATGACAGTAATGACTTTTTACTGCCAGTAATGGCCACTGTCGTTTTTCCCTCCTTGGAAACTGAGAGAGCCCACATGCCTGGAATGAGCAAGCGATGATATGCCGGCAACCTGATATAGCACTGACCAAAATGACAAACATGTGAGGCTCAAGCTGCTATAAAACATCACTGGCAACAAAACAGAGCCGCATTGTGTAGTGACTTATCTAGCTAAGGCAGGAGAATGCCACCTGTGATTTCAGGAGAAATAGTATCTAACAGGGGAGTGCAAAGGACCACGAGATGAAACCTACTAGATGTGTAGGATGAAACCTACTAGATGTGTAGGATACACAGATCAGTCCATATTTTTCTAAACATGAGACCCGTTCTCTTGTCATTTCAGCTTTTTAACTACTTTTCCTAAGCCAAGGACTTTCAAACTCATGTATGTGTTGGTTATTCTGAAAGCTTCATTATGCTTTAAAAAAAACTGTTAATTTCATCATGAACTTCTGGTGAATCAGGGCAACATGTGCTTTCTTTAAAATAAAAAGAATTAGAGAACCTAATATTAAAAAAATCACTTTTCCTAATTCACATCTTATCTACATTTTTCTCTCTAATGTTTTTGCTGTTCAGTTGACTATGTAGAAAATTCAATTAAATGCCATAAAGTAGTGGTCTGCAGGCTTTTTTGACCTTGGATCCATCAGTAAAATGTTTTTGAACCCAGACCTCTGATATATATCTCTATCCTATTCATTAATTATACGTATACACTACTGTAAATATATATTTTGTGTACATAAAACCTATACACAAATAGATATTTGTAAAATAAAATGTTTATAAATATAAAATTTTTAATAATTTCTTCTTTCACCTCCTGTCACTTTGAGATCAGTTGTCAAAATCAGTCGGAAGATTGGTTTGCCCCTGCCTAGCTAGGTACGATATAATTTCCTATACCAGTCACACTAATAAATGCCACATGTGTCTAGGGATTATTTTACAAGGTTGTTTTAAAGTCAGGCAAACAGCCTTTGGGGGAAAGGTCACTTTCCGATGACTAAAATTAGATTCCACCTCAGCGAAGGAAGGAGAAGAATATACATCTGTTCCTATTCCTTGGGGGAAGGTCCTGATGGTAAGAGAGATGTTTCATTAAGGACCTCCGGTTTTTCAGTCATAGTAGTAAAACAGATCTTAGTATATAGGGAGGAAAGCCCGCACTGTGGCCGAATCTCAGGTGTGTATGTTCAATCCATTATTGTCCTGCTTTGCTCTGAGCAACCTCTAACCTTCCGGTAAAGACCCACAAAGCTGATTGTCCTCAGGACCACGGTGGCATACAGCATGGGACCCATGTCCTGATTCCTCAGCCATCATTCCTGAGAGACCCTCCATGATCCTGGCTTTGTGCATGGGGCCAGGCTCGCAGAAGGGAGACCAGGCTTTGCCTCGAGGAGCTTACCATCCATGTGGGGAGACCCACCAACCAATAAACTGACATGGGATTGACGCTGCCCAGAAGAACGTTCGGATCCAGAGTGGACCTGGGAAAACACGCCTCCTCTGATGTTTCAGGACCCCAGCAAGATCCACCTTACACTGAGGGAAACCGAGAGAGGAAATGAGGAGAATTTAACATAGAATCCTGCAGAAGGCTGGCTGCCACTTGGTCCCAGAGCAGAGCAAACACAGGACGCAGATCTGTTCCCAGGCTGCTCCTTGCAGGGGAAGGAGCTGCCGGACAGCTGTGTGTGGTCAGAAGATGGAAAAGCCGGCTTGCTCGCTTTGTTTCTCCGAGGTGCTGTCTCTAGTGTTGTGCATCCAATTATGGTGAAAGATTAGGGAGGAGCCCGTGAAAAAATTAAAAGGCTGGAAGGAACAATATTTAAAGTGAAGCCACAGCTGCGCCTCATGTTTTTTTTAAAAGGTGAATGGAAATGACTGCTTGAGATAAACTGCAATAAACAGGAACACAGAATGCCAGCTGCCATTCCAGACAAGAGCTCTGCCCTCCCCACACAATTACTGAGGAAAAGCAGCCGTCGACCTCCATTAACCCTCACGTCTTCCTGCCTGTAAGGGCTGAATACGCTTGAGGAACTCTGTTGAGTTACTGAACCCTGGAGCCTAGCCTCACCTCGGCCACCTGGGGACAATCTTTTCAGCTTTGTGGGCCACGGTCTCCCTTTCTTTCAAGGGAGGAATCGGTCTGGTTGGTCTCAGATGCTATAAATATGAAGCCTCCTGGCTCCTAGTTCAGGGTTCTTCCATCGTATCCCCCTGCTGGCACACCTCTGTTAGCCAGCCTGGTCAGGAATGGGTTGTTTCAAGTAACTAGATTTTCCAGATATGTAGCGTGTGAGTTACCTGTGGGGGAGAGGGGTATTTTTTTGAGATGTATTTCATGTGCCACAAAATTCACAATTCCATAGTGTACATTTTGTTGGTTTTTAGTAGACTTCTAAGGTTATGCAAACTACTGCTAATTCCAGAACATTTTTAAAATCCAGAAGATTTTATTTATCCATTTGAGAGAGAGAGAGAGAGAGCATGAGAAGGGAGAAGGTCAGAGGGAGAAGCAGACTCCCCGTGGAGCTGGGAGCCTGATGCGGGACTTGATCCCAGGACTCCGGGATCATGACCTGAGCCAAAGGCAGTCGCTTAACCAACTGAGGCACCCAGGCACCCTCTAGAACATTTTCGTCACCTCCAAAAAGAAACCCTGTGCCCATTAGCAGTTACTCCTAGTTCCCCTCCTCCCTCACAACCATTAACCTACTTTCTGTCTTCATAGATTTGCCGGTTCTGGACAGTTCTGCCTCTCTTTTATCCATTTCTGCACTCTTTTCACCAGCTTACCCCATCCCTACCCTTTAATGTTAACAACAGCTATTGTTGAATAAGTTTCTCTCTGGGCCGGGCACTGTGCCAGGTCCTTCCTGTATAGTACTTCATTTACTCCTTATAACAACCTGTACGGTAAGTATTACTGTCCCTTCTTTCAGAAAAAGAAACTGAGGCTTAAAGTGTTTCTATAATTTGCTTCCATAAGCGTCAGAGTTAGGATGTTCACTTGGGTCTTCTTGACCCCAAGTCCCCTGAACTCCCTGCCTCCTTTCTGGTCATGCCTGGGACCGATTCTCCCAGATCCTAAGTCCACCCGACATGGGAAATTGAGGACATCAGCTTCCTGGAAGGTGATGAAGGTTGGGCTGTTTCATAACCATGCAGTGGGTGTTTTGAACTGTTGTGTTTTCAGTGTGATACTGAATGACAGTGGTGGTTTTAGAGACTTCTAAAATGTCATCTGCTAGAAAGAGTTCCCAGGCAATACTGCCCTGTGTTAAAAAGTAGTCTCAGTAGCCCATCATGTGAGAACCAAAAAGAGCTCAAGATACTCCCAGCAGGGGCTCCTGGGGTGGCTCAGTAGGTTAAGCATCTGCCTTGGGCTCAGGTTATGATCCCAGGGGCCTGGGATCGAGCCCCACATAGGGCTCCCTGCTCAGCAGGAAGCCTGTTTCTCCTTCGGCCTCTCCTCCTACTCGCGTGCACATGTGCTCTCTCTCTCTCTCTCAGATAAATGACTTAAGTCTTAAAAAAACAAAAAACAAGATGCTCCCAGCAGTTCCTGTTTGGAATACGCCACTCACAGGGGAGGAAAACTTTAGTTTCCAACCGTATCCCCTCAGGGTTTATGTTGAAACACTTCTACTACCTACTCAACTTTGCAGATTGCACCTGGGGCTCGGGTTACCTTCACCTGAGTTTCCATTTGGCCGGTAATTGGCTACTAAACCTCAGCCCTAGGTGTTAGGTACCTTTGCTCTGGTCCTTAACAGTAAGAGTATTCAGGGACTGTTTGGGACTCTGCACAACAGCCCTTGTGTCCACGGGCTTCTGTTTCTGTCACCTCTCTATAGCAGGAGAAGGAATGCAGTCAATAGGCAAAACCATCCTCAGGGTCAACTAATCATCAGCAAAGATCTTTATGCTCTGGACCAGCATCGCCACACTCTTAATGTCCGGCAGTTCTAGGAAATAGGCGTCAGAAGACCCTGCGCCCTACAGCGTTCCCCTTGGGTATCTATCCTGGACTTCAGGTCTCCAGGGCCAGCTCTCCCAGGAGTCTTGATGCTGAGCAAGCAGAACCCAGGCCTCAATATGGCCCAACAGCCTAGCCTGACATCTAGTCCAGAGGACTTGTTTAGGCAGATCAGCGCAGGGATACAAAGATGAGAGGTTTCAACAGCATTTCAGGAAACCTTTCTGGACTGATTAGTGTCTGAAATGGAAAATATCAGAAATACAGATGAAAAGAAAACGTCCAGAAAGTGTCCATTCAGTGATACAGTGGAAAGATACCAGGTTATTTAACCTCTGTTTCCACTAATAATTGCAAAGTTTTTCCCAAGGGATAAAATAAGATGCAAAAACTTGAAAAACCCTGCACAGTAAATTTGTGAACTTGACATCCTAAAGTGTACAGTTTGTCTTCGTCTAGAATGATGTTTTCATATTTTGATCTTTCAGCAAACCCATGGTTGTTTCAGTAGGCAAATAGCTAGTATCAGTATACTTGGGTTTTCTTTTTGTTTTTTGTTTTGTTTTTAAGAAAATTAATTTGCCTAAAGAATGTTGAAGTTCGATACTTCTGGTTCCCAATGTTTAAAAGTCTCTGACTCCTCCGCATTCAAATGCTCCCTATAAACGTCAGAGTAAAGCTGTCTTCCTTACGAGCTGAGGGGAGAAAGAAGAGTGGCTTCTATTTTCCTAAAGGAAGAGCGCTTTTCCGCAGGGAGCTCCAGAATCCCATTCGCGTTCCCTGGTGGATGCTGCTAATGGTGATGATGCCGATATCACTAGGCAATAGATTGCACTGAAGCGAGGGGTGTATTAATTGCTTCAAAACAGGCATCCTGGCAAGGCCTTGGCAAGGCCAGGCGGCTGCAGATGAAATCCATCTGGATCCAGAGTCTGTCCATCCGCACAAACATGAAACATGGACGTGCACGCAGTTAGAAAAAACCCACTCTGTTCCATCTAGCTACTTGATCTGTCCAATTGCTTACAGCCAGGGTTCTCAAAGTATCTGAACCAGCAGCATCAGCAGCATCTGGGAACATGTTAAAAAATGTGTTTTCTCAGCTGCACCCCAGACCTTCTGAATGAGAAAAATAGTTTGTGTCTTTACAAGCCCTCCAGCTGATTCTCATGCATAATCAAGTTTGAGAACTACCAGTTTCAAGATATTTGTGACAGAGAGAGGGCCACTGTGTACGTGTGCCCACCTCTGCAGTTCTCCGTGTGGCATACTGGTGTTCTAGCAACCTCCTGGCTTTCTTTATGGGCCACGGGGGACCAGGGTATTCATCAGCTTCTGGAATAATGCAGCCCCCACCCCTATTCTTGGGAATTTTTTCTTGACGGTAATTCACATGCACCCCGAAGTGTGAGAAGTTCTGACCAGGCAGCAGATGAGCAGTGCAGATAGGAGGATGCCAGAAGGGATCTTCCAGAATTAGAAGTGAATTGAGTGCTGAGAAGGTTAGCATTACCAAACAAGCACATCCAGGGGCGCCTGGGTGGCTCAGTGGGTTAAAGCTTCTGCCTTCAGCTCAGGTCATGATCTCAGTGTCCTGGGGTCAAGCCCTGAAACAGGCTCTCTGCTTAGCAGGGAGTCTGCTTCTCTCTCTCTCTGTCCCTCCTTCCCATTTGTGTGCTCTCTTTCTTTAAAAAAAAAAAAAAAAAAAAAAGGCACATCCAATAATAAAAGATTATTTCTGCTCCCCTGGTGAACAAGTAAGAATAAGAAACAAGTGGAGGGGCGCCTGGGTGGCTCAGGTGGTTAAGCCGCTGCCTTCGGCTCAGGTCATGATCTCAGGGTCCTGGGATCGAGTCCCACATCGGGCTCTCTGCTCAGCAGGGGGCCTGCTTCCCTTCCTCTCTCTGTGATCTCTTCCCTTCCTCTCTCCTACTGTGATCTCTCTCTGTCAAATAAATAAATAAAATCTTTAAAAATAAATAAATAAATAAATAAAAGAAACAAGTGGAACCGGGGAGGAGGAGGAGGAGATCAATCCGGGGAGAAGATGGAAGACAAGAAATTTGGGGGCAGCAGTTTTCTTTCTCTGAGCCCCACAGCTGAATGCATCCCGGCCGGATCATCGAGGCTCCCAAGCTCCCATTTGCCTTTATGCCCACAGACTGCTGTGCTGTTCGCATCAGTCGGGTCCTCTGATTTTCGAGACCGAACTTCTTCAAACGTCTTCTTCCTTCGGAGAGTTTCAGGAACTCCTTCCTTTTCATCAGGCCCTTTCCGGCTACGTGGGTTTCATCATCTGTGCAGGAGGCAGAAGGAAGCAGCTGTTTGCAGTGTCCTGAGCACCAGCTGGGTTAGGTCTAGGATGTTATTTCCCAAAGCGTGTTCCTGAGGGGCCTGGTGGCCCACAGCTACCCCCACAAAAATACAGTGTGTCAAATATATTTTAGAAATGCCCAGGTTACACCCAGTCTTCCATTTACAAATTTATGTGCAGGTTAGCATGGGAAAAGTCTAGGTACCCCCCCACTCCCCCTCCCCCCTGCTTCAGAGACCGGAGACAATAGGCAAGGCCAGAGGAGTGGACTTAGAAATGGGATCCATGTGTAAGGGACAGGCACCGCCCCGTCCTGAAGAAAGTGTGGAAAGAACTTGGGGACATACCACATTTGGAGAGGGACAATATCGACTCAAGCAGAACATTTTGCTTTTTCTTTTACCAAACACCCCTCTTTGTTCTTATCAAGCTGGGGGAAAGGCAGCAGAGCAGTGGCACAGTGGGAAGGGCTGAGCATTGGCATGTAGGGTCTGAAAGTGTTCAGAGGTCTGCGTTCTGAGATGGTGGTTCACATGGGGCCCTCAGAAACCATTGTGAGTCTTGTCTGCCCAGGCCCAAAGGGTGGCAGGGAATTAGGCAACAGGCATGGACAAAAATTCACTGTCTATGACTGAACAATGATGAATGTCTAAGTACATTTTTACTCTCCTCTTGGTCTTGAATAGGCTTTCTGTCGCACAGTGATGAGCCACTATTCCTCAGTTGCGCTTTTGCTTTTTGCAAGCAGCTATCCATTGTCCATATTTTCCTTTTGTTTTAAGAGGGTAGTTCCCAAGACCGTTTTAGGAGTGGACATGTCTGCATATGCCATAAGCCCAGCCAACAGTGTAGTTTTGAGTCAGCCTCTTCCTTCTCCTGTACGCTTCCCTGTTCCTCACACTGGGGCACATTTGGGCTTCAGGAGGTTTGGAGGACATCATTGCCCTGCAGGTATCATTCCTTAGAGAACAAAAGAGTTTTGAAACTCTCTCCCCCCTAACGACCCCCCACACATACATGTGGCAACTAAAAGGGAAATAATTCCAATTGTTTAAGTTTAAGAGAAAAACTGTTCTACTAGTCAGCTGAATCACAGATCCTTGAAATCTTAGGAATGGCATTTGTTCCAAAAGGAAGATGAAGCAGTGGTATCAAGGAGAGTGGCTCTCATGAGGTGTTTGTTTTGTAGATAGTTGCGGTTGTGATTGCACTTTGGTGTGTATGTTTTCTGCTTTTCTGAAGCATCTCACACCCGTTTCTGGAAAGAAGTATATCCGTAACTCATAAGTCCCATATCATATCTCCAACATGGTGCCCACCATTATTTGCCTGGACACCTCACTCAGTGTGGAAGGGCAGAAAGATCTGGCACAAGAAAGATGAACTTGAATCCTAGGTCTTCTAACAGGAGGGTGACCTTCCTTCCCCCTCCAGTCCCTCATCTTCAAAGCAGGAATCGTTGGAGGATGAACCATAATAACTACCATTTGTCACACATTTACATTACTACCACTGCTGCTAAGCAATTTCCATAAATTTCCTCATTTTTCTCCCAATATCCAATGAGATCTTTTACCTCTGGACTGGGAAGGGCTTTCCAAGCACAAAACCGTCAACGACACTTCAAAAGAAAGCAAGCTATTGACTTAACTACATTAACACTTGGATTTAAACTCAAAGGGACTAATACGCTTAATATAAAAATTTCAAAACTTCAGATCTTTATAGAAAAATAAGCAATGCTAGGAGTAAGTCAGAGAAAAGCAAGTAAAGTAACTAAAAAAACCTAAATATTTAATATCACTGGTAATCAAGGAAATTAACATAAAAAGAATACCATTTTTGCCTATCAAATTAAAAACAATATTTTCCTTTGCAGTGAAAATACTCAGCGTTAGCTAGGATATAGTGAAAGCCACACCCTTTTATGTTGTTGGTGGGCATGTAAATTGGAATAACTTTTCTCTAGAGCAGTGCGACAAAATGTGTCAAGAGCCTCCATAAATGGTCACACTCAGTTGATCTGGTAATTCCACTTCCAGGAACTTATCCTGAGGAAATAATCAGACATGTGGGCAGGGATTTATGTAAAAATGCTAACTTCTGTATTATTTTTCATTGATTACAACCCAAATGACTAACAAAAGAAGGTAACTCCATATATGGGACGGAATGATATACAACCATTAAAAATTTTGTTTTAAAGAATATTAAATGATATGAGGGAAATTTTCAAAATGAATGAACAATAATTATCTCAATTTTATAAAAAGAAAAAAATACATAAGCTAAAAAGAACTGTGCCCCAAAACCCAAAATGTTAGCAGTGATCTGTGTTTAGGTGGGATTGTGGGTGATGTATATATTATTTACACTTTTCTTGATTTGTTCAGTGGGATCCAGAGAAAGAGAAGGGAAGTGTGTGAGATTGCATATTATAAAACAGTGTTCTTCAAGCTGGTCATGAAATAGTCAAGTAGAGAGAATTGTAATTAATGTCAACAGAAATAGTTTTAAGGCCTTCTCCAGGATTGATAGGTCTCGTGTACCAAGTAAATCAAGAAAGATAGACATGGAATCAAGGGTGCATTCACACATTCACAACTGGGATAGGTTTTTTCTTCAAATAAAACCTCTGCCGGGCTAATGTTGGACACCAGCATATTGTCGAACATTAGTCATTAGCATTCATATTACCTGCTGATCCTATTTTTTTCACTCCAGTTTTCTGACTATAGAGATGATTGGGTGAAGATCTCTTTTGTATTTTATGTGAATTAAGAAATAGGCTCACTAACTACACGAAATCTGCACGGCAGATACTGGGATTTTGAAGTGAACTTGTAAAGATGTCAGATGATACCAAATGGTTCTGTTTGGGCAGAACCATCACAAGTACGAGCCTGCATATTTGGGAGGGTGGGTCGCTTTAATTAAGTTTTCCAGCAGCACAGCTATTAAGATATTAGC
Source organism: Mustela nigripes (assembly GCF_022355385.1). Lineage (NCBI taxonomy): Eukaryota > Metazoa > Chordata > Mammalia > Carnivora > Mustelidae > Mustela > Mustela nigripes. Next base: position 134,685,456 of record NC_081558.1, on the reverse strand, counting down.
CAAACTAAACCCCTCCTTACTCCCCTTTCCAACCTTACAGTTACTTTGTTACTTTCTCAGGACTGCACTTGACCAGCAGAACCTATATCAGCATGGCCTTTGTAACTATGTAAAGCGGCCTTCTACTCTGTGGCCTGCACACAGACATACACACACACACACACACACACACACACACACAAACAACATGCTGTAGCTCTTCAGTATGACACAACTCCCTTGGTACATGCCAAAATGGAGAGCTATCCAAATAAATAGATATAATCAATAAGTGTGAGAGTGGAAAGAACGCTATGGTTTCCAAGAATTGAAAAATGTTAGGGAGAAGGAGAGCAGAGATGAGCTGTTCTTGAACTCGAAGTTCACAAACCAATTAAAACCAAGTATCTGCTGAGACGCCTGGGCGGCTCAGGTCATGATGCCAGGGTCCTGGGATCGAGCCCCACGTTGGGCTCTCTGCTCAGCAGGGAGTCTGCTTCTCCCTCTCCCTCTGCTCTTATACCTGCTTGTGCTCACTCTCATTCTCTCTCTCTCTTTCAAATAAATAAGTAATATTTAAAAAAATAAATATCCACTGGTGGAGCCTGGGGTGTGTATTTTACACTTGACCTTAACCAAAAGACCAAGCCGCTGTGGGAATGTGTATTTTAAATTCTGATGCAACCTGTGGAAGCCGGCAGCTGAGAACCACTGTCTCAGCCGCACTGTGCGGTCATGTATTTTATTCTGCTCTGTTGAATATGGTATCCCACCAGCCCCCGAGGGCTGCGGACCTCATGTCATGCAGCTAGTGTGACTGAGGAGTTGAACCTTTAATTAATTAATTTTTAATGTAAATGTAAATAGCCACATGTGGTTAGTAACCACCACGTTAGAGCAGACTTAACCTATCATGCACTGCCTTCACTTGGGCTGGGAAGAGGCGGCTTTTGAGCCCACCCTTCCGAAGGGTTGTGTGCTTGGCTGCGGACACTGGGATGCTCAGATGACGGCTCCGAGCTTCGAATGTAACTTCTGGGTACCGTGGCCGCAGCTGTGGCTCCGGAACCTCCCTCCGGGAGAGTCAAGGGCCATCCTGCCTCCCCTAGCCACACTCAGGTGCGGGCACTGCGTTGGGTGAGATAACATGCTCATCGTCTTCAGCTCAGAACATCCAACAGTGCTTCTCCCATCCTCTGTCATCCCACAGAACAGAAAACCAAGCTCTCGCTCTCACCCCAGGATTTCTAACTCATGTTTGTTTTTGTAGTTGTTTTATTTTTAACTAAGGAAACCATTTCTAATCTTCTCCCCTGTTGTTTAAAGGGTATAAAAGTTCAGCATGGTGAGTTTTTATGGGACTTTTATGGGAAGCCAAGTGTTGTAAACATATCCGAATTATCACAGTAGTGTAGTTTCCCACATCCTTTTGCTCTGCACACCGACCTGACTTCCCTTCGAAATATGAAACTGATGCGCCCAATTAGAATTCTCCAGCTATTCCAGGCCCTGTGTTAGGGTGTGAACCCGGTGAGATCAGGAGAACTTTTGAACAGACCGCCAAGACTGTAAGCTAGGTGCAGGCAGGGGCTGCGGTCCTCCAGCCTGGGCTGGGTTCCACATGGTAATGTGACACCTGCCTTCTCCTGGAGGCCCGGTGCGTGGTGGCTGAATGAATTCATATTCTTGCAATGGAGAAAGTGGGCTGAAGGTTTGATATACAGAAGAGAGAAGAGAAGACCCAGAGAAAGGCCACATTTGGCATAAAGCTGATTTGATTTGGGGCAAAGTGCTTGTCCTCCACGACTTTCCTCTTTCCTGCTGTCATGTCTAGCAGGTAGCAAGAAGAAAGTTTGCAGCACCCCAGAATCTAGTTCTCTTCCGGTGACGACCATTTAGTACCACCATGGTGATTTCCAAGACCGTGATCATGAAAGGCTCTGAAGGACTGAAATTGCTTCCAGAGGTGAAGCCAGGAAAACTGGGTGTGTTTCAGGCCTTGGTAATCACGTGCTCTTGTGCCGTGGACTCTGGGTTTGGTGTTTCCTCTGAGGTTGCAGTTCTGAGAAACTTAGCAGTTGGACAGGCTGTGGTTATGATATATCCGCCCGCTTATCAGCACTTTTTATTTTCCTGAAATTTTAGGCACAGAAAAATGAGAGAGAATCTATCCGACAGAAGTTGGCACTTGGAAGTTTCTTTGATGATGGCCCAGGAATTTATACCAGCTGTAGCAAAAGTGGGAAGCCAAGCCTTTCCTCTCGGTGAGTGTTCTTTTGAGTTGATTTCCTGATATGTCCCTAATGGATTTTTGCATTCCGACCATACGTTTAATAAAAGATATCTTTTAAACCCTTGAGTGTTTTTTCCCCGTAGTACTACACCTTTATTTGGATTCTAGACAGCTCCCTCCCCACTTGTTGGATTTGCTTTTTGTTTTTTAGTTTTCACCCAGCCACTTGAGGTCATATTTCTATGTTTCAGTTTTTTTCCCCTAAGCACAATTCTGATTTTGCACTGTGATGGGAGAATTTCGCCACACTCTTAATCAAGCCAGCTGATGCTTAGAGAAGTGTGGCAAGCCACCAGAATTCCCATTAAGCAGTCCCAAAGCATCTAACATCCCCCCCAACCCCCGACACATTTGATTGAAATGAATACTGGTAACTGAGAAATACAATTCCCACTTTGATCATTCAATATTTATTACAGTACTTAACCTGTCCTCCAGGCATTTTTCCTTTATCTTAATTTATTTCAGATTATCATTGCTCATTTATTGTAATTTATTTCAGGAGGCCACTGATCATTTGCATAGCTTTTAATTCCAGTTAAAACATATTAAAATTAACATTTTACCTAGAAAACAAGGCTATAGATAGAGATTCCCAAACTTTAATATGCATGTGAATCACTCCCTATATAAAATGCGCCTGTATTTACCATGTTAAGCCAGGGTGGGAGACGCATGATAACATTCATGCATTTATTCAACCAACAGATCTCCACTCTCTCCTTCCTGAATTAGACACTTCAGTGTCTATTTAAATCTATTCTATCTGGCTTTCAGTAAGCCTTGTATTTCAGTCTCTTCCTTAGAGACTCCTCTGAATCAGCGAAAGTCAGAAAGCATACCCATGCTCTCATATATGCACATACAGGGGTCACCGCTGCGGCTTCCTACGTGGGGACAGAAGTGGAGGAATCCCGGTGTCTCCTCCTCGGCTGGGTGCCACCTGTGTCTCCTAGGATTCCCTCACTTTTCTCACGTGTCATTTCAGAGCTGGAAGGCCGGCCTTCCCTTTGAAGGAAAGCATCTCCTTCCCTTCCCAGTAGGATGTGGCTGGGGGAGCTCTGGGGACCAGCAGACTGGGGATTAGTCCTAGTCAGTTTCTGATTTTGAGACTTTAACAGTTTCATTGTACCATACCACAGTCTTTGGAAGATGAGGGTATTTGACCACACAGATCTCTACTGCTTTTCTCTAATATTCCCCAAAGCACCAAAAGGTCTTCTTCTAGAAGCCCCATCTCTCTGCTCAGCTAAGTCGCATTCATCTGGCCCAAATGGGAGGTTTTGTTTTTAAAATCAAAGTCTGTCTGTCTGTCTCTCTCTCTCTCTCTCTCTCTCTCACACACACACACACACACACGTAAGACTCTGAAAATAGCATTAACAATAACTATAAGATGTATGATAACAACACAAAATACAAGTTACTGTCCCTGTCCCATCTGTCTCTATCTTCTCCCACTCTCCAGAAACGATGACTCTCAACTCCTTCGCTGTTTCTTCTGGTATTTTACCTATACATCTCTAAGTAGAATGCTTATTCTCTTAGTCTTTACATAACCATTCACGGACTACCAACTATAGAACATGGCGATTCACATCTTCTACAGACATGGCACTGTAACTCCCCATAGTCTCCCTTTATAATTATTTCATAATCTGTTGTCAAATAATGGTCGATTGTTTACATCATTAAGATCGTCAGTTTTTTACACTGAACCATGTAGTAAACGGATTACTTGAGAAACATCATGGTTTGTCTTGCAATGAAGACCACCCCATTTTTCCCATTGCCGGGGCACGGTTTTGGCTGCTGTATTACCTTCCGCTGTGTGAGTGTATCATACCTCATTCAGCCTCTCTTCAGACCGTAGAGTCCTTTCAGAGTTATTTTGCTCTTGTAAGCAGTGCTGCTCATGAACACTCTTGACCATGTCTCCTGCTGTCCATATGCAAGTGCTTCTCTTTGGTGCACACCTAGGAACAAACTACTAGAAAAGTACGTGAATGTTCACATCCGGAAGATAATGCCGGACATGTTACCCTGCTACCAGCAATGTTGCCGAAATCCTGTGGGTCCGTAGTCTTTCTCACGTGATACTGCCAACCCCTTTTACATTTTCGTTAAACAGGTATTAAGTAGTATTTCATTGTGTTTATGAGCCATCTTTGCTTCCCCTTCTGTGAAATGTCAGTTTCGGTCTTATGTCCAAATTTCTATCCGATTCTTTGTGCTTTTTAAAATTGTTTTATCAACGTCCTTTCATCATGATACTCATCCTTAATATGGTGTATGTATTGCAGAAATCTCTTCCCAGGCTGCAGCCTGTCTTTTCACTTCCTCCCTGTGTCTTCTATGAACAGGGTTCTTTTTATCAAGCTTTCATAGTCCATGCTTTCTGTATCCCATCCAAAAAATCTTCAACCCCAAGATTCAAAAGACGTTAACCTAGATTTCCTACCAAGAGTTGAAAGTGACTTTCTAAAGTCTGTAATCAATCAGGTGTTGGTTTCTTGATATGGTTATGGAGGCGATGTCTGATTTCATCTTTTTCCATTTACATGACCGTTTTTTCCATCCTGTTGATTAGACAATCCCTCTTTTATTCACTGATCTGACAGACCACTTCTGCATATATGAAACATAAGTGGGAATACATTCGGTTTCATTGGTAAGTGTTTCTACCCCTGCACCAACACCATGCAGCCTTAATTACTGTAGCCTCAAAGTAAGCCCTAAAATCTGGACAGGCAGGCAAGTCCCTCTCCTCTTTTCCTTCAGAAGTGTGCTACCTGTTCTGGCTTTTGTATTCCTCCATATCAACTTTAAATCATCTAATCAAGTTCAACAAAGTACTCTCTTGGGATTTTGACTAGAATTGTACTGAATCTATAGATCAACTCAGGGAAGAATGCATTTCCACAATATTCTATATCCCTACCCATCAGCTCAGCCTTTCTCTCCTTTATTTGATATAATTGAATATTTCTAAATAAAGTTCATAATTTCTCATTTAGAGAGATTATACAGCCTTTGTTTTATTTATTTCTAGATACTTGGCATTCTGGTATAATTTTAAGTTCTCTTTGGTAATGCATTCTCATTGTTTTGCTGCTGGTGAACAGAAATGCAGCTTCATTTTTATACTAGTCTTAAATACACCCACTTTGTTGTAGTGTTCCTACTATTTGTCTGCCCTCCTGTTACTTCTAATAAAGTTGTCTGTAGATCATTAGGGATTTTTAAATACTATCATCTGAAAAATAGCAACTTTACTTATTGCTTTCCAATCCTCACGTATCTGGTTTTTTTCTTTTATTACATGGTTAGGGCCCTGATAAAAAATGGTAGTAGTTGGAATCTTTAGCTCATTTCTCATATTAAATGAGTACTTCTAGTGTTTCCTTATTTCGGATGATGTTAATTTTAGGTTTTCTTTAATGTTTCTCTTTGTGAGTTAATTATTTCCCTTATATTCACAAGTTATAAAGAATTTTCACCATGAATCGGTATGTAACTATCGTAAGCTTCTTCGGCATCTGTTGAGATCATTATATGATTACCTTGCTAATGTATTAATGAATTACAGGTATAGATTTTTAACATATTGAACGATCCTTGCATACCTAATATAAAGCAAAATTGGTTGGATTTTTTCAGACACTATGAATTTTATTTATAACATTTTATTTAGGATTATTACACTTATATTCATGAGTGACATGGGTCGGCTGTATTCTTTTCCTACAGTATTTTTTTCTTGTTTTTATATCAGGGCAGTGCTGGCTTAAAAGTTAGTTGGCTACTATCCCTTCTTCCATAATGTCTAAGAAAAGTCTGCATAATATTGGAATATGCTATTTCTCACCTGTATAAACATCAGGCCTGTTATTTACTTTGCATGTTTGCTCTAACTGCTTCCAGTTTTTAGATGGTGTTAAGGTTGTACATGCTTCTTATTTCTTCTTAGGTCAGTTCTGGTACGTTGTATTTTTCTAAGAATTTGTCCCATTTTGTTTAGTTTTCAAAAATTTTTGAAATGATGCTTTCTCATTTTACAATGGGTATTAATTATAGGGATATTGCTTAAAATGTTTTCTTCTGATTTCTACATTGTCCATGGTTTTTTCTGAGTTTATTTTTGTTTGTTTCGATTTCTGCCCATCAACAATTAATGTAAAATGCTAAATGCTGTAAGTGAACTGCACAGTTGGGGCTTGGTGACATACATTGTTTCCTCTGAGAGACCTTCCCTGACCACCCAATTAAAAAGTAAACACCCAACATACCTATCATTTTCTCTCCTCTTACCCTGCTTGTCCTCTTACCCTAATTTGCTTTTCTTTGTGGTCCTTATCACTACCTGATATTGTGTTATATATAGTTTTTCTTTTTTTGATTCATTCTTTGTCTAGTACTCCAAGAGAGTCCATATTTTGTTCTCCACCATAACTATTGACTGAATAATGCCTAATAAGGGGATGCCTGGGTGACTCCGTCGGTTAAGAAACTGACTCTTGATTTCGGCGCAGGTCATGATTTCAGGGTCCTGGATTCGAGCCCTGTGTCAGGCTCCATGCTTAGTGGGGAGTCTGCTTGCGGATTCTCTCTCTCCCTCTCCCCACTCGCCCTGCTCACGTGCATTCTCTTGCTCTCGCAAATAAATAAATAAATAAATAATTCTTTAAAATGATAAAAATAAATAGTGCCTAATACATCGTCACTAAAGATTTGCTGAATTAAGGAATGGTGAACTTCCCCTTAGAATGGTCAGATAAAAGTGCCACTATTTCATTAGGGTACCTCCAAATAAAAGTATGTAAAGCTCTTTTCTTTTGGATTCTGAGTTGCCACAGACAACTCTCCAACCTCATCCCAAGGAGTTTTAAGCCCGGCTGCCAGGATTTTAAGACTCTAGCGGGGAAATGGTTGAAGGTTCAACATGCAGAATGCTGTTTATTCCTTTGATGTCAGAAAAGGCCCTCAGTTTGATACTTCAGCCATGTCTGAGTGTGTCTCATTTCCGAGCTCCTCTGGTTCAACCTCTCAAGGTAGTAAACTTCCTCGTTCCGCCAGGCCATGGGTGGGCAGGGCAGATAGAGGGTCCGAGCAGTCCTTTCGGTTGTTCCGTCAGTCTTTCTTTGGGTGCAGCCCCGGCCCACTCCCTGGTCTGCAGATGTACCCAAGCGTGTCTGGGACTCTACAGCACACACCCACGTGCTTCCTCCACCAGTGTTCCCTAGACGTACCCAGCGAACTGAAATGTTAAGTCAAATACTTCTCACCCACCTGCATTTTATCTTCCAACATTTCATCACACTCTCTTGTGTGCTCTTGTCTCCTTTTCTACTTTCTTCGCCCCTGGAGGTTTATGCCTTCTTTCTTCCCTTAATATTATCTTACCAGGATTTCAGAAGAGAAACTAGGCAAATACCTGTGTTCAAAATGCCATGTTGAACTTGAAGTCTCATGAGGGTTTGGGCCAGATGGCTTCCTGGGGGATGGTTTTTATTGTTTCTAATAGCAGAAATATCTCCTCAAATAAAATCCTGTGCAGAAACCCTGTGTACAAAACCACACTGTCCTCCTATGGTTCGGGAAGACTGGAAGAAGAGAGTCTGGGATACCCCTGCCCAGTAAATGGCCCCCTGTCATTTCCCCTCAGGGCCGCTCTGCATCTTCCCCGTTCAGCCCACCTCCCCAGGCCTTCATGGGAGGGCCTCTCCCCAGCACTCCCTATACCCCCCACCCCGAGCCCACCCAGAACTCCTCAGGCAGAGCCAAATCTGAAAATCACTGAGTCATCTACCCCCGGTGGAGACAAGAGCTCTCGAAACACATGGATCCCACAGTAGCTCATAACAAGCTCCGCTTGTTGACTCGCCATAAGGAAGATTATTTATATCCTGTTTCTTCAGATGTTTTCATCTCCACGTTCTGGGATGAGATCATCCTCTGTGAGAACACGGTGACTTTTTGGGTACCCTTTAAGATGATGGCTAATGACAAGACTTAATGTTTCTAAGAAATATCACTTTCTCCCTGTAAATGGAAAGTCTGCACAGACTGACTGTCATTTCCCCTTGTCAGTGATAATGTAAGAGAAAAGCCTCAGGAAATGTTCAGTTGCAATTGTGTAACCCACATTCACCATTCCTATTCAAATTAATTTTTTTCTAATGTATTACAATCCCCGAAATTCTTCATTGAGCTGGAAATACCTCACCTCTTACTTACAAAAGGACTTGAGGGATGTTAAGACTTGAAAGTCCATTAACATGGTGCCCCAGAATGCACCAGAGTACATATGCTGAATTATTAAGTCAACAGAACCAGGTAAATCTTTTTTGACTGTACGACTCCAAAGAGCTCAGTGCTCAATTTTAAATGAGGCTGAGGACTTAAAATTAATTGGCCAAGCAATTAATTCTGAAGTGCTAAGCTTACTTTTAAGACAAGATGGCCCCAAGGAAGTGGGACCTCTGGCAAAATCACGGAGTTCTATTTATGTATGAAGGTGCATTTACCTGTAAAAATTAACTTCATCCACACTGTGTGAGAAATTCTGAAGTAACATGAGGGTCTTCTGGGAAGACATTATGAGCAGCTCCTGTGAGTTTAAGTGCCTCCGAGTTGCCCTTTGGGTTTCAACCCCACTGAATTTTTCTAATTGGTGCTGTCTCCCAAAGCACTTTTTCAAAGAGTGACAAGCTGTTAAATGTAAGCGAGGCTTACAATAATCCCGTAAAGACATTTCATGCCGAATACTGCAGCAAAAGAATTTTTGATATTGCTTCATTGCTAATTAAATTTGACTTACACTGAAATACAGCAAATTTAGGAAGCGCCATTTTTTTCTTCAAAACGTGCTAATCCATACATAATCAGCCTTTTCGAACTGAGACTGTATGACCTTTGTTATTTTTCCCTGCTTAGAAATGTTTTGGTGAAAGCTTAAAAGGAAAGGAGAAAAGTGAATTATCTACTCTACTTTTGAAATAGGTTTCTAAGAAATATTCAGTGTAGCCATCTTCTTCTTCTTCAAAAAAAAAAAATACTTCTTTTCTCTTATTACTGGTATCATACTTTCCTATAAAATACGTTTTCATTGACCAAATTAAGCTCGAATCATTGTTACATTTCAGAATCGGAGTTGATACAGCTCAGTGTTATTGAAGGACTGGGAGCTGGGGTGGCTGCTGTGAGAGTACAGAGCTGTCATTAAGTAAGAGACAGTGGGGAAACCTTTCCTTTTTCAGACATGACAACCTGATCTGACGTTGTGGAGAAGAGGTTTGCGGCCTTCTCCGTTCTCCTTGCCTCAGACAACCATAAAATAAACCTGACTCTTCCTCTCTTCTTACCTGACCCCTAGGTAGATTTTTACTGACACACATATAAATATAAATACAGTCTTCTTCATAAAGTACACAGCAGGAGGGTGTAACCCAGAAGAGGCTATACCCTTTTCTCTAAACACTGTAAATATTATGAAAAACAGAAATTCCCCAGAGAGCTTTTGAGCAGCTGGTTTGAATAATGATTACTGTTCACACATCTCAACCATTCCAGCATCCCCAAATCAGAGCCCACTTCTTTGTTATTCTTATAGGTTTCTTGGTGTTTTGTGTTTGGGCTGGGGATGGAGGCCCTAGAGGCACCCGGCCCAGGGAGTCGTACCAACTGGACAAATAACAGTGATCAAGAGAACTTTTTTTTTTTTTTTTTTAAGATTTTATTTATTTATTTGACAGAGATCACAAGCAGGCAGAGAGGGAAGCAGAGTGGGGGAGGGGGCGGGAAGTAGGCTCCCTGCTGATTAGAGAGCCCAATGCCAAGCTCTATCCCAGGACCCTGGGATCATGACCTGAGCCAAAGGCAGAGGCTTTAAACCACTGAGCCACCCAGGCGCCCTTTAAGAGAGCCTTTTAAAGAAACTGGATTCACGGGAGCTTTGGATATGAGGAACTGGGACTCTGTATATATAATCTGCCACAGAATCCCAAGTTGAACCAGTATCATTTTGCCAGGAAAGCAAATCGCCCTTTTGTCTCTAACAGTAATAATTTTTACATTATTTCCTTGAGAAGGAAGCCGCATACTCCTGTCTATCCAGCATGGGTAAGGAAAGAGGTTATCCCATTTCAGTGCAATGAAATTTGCCTTCTGTGGCCTATTTCTGGAAGTAATAGGTACATACTAGAGCAGCAACCTATTTATAACATGCAACATATCTTTTAAATGTCATATTAATCTCATACACGTGTACCAATAATTTGCTTGGGAAACCCTTCATGTAAGTAATTCCAAGATACATGTCATTGTAAATGGTAGTTTACAAATTATTTTTTTATACTGTTTGAAAAACGGTTAGGCAGTCTACGGGAAACCTATCATTTTTTTATGTCCTCCTCCATGGATTAGCTCTACAATTCTAAAATACCACCATTTTAGAAGTAAAGCAAGATTTGAAGTGGATCTTTTGAGGCTTCGTAAGATTAAAATGGCAAAACACATTTAATTATGTAAGCAATTCTTCTCTCTCACAAACCTGAAAGAAAAGCAAAATGGTATTTGTGAAATTTTCTTTGTCTAATAAATAGCCTCACTTTACAATAATGCCAATGACCCCAGTTTAATTAGGTGCAATTAATTTTGTGCGAGCGAAAGTTGACATCTTGCTAGAGGCATAACCAGCTGTACCCTGTCTTATGAATTTTTTTATTATCACCAATGAGAATTCAATTGTCGGAGCTATTGCAAAAGCGTGGGAGGCAGGGAGGAAAAGGCCACAGGGCTGCATTTTATATTTAAAAATGGCTCCAGCGGACAGCTAAATGTTTAATTAAAAGAGCTTCTAGGAATGATTTTTCATTGGCACTCATCTCTGACAAGTTATCATGACTTTATTGCTATGGTTCGCACTCCCTTTGGACAGTGCTCCCATACATGTGTCTGGACACATGCAGCTCAAATGAAGACCGGGCTCCTCTGAGAGTTCACAAAAGCTTCGCTGCCACGAGGAAACACTCCCACTGTCCGCAAGTGAGCCGTGGCATCTGGAGGTCTAACTCAGCCCCTTTGTTCAGTCTTGTAAAATTTCTGTGCCCCTCACATTGTTCTCATCCAGATTATCACATGCATTAAAATCCCATGGAAGGTATTTTGAAAACCCACTGCGAATGGAATAGTGACACACGCCTCCTTCACACTTAGAGTTTTTAATTTTAGTGATTGAAAGAAGACTTTTGGACCCATTTGGATATACACTTTTATATTACCTGTGTCTTGTACGTATTAAAAAAAGAAGAAGAAGAAGAAGAAAATGTAAAACATGTTGGTTAAGGTAGTCCAAAACCCTCTTCATGTTCAGAACCCAACTCTCCATTTAACCACTTTGCCTCCGAGTTGTCAGCCTTTACTTTTCCGCACAGTGACGCCCTCTATGCCGTCAGGAGATGCTGGGCGTCACCTTCCAAGCCACCGGCCTTATTCCACAGGTTTGGATGCTGGAGCTTTGTGGTTCTTACCAGAAGGCACAACCACCTGAGCTACCGGATCCCACCTCTTCACGAGGGCCGCAGGGTGGGGGAGGGGGGGACTGCTCAGTGAAACAGCCCTGCCACCAGCCACCCGAGTGGCCGAGGCTATGAGACACCTGACTTTAAAGATGACAAAATATGAACCACCATGCTTCGTAGACTCGATGAAATTCTGTAGCTCTGCATTCTTTTGAATGACTGCATGTAATTCAAGTGACCACAAATCAAATCATGAAAAAGAATGTCTTAGACGTAAAGCTTACTCTGCAGCCACACGTTGGTGATCGCCAGCTGTTTTTAGACATGAATATACAAAGTGGTGAGAGCAGGGTTCAGTGTACAGCAGAGTAAAAGAATTTGCACTTGAGAACGTCACCCGATCTAGTCATACCCCTCAAAACCAGGCACAGGCACTGACTCTCCAGCTGCCATGGCTTTACCCCTGACACGTGAACGTTGTCCTCCATCCGGAAGCAGCAAGCATATGTTCATCTCCAGCAGCTGAAATTCATCAGCAAGCCAGACAAATACAAGTTTGAACCCTGGGCTGAGAGGAGTAAATCAGCAGGCTGGCTTTAAAAACACAGCCGCCTAAATGTCTATCAGTTACTTCCGAGTCTAAAATGTACAGCAGATCCAGAGGTGGGGGGTTGAGTAGAGAACGGGGCTGAGACTGGGCCTGGAAGGGATGTCAATAATTGAATAAAAGAGTCCATCTCCAGAAATGTTCCCTTAAAAGAAGATGGTTCCTGCTGCCCTCCGAGAGGATCTCCCGCCCCCAAACCCCCTGCCAAAACCAAAAGGCCAGCCTGACTCATATGTGAGTCAGGCTCCCTGCATAGCCACCGTCTGAGTCAGACACACAGCCATCCTCTTCCAGCTGTCAAACATTTCATCCTCCTCACCTTTCCTCCAACACGCAAGTGCTAATCAGCTCACCCATTTTCTCTCCTTTTCCCTTTTTAATTCCTGTTAAATGCCCACACATGGCAACTCAGAGGCGCTCCGAAGAGAGAAATTCAAAGTCAACTGAATTTCTTCCACCAAAAAAGATCTAGGTATATATCCTGCCATTTTTTTTCTATGCATAATATATCTTCACATTTCTGTTTACAAAATTGGAATCATACTATACCTACTGTTTTACAGCCTGATTTTTTTTCTTCACTTAACAGCGTATCAGGAACATTTGTCCGTGTTCCTAGCTGTTCTTCTATCATATGTAGTTTTACTAGGTGTATAATGGTCATTATATTTCACCAAACATACTTAATCAATCTCTTATTGTTGGACATTGGAATTGTTTCCAGTTTTTGTTTTGTTTTGTTTTGCTTTGCTTTCTTTGTTCATCTTTTTTTCTTCCATTCATGAGTTTATTCTATCCTTCTTAAAGTGCCATGGCTTCTCAAAACAGACTCTTCTGGAGTAAAATACCGGCCTTGTGACTTGTGCAATTTAACCTCTGAGCCCTCATTTCCTCATAGGCAAAATAAGGGTCATGATATTTACTCTAGTGAATTGGAGGGATCGAGGTAATACATATGAAGTGCCTTAATACACAGTAGATGATCCAAAATGGTAACTCTTGGGACGCCTGTGTGGCTCAGTCGGTAAAACGTGTGACTCTTGATTTCAACTCAGGTCATGATCTCAGAGTCGTGAGATCAAACCCTGCATGGGGCTCCATGCTGGGCATGGAACCCGCTTAGGATTCTCCCTTCCTCTCCCTCTCCCCCGCCCTTCCCCCACTCTCTCCCTCTCTAAAAAGAGAGAGAAAACAAAAATAACTCTTTTTTATTTCAGAATGTAAATTGCTTAGAAATCATTTGGCTTTGATTAAGGTGAAAGTAGACCACATTTGGTACCTAAGAGACATGACTGTTTTATTCCGTCATTATTCCAGTATCAGAAGCCTCATTCTGATCTTCAATTCGTGGTAGAAAATATTTCGGATGAAATGCATTTTTTTCAACATGAAGATACTGTAATTCCAAATTTAATTACACGTAAGCGGTCATTAGAAGAAACTAGACACTGATGTGAAATTAGAACCAACAGCTGTCTGGGGAATGCAAGTATTTATAGCTCTTGGGAGAACTGGGTGAGGATATAGGGGCTGTGACGCTTCACCGAAGAAAAGCTGGTGAAGGCCACTTCCCCTTTTCTATCAGTTTCTTATGTGGTGAGAAGATTCTGTGGCTGTGTCATGTTGGATGGCCTCCAGCCATCATGGGAACGTGTACAGATGGAAGGTCCAGAACTAGCCTGAGAAAAGGAAGCAGAAAAAGAAATTATGTGCAAGATTAGGAGGAAAAAAAAAACTAGAGAGGGCCACTCACACCCCAGCCACCTTTGGAGCTGCCTTCCTCAGCTTTTGCAGAAGAAGACAAATGCCTGAGCCCTGTAAGATGTGGAGTCAGGGTGGGACATAGACATAATGTCATCTTTTTTCCCTAGTTCTCTCTGTGGCGTGGAATTTGGAGCTACCGTGAACTTCTCTGGGCATGTGCCTGCCAGTGGGTAGGCTTTCCCATCTCTCCTGCTTTTACCCCCCCCGCCCCCCCCCCCCACCACCACTTAAATCCCTGAAGACCTCCCTTCTTCTGCAGTTCCCTGCTCAGTCTCCCTTCTTGGTTAACACCTTATTTACTAATGGATGTCTACGTCCTAAAAGTATTCTTTCCTCATATAAGGAGTAAAGAGATAGATAAGTAGATAGATAGATAGATAGATAGGGAGTATCTACTACATGTTTTTCAAGTTCTCTTCTGATGCTCTTCATATTCCACATTTCTATCTGTACGCTACGATTTGATGGTCCAAGTACTTGGTACCTGTTAAAAAGACCTGATTTCTGTTTATGGTTCAACTACTAACTATGCATCCGCTTAATGGAGGGGTCATGACCTGTAAATGCCTTCAGGGGTTAGCAAGAAACATAAATGAGTGAAGAAGCCCAGATACAAGGCAATAGGGAGTAGTGGAGACTGTAGCAAACTAGAAACTATACGCCCTGGCCAAAATGGATAGCGGCTGCTCAGCACCAACCTATTGGTGCCATGGAGTTTGCATGTATTACCTATCCTCAGATGAATGAGTGAAGAAGAGACCAGTTAAACAGCCCTTCTGTAATATTAAAAAATCACTTATTGTTCTTTTGTGTGTGAGGGATGAGATCTGCTGGACCAGCCATATTCACACCTGTTATGTAAACACCAGCCTTTTCTAAAAATCCAATAAATGGTCATCCCGTGCACTACACACCACTTAGCAAAAGAAATGAACACAATCCCACTCAAGTAAAAATAAGAATAGCATTCTTATGAAATAGCATTTTAGAATAATATTTTCACAATAACAGATACTGGGTAGCAGAAGAGGAAGGGGTCAGAGTGTGGGGACGGGGAAAAGTCTTTTATCATGGAACAGCAGCACCTCACTTTAACCCCCCTTGGCCCAGTCTGTAGAGACACCAGCACACATTCAGGACCTCTGGAGCTTACCAAAACCTCAATCGTCCCCACATTCCTTCTTCATGACAAATCCTTAGAAAAATGAAGTGTGTTTACAGCTACCCTTGGGTAATTACAACCCAGATTTTATATTCCTTCTCTTTTAAAAGTTTCATGAAACAAAAAAAGATATATGATAAAAATAGAGTGATTATTTATTATGTATAAAGTCTTTGAATAATGCATCATAGATCCATTAAAATAGATGGGAATAACATTTTAATGGCCCAGTCACAAACGAGTTGGGGATATTGAGCAACAAAGGAGAGAGCGGGGCCAGTGGCTCTCACAGCCACTCCAGCTGTGGACAGAAGATGAGCAAGGCGGATCTGAAATCCGTAAGCATACGGGTAGTTCCTTCTCACTCCGCTTCTTGAGGAAAACCAAACAGTTGCCTTAGAATGATAAACACGTGCAGGAGGTATAAGCACACCACGATTATATTACCAGACGCACAGGCAAGATCTAAGAAATCCAGACCTGAGGTTAAGTGTAGTGGGGGGAAGGGCCCCGGATTCAAGAACCAGAGTTTCAGCCTGTGGTCTCTTCTTTGTGACCTCTTGCCAGTTTTTTGTTACCACAATGACGATGTATAATCCCCAAACCCCCCTTATCAGTGGCATACAATAATAAACATTGATTTCTGCTTGGGAGCCTCTAGGTCGGCCAAGCAGTTCTACTGCTCAGAGCTGGGTTCTGATGGGCTTACTCATGTCTGCAGCCCCCCCCCTCCATTTGGTGAGGTGCCTTTTCTGCCAAGCTCTCTCGTGCATTTGGGCTTCAGTGGGACAACTGCTGATCGAGCTCCGTGCTGTGAAGTCACTCATCTGCCCGCAGGCAAGCCTGGACTTGTCCTGAGGGCAGTGGCAGGGCTTCCTGAGGGGGAGATTTGGTACATAGGCATCCCGTTGGCAAGACGTGTCAGAGGCCAGCCTAGGGGTAGGGAAATAGACTCCAGCTCTTGATGGGAGAAGCTGCCCGTCACATTACGGAGGGGGCAGGTGCAGGGAGGGAAGAATCAGGACCATTTTTATAAATCAGGCTGTTACGGGTCTGGGGAGCTTTTGTGACTTCTCTGAGTAACTGTCACCTTGCCTGTTATCGCAGGTGGTTGTACAGCCCAACAAGGGAATACAAGCCAACGTCGTTTTAAACTTGAATTGAGTGCAACAGTTCAAGTGAAGTTAACTAAGGGACGGTATAGGGGATAAAAACCATAGACTCTTCGACGTTTCTGTGTAGACACCGGTGTTCTATGTTGGTTGCTGGGAGACAGCTGTTGCTAAAATCAGAAAACACCAAGTAGTTCTGGGGTTCAGAACTGTCCTCAGAACAGCCCAGTCCCAGTCACCTCAAACCAAGGCCAAGGCCAAAGGCCAGATTCAGTGGCTACCACCCTACTAGAAGTCATCACAGACTTCTAGTAAATAGAAAATGCTACATACTCCTAGATTCAAATTAGGTTTAATTTAAGATGACTTTTTACTTTTAAAATATGCTTTTAATGTGTTTTTTTTTAATGTGCAGTTTTATTTCCCATTATTTCCTAATCCATATATCTTGAGTTTTAGATTAAAAATGGGTTGATTGGAGGGGATGGTTGACAAACTACAGATAATTAATTTTAAACAATCACATTGTTTCTCTCAGAGAATAAACTGGCCTTGTCCTTATATTTTGAAATAAAAGTATTATCTTTATACCAGATTATATTATCACTTGACTAGGTTTTTGAGATACCGTCCTCTTAGTAGTTAAAAACCTTTCACCTCCAACATCCTTTCGCTGTTGTGCGTATTTTAATAATAGTATCTCCAGTAATGGTAGTTGGATATCAGCACGGGTTTTGATGTAAAGGTGTTCCTTGCCTTGAAAGCCAAGCAGACGTTGTCACTGAACGCCCTCTCGCTACATGCCTTTCTGCTGCTAGCTGGTAGGCACTGTCACTAAGGAAGCCCCTGCACTCACACTGAGATGCCCAGAGGACATACTTAGTCTTTGTGTCTTCGTATTTCTGAGCATTTTCAATCTGGAACACCCTCTGCTCAGGTCCTGGGGCTCCCTGTCAGTAATCCTGGGCAGCGGTGTGGTTTTTCACTGCCTCGTGGTCCATAAAGAGAAGTGGTTTCCGGGATAACCAGGACACACACCTTTCTGCTCCAATACCGACAGGCAAGGTAGACGCCAGGCAGCGTTTTGCATGCAACACTGTAGTAAATGCCACTCGAAACATCAAGCAGCCTTGACTTGGATGCCTTAAATTATATAAATTAAATATATATTATAAATCATATAAATTAAATTACATAAATTAAATAATTAAAAGATGAGGATCACATTTCATTTTCCTCTCTGATGATGCTTGCGAGATCCAGGCAAATTGGACCCCTGGCAGCTCAGATTTTGCAAGCCTGGTAGCTGGGGTCTCAGTGAGGCAGGTGGCCTATAGCGCACGTGCAGGGCAGAGGCCCCCGACTGCAGGCTGCAGGAGGGAGCCTCAGAACAGCCGTGTTTCCCCCGGGCGGGAAGGGGTGCAGAAGAAGGCTTATCATTCTTGACCCTGTGACACAGAGGCCTTCGAGAGTACCAGGTGGCCCCACTCACCCCTCAGCCGGGCTGCTGCTCGAGATCTGTGATTGAGTTTCCCCAAAGCCATCTCCGTCTTAAAACCTGCTTAAAGGCTAAAGGCAAACAAATCCTTCTTGAAACCTGAGTCCATTTTAAGATGTCTTTACTAAAATCCCCTCTGAACCATTAGCTGTTATGTCATATAATTTCCTTTTCCTGAGAGTAACATTCTTGGTGATTACTGCTATAAGGAATTGTAAGTCTCAGCCTGTAAGAAGCTCTGCTCAGTTTCCCACGGTGATAATGTGGTACTAAGGCGATTTTCTGAATTTCTACCTGAGGTGTTTTTTCATTTCATTCTGACTACTAAATCTCCCCCCTCCTTTTTTTTTTTTCTTTGCCTTTCCTGAGTTAGAAATGCTGTATGGGTTGGTTGATTGAAGTCTGAGTTGATCCTTAGCACAAAGGTCAGTTGGGGGCAGAACAACAGAATTTATGATCAGACTTTCTTCAGAATGAAAATATATATCCCTGGGTGATTTAAACCTTATTTTGTAATGGTATCACAGGTTATTTTATTATTATTTTTTTAATAATGTGCCTCCAGTGTCGGACACGTCTTTTCAAGACTGTAGCAGCTCGGTAAATAGAAAATGCTACATACTCCTAGATTCAAATTAGGTTTAATTTAAGATGACTTTTTACTTTTAAAATATGCTTTTAATGTGTTTTTTTTTAATGTGCAGTTTTATTTCCCATTATTTCCTAATCCATATATCTTGAGTTTTAGATTAAAAATGGGTTGATTGGAGGGGATGGTTGACAAACTACAGATAATTAATTTTAAA
>NC_081558.1:134650903-134666704 GCF_022355385.1 Mustela nigripes | reverse complement strand
ACTTAATTTATCTGGGATCAAAGGGTAACCTGAATATATTAGATTTCTCTAGGAAAAAAAAAAAATTCCAATGGAAAAAAATTAAAAGGCGATAAATTCTAGCTCAGTAGAAGTCCAAGCTGCCTAATAGTTTAAGACAGCTTGAGGACATTCTGTCAGAGCTACTCAATGCTGGCCAAGGTATTCAAGTAAGTGACTCTAAAGGTCCCTTTACAAAAGCCAAATCACTTTTAAAATTCTGTATTCCTTTGTCTGGGCTTTCAGAAAGTAGAAAAAGGAGGACTGTGAATACGTACAGAGCACCTATCCCATGCTTAGCTCTGAACTATCATCATCCTTCCAACAAAACATAGAATTATTCACCCCATTTTACTGATGAGGAAACTGAGGTTCTTAGAGGTTAAGTAATGGGCCCAGAGAAAGAAGTGAGGATTCAGAACCTAAGTCTGACTGACTCCAAGCCCCCTGATCTGATCACAGTAGAACATGTCCCTTCCGTACCTAGCCAGGGCTTGGCTCCCTGTCTGCAGAGGAGGACAGGCAGGGAACAGAAACGGCCTGCTGAAGGAGAAGGGGGGCCTTTCCCTACCGGACTTTTAGTAATTCCAGAAGTGACCAATAGGTGGCAGTACATACACGTAACTGTGACGGTGTCTGCTTTAAATGGGTAGATTTTCTTTTTCTGGCCCCTGTAATTGTCAATCATTTTCTGTGAGTCATCTGAGTAATTTATACAAAGCATCCCTACCCACTGGAATAAAAAAAGATACTAATGTCAACTATCAGACGAGTTGCTCTTTGCATTTCTGTCTGTGACAGTAATAACGCCGCCAGAGCAATCCAGTGTTGGCTTCCTAACCCTGGCTTGGACAAGTCTCCTTATGGTCCCTTGCTGCTAAGGGGTCTCCTAGGCTGACACACAGACTGGGACAACTGGGGAGGTTTGAAAAATTACTTTTTTAGGGACACCTGGGTAGCTCGGTCGTTAAGCGTCTGCCTTTGGCTCAGGTCATGATCCCGGAGTCCTGGGATCAAGCCCCAGATAGGGCTCCCTGCTCCTCGCGAAGAGGACTTCTCCCTCTCCCACTCCCCCTATGTTCCCTCTCTTTCTGTCTCACTCTCTGTCAATGAAATGAATAAATAAAATCTTTAAAAGAAAAAAAGAAAAATTACGTCGTTAAAAAGTCTTCAGACAAAAACAGCATTTTGAAATGTGTTTAATTTCAAAAAAAGGTTAGGACAGAGAGTTATATCCGTGGTCCACCTCGTGTGGCGCAGACACACAGCCGGGTGACTCTCTGTGGCCACCTCTCCAGCACCTCGTGCTCCAGGTGCTCTGCTGGGTTCCAAGATTGTGCCTCTCTGACTGAGTTCGGGGTTTCCTTAGGTTTCTCTAGGGTGAACCTGTGGTGTGTTTTTTTAATGACATAAATGAGCTTTCTTGGTTGGCTTTTGGCAACTTGCTCAAAGCATATCTTTACCTCAGACAACCCCATTCTATCTATTTGCGGGGGGGGGGGGGGAAGCAGTCTTTCTTCAGAGAGCTCTGCTCTAGTGAGCTTCTTTGAATTGTCCCTGTGGGACAGGACATGAGATGACCGCATGCTGAGGACCCCATTCATCTTTATCAACAGGAATGTAAACTCAGTGACTCCACACGTGTTTATTATGTACCAGCCATGTGTTTGGTGTTGTGC
The DNA here is from genome assembly GCF_022355385.1 of Mustela nigripes. Taxonomy (NCBI): domain Eukaryota; kingdom Metazoa; phylum Chordata; class Mammalia; order Carnivora; family Mustelidae; genus Mustela; species Mustela nigripes. The sequence goes on along the minus strand of NC_081558.1, from coordinate 134,665,007 downwards.
CAGGGGCTATTCTATGTGGCCTGAAATTATCTTTGCTTTAACATGAAATTGGTGTGGGAAAAAAATGATATTAGCAAAAGTTAGCATTTTATCTTTTATCAACTTATGAACTCATTAAGTTATCATCGTTGTCCTTTAGTTATCATGGGTAATTTGGGACTGACATTGGTTACCCTCTTCTCCTTGAGAACAACACCTGAGATTGCTTTCCATTAGCAAAGCCAGACAGTTGTAACGTGCGCTCCCAGATAACAAACAACTTGAGCAGAACGGCTGTCCTGCTTGCTTCCATCCAGGCTACAGAGTGGGATGAACCTGCAGATATGTTTCGTCAATGACAGTGGCAGTGATAAGGACAGCGATGCTGATGACAGTAAGACGGAAACCAGCCTGGACACCCCCTTGTCTCCCATGGTGAGTCCAAAGCCACCAAAGCTCTGTGTGTGTGTGCCTTCCTGGTCATTTAGCTTCTTTTTTCTCATTCGTCAGGAAAAAACAAAACATGGCAGAGATGAAAAAAGAAATGTCTCGTGCCATTTCTTGACACAGCATGCTCTTAAAATTTGACAATGAAGAATCAAAGCTGTGATACAAGGACACATAAACTCTGCTAAAGTTAGCAACTACTTTCATATTGAACCATGAGAAAGCTCACCTATGCTCTATGTCCTTCTCCATGGGGCTGAGAAATATTAAGTGCAGGCCAGCAGTGAGTCCCCACTGAAAGGTAGGGGCGGGACTCATTCTGAAAGGTAGGGGCGGGGTCCGGGTGAGGATGGGAGCCCTAGCACACAGGGATGTTCCTCAGTGAAACCAGTAAGATGATGTGTGTAAAACATTCCCGGCTCATTCCTTGTGTACATATTGCAAAGGATGGCTTAATGATCCCGGGAGCTTATTGCTGGAATCCTTTACTCTCTGTGACGGCTTTATCATCTTTCTTACCAAAGAACAACCAGCAGGAAACCGTGTTAGTCCATGACTGCAGGGCAACGTCAGAATTTCACTGGATACCTGAAATCCTGTCCACTCAGAGAACAACATGCTGCCTTAGCTCTGGGTTAAATATTTTGCCGTGTCTGATCCCTTCAGGAAATTTTGAGACCTAGAACCAAAGGGACATCTCGAGTTTGTCATAAGCAGATTCTCCCTATTGTTATGTGGCTCTGCTAAAATCAGAGTCTGTTCTTGGCACTGAAGAAATAAATCCTCTGCTTTAATGTTACTTGAGATTCGTATAGACCAAGTCAAGTAGCGAGTCATGTTGATGGAGGACAGTCTCTCAGCCACTCTGGGCAGGACCAGGGACTGGGGTAGCCCATCTCCAAAGATGGCGCCTGACACAGAAAGCTCAGGGCTGCTCTTTTTCCCTTCACAGAGCAAACAGAGTTCTTCCTATTCTGATAGAGACACTACGGAAGAAGAATCTGAATCCCTGGATGACATGGATTTCCTCACAAGGCAAAAGAAATTGCAAGCCGAAGCCAAAATGGCCCTCGCCATGGCCAAACCAATGGCCAAAATGCAAGTAGAAGTGGAAAAACAGAACAGGAAAAAGTCTCCCGTCGCTGATCTCGTAAGCAGGAGACACTGAAATGCCAGCAAGTGTTTGGTGGCTAAAATGGTTGACGCGGTCCCAGTTCTTTCCCAGAGTTATGCAAACTTGGGTTTCTACAAGGCAGTTTGTAAAAAGTACTATCATTGAGAAATATTTAAGTTCGTTTCTTGTTCCTTCCTACTGAAAGATTCATAAGCAACAGATTACACAAAAGTAAACTGTTCTGGATTCACATCCATATTCAAAGGATAGATTCAATATCTATTCATTCATAGATAACCTGGATTCAAATATCTGCTATATTTCTTAGAGGTGTTATTAGCTGTCAGGGGAATATTTTAATGTCATTAAAACAGTACTGGTTTAGAACCTACTGGTTGTGGCAAACTCACTATGGCCATGGCTGTCATTCCCACCTTTCAGTGAAGACAGTGTGGCATAATGGATAAGGGCTCTGGGCTTTGAAGGTCACCTCTGCCATTAACTTGCTGTGGGACTCCGGGCAAGGTACTGAAGTCTCAGTTTTGTTGTCTATAAAATGGGAATAGTTACACCAGTGTGAGAGCATGGTTGTGAGAATTCTGTGAACAAAGCATTTAAAGCACACAGCACAGTGCTTATAACATGGTGCAGATGGATAGAGAGCTGATATTATTTTTATCCATGCCATTGGTATTCCCGGAGCTCCCTCGTCATTCATTTGTGGACATGATCACAGACTCGCAGTTGTCATGGCCTGTGTTCAAGACCAGTCTGATAGCTTTTGATTAGTGTCGCATTTTGACGCCAGACGGGTTTTGGACAACATGGTGTGTGGGGCTGGGGTGGGGAACTCACACTGGGAAATGCTCTGGAGCACAGGCCCCGAATGGAAGTGGATGAGAGCAGATCTGTCAGGAGAAAAGTGGGTCTTGTTCTGAGTGCCGTGGCTGCTCAGGTCACACCTCCATTTCTTCCTTCTGTATCTTCAGCTGCCACACATGCCTCATATAAGCGAATGCCTGATGAAAAGAAGTTTAAAGCCCACCGACCTGCGGGACATGACTCTCGGGCAGCTACAAGTGATAGTCAATGATCTCCATTCCCAGATAGAAAGTAAGTGTGCAGGGTGCTTGAAAATGGGGAGTCAGATGTGAAATATCGTGGGATAGTACTACCTCCTTGATTCACTTCCTTTGTCCCTTCCCTTGGGTTCCTCCTGCGTGCCACAAGAGAAGGAAGAGGATCACAAGGCTCTGTTTTTGTTTTTTTACCGTAAAGTGTTCAGAAATTTCAAGAATTATTCAAGGTTCACAGAGGTGAGAAGTCCTCTTGATTCATCTCAAACCCCCAGCGCCGAGCACGATGTGTGTATTTGGCTCGCAGCATCGGTTTCTGGACTCCCATTTGGTAGTTACATGTCATTAATTATGCAATTACACCCTCAACTGTACTTGTGTATCTGTTCGTTTTGGGTCATCAAATCAGATTCAGCTTATTTTGTGGGACTCCAGGTGGGGAAAATTTGTATGACTGATGTGTGACAATCACAGGTTGACAAATTATGGGCCTTCCCTCCCGCCCCCGGAATAAAGAAGGGCCTCCAACAGAAGTGGGCCGAGTAGATGGCACATGAGAGGTGCTCATTTAGGTGTCTGGTTACGCAGAGAAGGGCAGCTGGTTGCTCAGCCCAATGAAAGAAAGAACATAGAACATACCTACTTGGGCAGTGTGGTTAGTCCAGCTGAACCCATGTGCCCTCCAACCTTTGGAACATAAGATTCTATAAAATCCTGTGAACTTAAGATTGAAAACCACCTAAGAGACCAACCAAATGCATTCACCAACTAACTATAAAGAAGCACTTAAGAGCCAACCAAGAAATGTGTACACGGACTGAATGTTTTAATAAGATTTATTGATGGGGCACCTGAGTTGCTCAGTTAAGCGTCCGACTTTGGATTTTGGCTCCATGCATGGAGTCTGCTTGAGATTCTCTCTTTTCCCTCTCCACTCCCCCCAACTTGCATGCTCTCTCCTGGAAAAAACAACAAAAAAAAACTATTTATTTGTTTAGGTATGATGAAAGTATTGTGGTATGTTAACTTAAAAAAGAGAGCCCTGGCTTTAAAGATACATACTGAAACATTAACAGATGAAATGATATCATGTCTGAAATTTGCTTTAAAATAACCTAGAAAGAGAAGGGGGGGATAGATGTGTCGAGATGGGCCATGAGCTGATCGTTTCTGAAGCTGGTTGGATGCATGGGGATTCATTGAATCAACATCTTTGCTTTTGTATCAGTTTGAAAATTTCCAGACCAAAAAGTGAAAAACTTCACGTGGGGAAAAAATTTCCATGCACTATGTGGGCCCTCTACTGAGTGCTAGTATAAAAAGCAACTGTACTGGAATTAAGAAAAAAAAAAATTAAACTATCCTAAAAACATACTGAAAAAATAGAATTGGACATATTCAGAGTTAATTTAATATGTTCAGTATTGTTTTAAAATCAAGGGAAAGTGTTTGACATTCTAATTAAGAAACCATAGATTCACAGAGTTGTTGTTTTTTTAAATTCTACTACATTTTAATTTTAGTTGAGAGTAAATTACTAGGACTGTAATTCTTTCAAGGACTGAAAAGGCTTTCTGATATTTTACCACTGAAACGTCTTCCTTAGACTTCTAAATACTAAAATTATCATCCAGCTTTTTTCAGTAGTAGATGAATTTAGACCTCGTTGTATGATTTTTTTTTCCCCTCCCTTTTTAAAATTGGAAGCTAATCTGAACTAAAGGCAGATCAATGCATCATTTGAAGTCAGGATTTCTTTTTTGTTTTTTTTTAAGATTTTATTCATTTATTTGACAGAGATCACAAGTAGGCAGAGAGAGGGAGGAAGCAGGCTCCCTGCCGAGCAGAGAGCCCAATGTGGGGCTCGATCCCAGGACCCTGAGATCATGACCTGAGCCAAAGGCAGAGGCTTAATCCACTGAGCCATCCAGGCGCCCCAAATTCAGGATTTCTAAAAGCACTTCCAAGGAGAACAGAGTGGAAGACCTCCTTCCTTTCCTTTGTTTCTGGGCCTAGAGCTCTTGCTGCTAAATGAACGCTATGGTGCATGTGTCCTTGCGTCCAGAACTAAAAGCTTCAGTCTAAGGGTAAAAAATAAGAGAGCCCCTTGCTTGTTCCTATTTTTCAGGAACAGGAGCCAAATTCACCCAGTGCACTGACTTCAGGAGGATTAGAAATGTTTCTATCTACATATATTTTATTCCCAGTATAAATCCTAAGGAATCTTCTCCTCGGTACTCATTCAGAGATTTCAAGGTCTTACTCATCTGGCTTTCGTTTTTCTTGAGATAGGACTTAGATACTGAGAACAGCCTTCACTGTTATTTTAGCGATTTTCCTAACAGCTAACAATTTCTTTTCCCACTTTAATGTGACTGTCACTGGAAGTACTACCTACTTCACCCCTTTTCTTCCAACACTTCTGTAATTATGCCAACTAGTCATGTTCTCAAACCGAGGACTTCTCCTGGGCTGTGAAAGGCTAACGTAAGAATTCTAAATCTTAGCCAGAGTAACTTGTGCAATGGTCCATATAGCAGCTAACTTGGATGCGATCGTATCCGTTTGTAAATGCCCCTTTTCTTCGCTCCAGGCTTGAATGAAGAGTTGGTCCAGCTGCTCCTCATCCGAGACGAGCTGCACACGGAGCAAGACGCCATGCTGGTGGACATCGAGGACTTGACCAGGTCAGTGAGGCTCTCCCTTGCCAAAGAAGGAAAGAAGCCCAGGGTGGTCTGAGTTGAAGAATTAAGGCTCTAGAGAACGCCTTCCCCTTACTTCCATGAGTAACTCACCTCACCTCTGCTGGGGTCAGCTGTCTGGATGGAGAGGAAGTGGCTAAAACTCCTTTCCAAAGGCACTGCTTAAACACACACACACACACATACACACACACAACACACACACACAAATGCATTGCTTTTTCACAACCGTCCTCCCAGTACATTAGGATTTCACCACCTCCCCCCGTCCCCAAAATCAGGTCAGCAGTTCTGGACCAGGACAACTTTCTCCTGGAGGACTGTCCTCCTGGGCAGCCAGCCGGAAGCCATTCCACGCTGGCCTACATCCAGCACACAAGCAGCCGTGCAGTGGGTGCCGTAGGGTGTCATTTGGTGCTCTGTGAGCCAGATCTCACCCGCACCTGCCGTGTCCAGAAGGCAGGGACCCTGGCATCTTTCCACAGCACCAGTGCTACCAGATTGTTCTCACTGTGGGGGACACTCCAGGACTTGAGTCTCCAGCAGGGTCTGACTCCAAGCACCTCCTAAACAGAAGTAAAGAATGTTGCCTCCCCCAAATCAGGAGACGGAAACGAGGCTAAGGCCAGTCAAGATCTGGCATTTCTTAGCAGTTCTCTTTGTAGGAAAGCCTATACCCATTAGTATATAAAGTCTGGGAAATATGGTGAGCATGCGTATGAACTCATATATACTTTGCTACCTTTTCTGAAACAGTACATGTGAAGTCTTTAAACCAAGAGGCAATAACTACTATTAATCCCAGAAATGGGATTCAGAGAGTAGAAGGCTCCCCAAGGAGAGAAAGAACACCGCTTCTCACAGTAACCTAAGGAATTAACCACATGATCTAGAACCACCCGAGAGAAGCTTTGAAAACACATGTAGGGAAAATGCGCTTAGCACCTACCACAGGACCTCTTCTCAAGGTGTAACACTAGATAAATTATTTTTCTAAATTCAGTGTTATAAAAATAGTTTGGGTAGCAAAACAAATGCTACAGAACTATGTTTAGGCTTTTTTTCTTTAAAAAAAAAAAAAGAGAGAGAGAGTGAGAGCTATGGGTAGTGGTCTGTGTTGCGTGCTTTGGGTACTATAGTGCCTCACCCCTAACAAAAAACAAAAAGCCAGAAGGCCTCATACCTTCTTAGTATATTCGCCTGTATCTAAAATATCACAGTAACACTCACATAATATTACCACCTTCCACCCATGTCTCCAGGCACTGCCCCAACAACTACAAGACACATCCTTTTTTTTTTTTTTTTTTTTTTAGTCAAAGAGATTTGTGTATAGGTATTAAGATGATGTGAAATCTAAGACCAAAACCTGCATCTTCGAAAAAATAGGTGAACTCTTTTGTAAATTCCGTGACTTGCCTGCAACAGCAAAGACCTTTTCTCAAAGCAGCACTGGCATTCCTCAACACCGGTGGGGACACTGGTGAGAGGCTCCCCTCTCCTCTCAGAGTGTTAAGCTGGTACTTCGGTTTGGTGTGATCATGGGAAACAGGGCAGGCAGAACCACGGGATGAAAAGGAAGGGAGTTACTAACTTAATGGTGTTAGAGGACGCCTTTAAAGCGGAGGAAGTGGGGAGAAGTTCCTGTGTCCATTCCTGGCTGCAAACTGTCACTTTGCTCCTGGAGGGATCTGAGGGTCTGTAAATATAGCAAAGTCAGAATTTTGCAGCCAGATCCCAGAAGGCAGAGGCAATAGGCTAGGAAGTTCTGTTCACCTGGGTCCTTTACCTGTCCAGTAGAGAGTGAGACATTCTGCCCTTCCAGGTGTCAATGCGGATGAGTGGTTCTCGATTTCGGCTGCACATTGAAATCACCTGGGGGTCTATAAACTGCGGATACCTGGGTCCCACCCTCAAAGATCCCGATTTAATCATTCTGTGGGGTGGCCTGGGTATTTGGATTTTTTTTTTTAACTCTCCACGTGATTCCACAGCAGAGCCGAATTTGAGATGCACTAGCTTCGGTAACACCTCTTTAGAAAAGTGCACCCTGACACCCCCGCCCCAGCTCCCAAGACTGGGGTAGGACCCTCTCCGTATTCCTGGCCACATGGCATCCCTTCCACGTGGAGCCTGATCATATTGTGTTACATCGTCTGCTCGTTCTCCTTACTCACTGCACTCAAACCCTTCTTCCCTTTAAAGCAGAGGCCAGGCCGTTTTCATTATCCCCTGTGTCCCCAGAGCCTAGGACAGGGCTGGCCAGGCATGGGTCCTAAAGGAGTTCTTGTGAGGTTTGAGTCAAACAAATGCTAATAAGGACTTTCATATAAATAGTTGATGAGAACCTTTTAGTTTGTGCATACACACACATGTGCACTCACGTGTATTTTTTAACTGCTGTAGAAACTATCATTTAATTAGCTATAGTGGAATCTTAGCTCAGTGAGCATCAAAATATTTCTTGAGCTGAATTTAAGTGAGGCCTGTAAACTACTTGATGAAAGTGATCGAAGCTGTTTTACACACATAATCAGGGCCATGACAGGGTCCGCCGAAGGGCATATATTTTTAGGAGTAAAAGGCTGATCTTTTTTTCTTGAGTTCCTTTATTATTAAATGAATATCACCAATTATTTGTGGGCTGTTGAATGTGGCAAGGACACTGTTGTCACTTCCCTACTTCTGAAAGCATTTGTGGTTTGCCTCCCCTATACCCAGATAGGAGACATTCTGCACAAAACCAGTGAGTTAAACTTGACATCATTGACTACCCAAATCTAGGCAACATACAAAAACTGCCCCTGAGCCTTTGATAACAGCTGAAAACCACAGCCTTAGATGTTTTCTCTTGCCAAATTTTTAAATTCCTAAAATTGTCCCTCAAAACATTTGTCTTTTGCAGACGTCAAACACTACCACTCTGGGAAAATGTTTAATTAGCGCACATTCAAGTGATGTCAGCAGCTTTCCCATTCTTCCCCCTCCATCTCCACTGGCCAGCTGCTGGGTTGGTTGAATGTGGGGCTCATGGGCCGCAATAGGGCTCGATGACTAAAAAGACTCACCCCAGCCAGCCACTTACCCTCACACTGCCATGATGATGGCTTTAGAATTAATGTGGGGCAGGGAGGGAGTATGCAAACATGGAAAATCTTGACATCTATAGAAACCCACAGTTTGTTAGGAAGACATTAGCTTTCATAAGGGGGGAACTGACTTTGGTTTTATTGGCTTTAACTTCTAATATATATGTATATATATATCGTATATATATACTTTTTATATATATATAATGGTTCTATTGGCTTTAACTTCTGTCAAGAGCCTTTTGAATGCTTATGTTTGTGTCTGCGTGCGTGTGTTTAGATAAAATAGTCACACGGTTCCCCTCTATGACAACACCTGGTTTGGACTTTGTGCCTAGCACTTATATACTACCGGCTCTCTCCTTATTTGCTATTGGTTCCTTTTTTTGTCCCTCTCCACTGGAATATATGTGCCATGAAACCAAAGAGCTCAGTGTCTGCTCACCACCAAATTCACAGCACCAGGCACAGTACCTGGGACAGAGAAACATATTCATTCATTCATTCTATTTTCCCAGATACTTACCTCCTTTTTTAAAAACACAGTGCTTCTTCTTCTCAAAAATAATGATATCTACCATTCGCAGGTTAATCTAGTAACTTAATAAAAGGAATCGTACAGAGAATATACAAATTAAAGGGGGCAAAATCTGTTGAATTAAGTACTGTTACTTAATTCTCTTGCTTCCACTGTGAGTAACTCTGGGGCTCAGTTTGGGGGAGTGTTGTAACTGTGCATTAGAAAGCAGTTTGGAGCATTCATCTTAGCACTAAATAATCGTATGATTCCTTTTACAGACATGCGGAAAGTCAGCAGAAGCACATGGCAGAGAAAATGCCTGCCAAGTGAAAGAAGCCATCCGACTGGAAGACAAGCTAGAATTTCTTTTGCTTCTGTGGTTGTAAAAATGCTGTTGCTAAAGGTGGCGCAGAAACAAACGAATATCAGTGTTAGTCATTGATAATGTCTGAAGCTTAACGTCCAGTGATTGGCCTTTGCTTCTTAATTTATTTTAATTTTTTTACTGTGCCACTAAATATCAGGCATTTTAATAAAATATTGTTACAAAAAATGTACAGTACTGACACCATCACAAGTCATGGTTCTCAAAGAGGGTAGTTTTAACTTTATTATTTTTGTTTGTTTGTTTAGAGATTTTAAGTTGGAGCAATATTTTACCACTGACTACTTTCATTCTTCACTGTAGTTTTAAAGAAGAACTGTAAATGACGGTGCTATCTATAAAGTCAGAAAATACATGCCTGCCTCGTAGTGAAGTTGTAGCTCTCTGTAATAAGTACATTTTAATCAGTTTTCAACATTTTGTGAATGTTGACTACCTGAAGTTCATTTTTAGATGTGCTATTAACATTCTGTTGGATTCAGAGGGTTCCTTGAAAGTTTTATGTATAAATATGTAAAATAAAAATTAAAACTTTGTTTCATAGGATATGTCTTTTTGCTCACTAGCCAGCCCGACACGGGCTATATTCCTAACCTCTTCGCACTTCCTCAAACAAACTCCCCATCGTGAAGCTTTAGTCAGTGAAAAAAATAAAGTGCTCCAGAGGAAAGCAAAGCAGAGAATTGCCAAGAAGATTGGGAAGGGTGTCGGAGTGTGTGTGTGTGTGTGTGTGAGAGAGAGAGAGAGAGTGTGTGTATGGGAGAGTGTGTGTGTGAAAGAGAGAGGGTGTGTGTATGTGAGAGTGTGTGAGTGTGTGTATAAGACAGTGTGTGTATGTGAGAGAGTATGTGTGACACTGGGTGTGTGTATGAGTGAGAGTGTGTGTGTGTGTGTGTGTGTGATCCAAAGAAGAAAACCTGAGCAACATCAGAACTAGCACTCTATCAGTGCTCAGTTACCAATCTGGAATGTTGGTGCTTTACCATCTACAAGCTCCTAGTCTTGTTAGAGCCTGTTAGCGCATCAAAACTCCATTTTCCAAATTTGCCACATGAACAAGTGATGCTTTGTGTTTACTCTTTTCCTGAGGCCAGTTGTTGCCATGTTTCAGATTTTAACCACTTCTATTTGGTCTCACAAAGAAAAATGCCAAGTCTAAAGTATATAAAGAAAACAGATTTTCCTCAATAAGTAGAGTTTCAAAATTGATTTAATTAGGTAATGTCCATGCAGGTATTAGAAGATCATAAACTAAAGCAGAGATGTGCAATCAACATTCTAGAACCACCCACAGACCACCTGGTTTCATTATTAGGTCCATGATGTAATCTGATGACAGTTTGTTATATTTTATTTTATTTTATTTTTAGTTTCAGGTGAAGAATTTATTTATGTAAGTGATTCATCACTTACATCACATAACATGAGGATAGAAGTCTAGACAGCTGTCTACCTGTCCCTTTCTTTAAAATACCCAGATAGATATTTTAAATAAGAGTTGCCAATCTTCAGTCTTCTATGTAACAAAATAGGTAATCTAAAATTGTAACACTAATCATTTTTTATGGGCCTTATTAAAGTTATTTTTATATAGAATGGAAAAATACTGCAGCCCTTAAATATATTTTGGCTTTTGTGAGTTGGCTTTTGACCAGGATAGGTTGCTAACAAGTGAGTGAAGGGTGGGCCCCAAAGAGGGGTCCTCTAACTGAGCTTCTAGTCCTGCACCAGCTGTCAGTCATCTCCCGGAGTGACCTCAGCCAGAGACCAGGCCCAGCTGCCAGACCTTGGCTGTGTAGCTGAGTGAGAATATTTGTCAGTAAGCCAGTGGCTTTCAACTTCAGATGCCCAGTGGAAGCACCTGGGGAACCATAGAAACCACAGACACTGATTTAATTGGTTCGGAGTGTGGCCTGAACACTATCCTCATATTGAGAACCACCGCCTTAGATGTTCTTTTTTAGCTTTTCTGTAACCATTTTTCTAAAATATCTATGTTTTTGTCTAATTAAAACGTATTCCTACTAATTTGAAACTTTTGGAGAGAGCCGACCCAGAAGAGTGCCACAAAAACCTGGGCCACATCAGCGCAGTAGTGTGACCTAAATCTCCTGGGTCATTCACAGCCTCAAGTTGTGACGTTAAAGCTCAGCCCACCAAGAGAAAGGAGGCTAGTTTTTAAAATCCTCACCAGAATTGCCAATTCCAATAAAAATTAAGAAATGAGTTTTTTCTTTGTCTCCCACAAGGCTCTCTCTGGCTGGAAATGTGTTCTGAAGGAACCCATGGCCTCTCAGTTCTTCAGTTGTTGGAAGCCCATCATCATGGCCAGAGAGCTCCTAGCTGGAGAAGGACAAAAGTGCGCTGACACATACAAGGGCACCCGGAAACACCTCCGGGGGCAAAGCAGTTCTTCCCACTCCCCTGAGACCCTGAGAGAAGATTCTACCCGGTGTACTTCTCTGTCCTCATAGAGGTGTCACCAAGTGACTCACCTCCAGGGGATTCTTTCAAGATTGAATCTTTCCAGTCCTTCCATTTAGGCTTTTCAGCAAGCACTGGGATTATTCCCAACAGGATTCTGACCTGCTCTAGGTTCCCCTTCTGTTCATAAATTAGGACCCTTACTAGTTAACCAGGCTTTGTTAGAGTGCTCGGTTGCCTGACCTCAGAAAGAGGGAATAAGGCCACCTCTCTTCCTGATTTTAGGAGTGGGCAGTCCAGGTAAGTGCACACCGGCTCTGGGGCCAGAGGGATTAGGCACAAATGCTCACTCTGTCATCTTCCCAGTGACCCTGAGCAAGTTATGAAGCTCTGTTTTCTCTTGTTTTATCACCTGTAAATAAGATCTCTTGGCATTATTCTAAAGCTTAAAGAAAATAAAGTCCGTGAAAGCACCTGGCACCCAGTAGATCCTCAGTAAGTAATTATTGAAAGAATGATCACGGTTTGGATGGAAGAAGAATTCTGTATTTTACCAGGTTCTGAGATTTATAACACTCTTGTAGGGACTTTTTCTTGTTTGTTAATCATTAACTTACAAGACAGATATTTAAATAGTTAAAAACTCCAATATTCAAGACCTCCTCCAAATGTCAATGTTAAAACTTTTCTCAGTGCTTACACAACAGATACACATGTATAGGTTTTGTGCTTCAGTTTGTTTATACAGCGGTGGAATCACATAGAACAGTGCTTTGCAACCTGCTTTGTCCATGGACATCCTTCCAGGTCAGGATCTACAGATCTAAGCCATTCTTTTTAATAGCTGTATAGTAATCCCCAGTATGGTGGAAAATACCTTCTTTAGCCATTCCCTTAAATGATAGACATTAAGATCTTTCTAGATTTCTGCCACTAAAAACAGTGATGAAATAAGCATGGATGTACTCACATCTACTTGTGCTTTCATTCTGCGATCACCTCATTATTCTTTACCTGTCCCTTGATACCGTGTTTAAATACATCAGAGTACAAAGAGCTAATTAAGGTAGAAAAGACCAGGTGAGGCCAATGTAGGGAAGTTCAGTTCCTTACAACAAAAGTTTCGGACAATTTCTGACAAACAACTCATTTTCATCTGTCATCATTTCATGGTTTGGTTTTTTTTAAGATTTTTTATTTATTTGAAAGAGAGACAGAATGAGAGAGAGTGAGCATGAGAGGGGACAGGTGAGAGAGAGAAAAAGACTCCCTGCCTAGCAGGGAGCTGGATGCAGGACTCGACCCTGGGACTCCAGGATCATGACCTGAGCCCAAGGCAGCTGCTTAACCAACTGAGCCACCCAGGCGCCCATCATTTCATCTTTAAAGAGCATGCGTGTCACTTCTTTGACGCAACTGTTTCTGTGTGTGTGTGTGTGTGTGTATTATACAGCCTCCAAAGACCCTCATTTGCTTCCTGAATTCAGCTTTGTCTCCATTTCCTGTTTGAGGGTAGAAGCAAACCTCAACTACTCCAATAACGCTAGCCCCCAGCACAGAACCAAGTAGGGAGGTTTCCTTAGAAGAGAAAGTCTCTGATCATCAGGATCCACCCTTTTGATGCTGGCATTAACTGGTGGCACTCTACTCTGCCTGATGTCTGATGCCTCTCCTCTTAGCTGAGGGATGAGCCCCCTAGCCTGGCTTTTACACAGGTTTAATCTCACTGTTCTCCAGCCTACTCCCCTGCTTCCTGGTTGACTCCTTCTTAAGTTCTTTACCTTTCCAAACTTTTCATCTGTCATCCAATGATTTCCCTTCCACAGAATACGTCCTCTCTGCTGTCTCTGATAAATAGCCCTATGGCAGATATAGCCTGTCATCTGCCAAAATGTATGCCTTCTCATCATGCTCATAGTCAGAGGGTTTTTCCTGACAAGCAGCTGAACAGACAGGGACTGCATTCCCACTCATCATCCCCTTGCATTGAGATGTGATTCATGATTGATTTTCACCAATGGGATGTTAGTGGGTGTGAGGTGTCTTCATGTCTTCATTCCAGCCAAGGTTTTTAAGGGGTCTGCATTCTTCAGGCACTCTCTTTCTCCTTATACCAGCTGCAATCACATGACCTAGAGGGTGGCAGAGCCACAATGTAGAAGGAGTCTGCGTCCCTGAGTTCACTGCATGAGCACAGCTACCTGCTGTTTATAGGATTTGCCTCAGACAGTTACAGGACGGAGAAATGAACTCTGATTATGCATTGAACTCTGATTCACTGCATTGAATCTCCTTGTTACAATCTCCTGCTGTTTATAGGATTTGCCTCAGACAGTTACAGGACGGAGAAATGAACTCTGATTATGCA
>NC_081558.1:134595893-134650893 GCF_022355385.1 Mustela nigripes | reverse complement strand
GTGAACTCTGATTCACTGCATTGAATCTCCTTGTTACAATGGCTACCATTACTGTAATAGATGCAAGTCCAAACCAGGAACAGCCACAGTGCTTTAAGAAAGAACTGGAACACAAACCCAGTATGTGAAGACAAACCCTGTGTTCTTACTGGTCATGCCATGGGACTGCTAGAGACCCACCTCTTTCCTCTAGAAGATCTTCTCTAGGTCAGTGACTTCCTCTTTTTCAATACATAGACCTCTTCAGTTTACCTGAAATCCTGTCCCCCATTCTCTCTTTTTCTCTAGCCATTTGGAAGAACCAGAGAGGCCACAGTGAGATTTGTCATGAACAAATAATTCATTCCAGAGACAAGAAAACAGATTTTATTATGATGCTAGAAATAAATATTTATCAAGTCACTGCAGGATACTTCTTCGGTGTCCATCTGGAAGAGCCTTGGGTTTCTATAATCCTCAAGACCACATTTTGATTATTACCATCCCAGCTGACTTCTGATGCTCAGAAAACCCAATTACCTTTTGCACAGACGTTCATTTACTTTCTCTAAATAAGATATGACACATTCATTATGAGATAGGCGGATGGGTAATGAGTTTTCCAGAATATTTTAATTGAAGTTTATAGTCAGTAAGTGGCATAAATTAATATTATATTAAATAATTTATGAATTCAAGGTTGGGCTATGCAAAATGAAAGTGTCTTCCTAATTTCTGAGTTGAGAATCCAAAAGGTATTTCATTTAGTAACTTTGGTAGGAAACAAGTCACCAGAATTAATTAATTGGTTGTAAGAAATTCCTTGCCATAGCGTAATTTCCTTCATACCTTTCTCTACTCTAGAACAATATTCTACTTGTGGTTATAACATGGCCTTTGTTTAAAAACTATTCAATGCATTT
This sequence comes from Mustela nigripes, assembly GCF_022355385.1. NCBI lineage: Eukaryota > Metazoa > Chordata > Mammalia > Carnivora > Mustelidae > Mustela > Mustela nigripes. The sequence continues at coordinate 134,649,991 of NC_081558.1, read as the reverse complement.
CCCTGCACCACTCTCTAAGTACATAAGATAGAAAGGCTATACTTATGGGAAAAGAAATTTTATTCTCACCCTCCAGACTAGACATTCAAACTTTCTTGGTGATTGTTTACTACTAGAGTCTCTCTTCTTTTATATTCAATCAATATCTTATTTGCTTTTTGGCTTTGCAGAAAATAGTGGCATGTATCCTGATTCTGGTAGAGCATAGACGAGGCTGGAAGTGAGTTCTTTAATTTTCTGCCTCATAAATTTACTTCGCTCCAGATGTCTCTGAGTTCTCGGTAAAAATTACAGTCTGTAATGACGTGTCGTCTCACCTTATGAGGGGGCTTTTTAGGTCACAGAGCACCTCCACGTATTAGAAATGGCATTTCAAAGACAGCCAGGAGCATTTAGATAGGAGGGTTCGAGGTGAAAAACAGTGGTGACTTTTACAGGCAACGAGGAGAAAGGACTTTACTGATTTATCACATAGCATCTGTTTCCTCTTTCCAGTGATGCGAAGGACTCTTGTCCCTTCTGCTTAAGGAGGCTGGTTTTAAGAAATGTCATTGTCTCAGATGCAAATCAGATTGAGAATGAAGTGCCAGGCAACTCTGTCAGGCCAAGTAATTTTTTAAGGGAAGTAATACATGCCTCGGGAAGAATAGTTAGGCGTGGGATGTTTTGTATGGGAGTAATAAATCTGTGTCCCTGCAGTTCTGGCTAAACCAAGAGTGGGAGTGGGAGAGAACATGGGGCCTCTCGGAGTTCCCACACTGGTCTCCCACACTGCAAGTGGGGATGCCGGTCCTTAAGGACACAGAGCTTTCACTTCCTGGTGCCGAGGGCAAGAACAGGAGAGGGAAATGTGAGGGCTGAGGAGAACAGAAGTGCTGTTCAGTAAGAGACTCTCTTTGATGCCTGGAGCCCATTTACCAAGCAGGTGCTTTGGGGAGTGTTGCCTCTGTGACAGTCAGAGCTGAAGGGCCACCCAGCGTGCCTTACGGGGAGGGGTGATTTCCTGTGAGGACATGTCTTCAGTCATGGCAGTGGGACCCGGTGAGCCTTAGAGCCAGGCCCACCTCAGGCATGCTGAGGCATACAAGGCATCAGTCAAAGGCAGCCTGAGACGGGCTGAAAAATTGAGGATTTATAAATTTCGCAGGCAATATCTAAATAATTAAAAATCTCTTCTGAGTTTCCTCTACTTCCCAAGCTGATCTGGGGGCTACCTCCCCATAAACAGGCAAGAATCATTAAGGGAATATAAACTAATGAGGTTTGCAGGAAAGGGCCAAATCCAACCTCAAAAAATTAAAAATTAAAGTTTTTAATTATGCCCTCTTTGACTATACTTAAAATTTGTTGTCCCTTTGCCCCTTATCAAAAAGAGTCCTAGATAAATCACCGTGGTTTTGAAATCTCAGTTGTACTTCAAGTCTTATTTTCTCTCTCTCTTGTTTCTTTTATGGTCAGCTCAACCCCCTGATTTGCATAGCTGGTGTGCCAATATAGTGCTAACAATGTTGTCCCCAATACACTAAAACAAAAATTCTAAACGCCCACTTCCTCTTTTTAAAAGTACACACATGTGTATCACTTCCTAAATTACATTCATTGTCAAGAATCTTAGACGATAAAATCATCCAACAGTTGGTTTTCATCTGAGGCAGTTAGCTAGTTCTTTAAAACCTCACAGAGGCCTTCCTACATCTTGGGAGTCTATGTACTTAAAAGCTGGAGCCAAATACACTCACTCATCCTCAGAATCTTAAATTTCAAAGAAGGCAGGAAGTTCACATACAAATGACTCTCATTTCAGGTGTTTGCATGGATTTTCCTCCACTACCAATTACTTGGGCAAGCAGCCTTGCTTTCACATCACACCAGAAAATGAAAGCCAAATCTTAGGGCTACTTCAGATTTCCGAGACAAGCAGCTATGGTCATTCCCAACTCAAAGTTACCCAGGCTTCTTGGCTCAAGATGAAAGCATTTTCACTGGGAATTCCTTTGGCTTCAGTTTCCAGGCCAGTCATGCAAACAATCCAAAAACATGGATCAGTCTCACCATACTGCAAGGGGGGGTGCTGAGTCTTTAGGAAGATGGTAGATTTACCTTCCAAGTCCTAAAGCCAAGAGAAGGAGGGGGTGAATGAGATTTGCCCAAAGAAGACTGGTAGAGAATGGAAGGGGTATTTGATAAACCAGTGTAAGAGGCAGTTGAGAAGGGGGAAAAAAGATACCAAAATATTTTGGTATGTAGGTAGAGAAGTGTGGAAGGGGACTTGGACCACTGGCTTGTGTACCTCTCTTCCAGAAGTCATATATGCAAGTGCATTTAGGGGACAGACTGATAATATAAGCAACAGAAATAAATTGGGTATAAGACACTAAGGAATGATGGGGAACTCATGCCCTGACTAAAGAGATTCACGGCTCAATGAAGGCTAATACTCATCTAACTGTTGGGTTCCCTTGGCCTCTGCAAGACTTCTCTAAGATTTCAAAATAATCTGGATTTGTTATATAGTATATTATTTCTTTTAATGTTTTAGCTATATGACAGTAGCCACCACTGAAAACCATTCTAAGAGCCCCACAAATTATACTATTATGTTTACTGACAGAAATATATTACTACAACCTAACACAATGACAACTTTATGAGTGCCTGGGAGATATTCTTTTCAGTTTTCAGAATCAATAATAATCAAATTTCTCTGATGAGCATCGTAAACTTTATTAAAAAAAGATTTTATTTATTTATTTATTTGAGAGTGAGAGCTGCAAACTGGGGAAGGGTCAGAGGGAGAGAAAGAGTCTTGGACAGGCTTCAACGCTGGATCCCATCACCCTGAGATTTTGACCTGAGCTAAAATCAACGGTCAGACACTTAATCTTTGGAAACTTTTTGACTGATAATGCTGCCCTCTTTGCTTCGACTTCCAGGAAGCAAAGAACTACATTTGCAGCCCACCTATAATAAATTGGATTAAAAAATGGGGTAACATGACTCTTAGTTTACTATATTATCCCTATAAGTTACCTCAAATTCTTTGGGGGGACCAAGAAAGGTACCATAAACAAATAAACATCTCTATTCTCTATTTATTTTTACTTATATGTTTATCTCTACATATTTATTTAGCCCCCTCTGGCTATAATGCCTCCAATCTTCTCCCAGTGACAGCATCCAGGTAGCTGCAGAAATTCATTTTTCAGAAGATCAGGGGAGTAAAAACCAAGTCTCGATGTCAGTTATAGCCCCTGAAAACCTATTTTGCTTATCATCTCTTTCATATTTCCACTGCCATATTGTAATCAAATTCTGCTCTTGTGGTCAGTGGTAGCTATCCTTTTCATATTTCTAGTGCACGTTCTCATTCTTCTAGATTCTTTGGAGATCTCTTTCCCAGCTGTGATTCTGCTGGGGCTGTCAGACTTGGTGCCTGCCCCTTTGATCACAGGAATGGCCCAGGCGGTCAACCAGAATGGAATTCCTGTTCCCCCAACCTCCATTAATAATTGGTCTATTATTGTGCATATGACCCCACAGAGGCAATCAGAAACTTCCCCGAATTAGTATATGGATATTGGAATTGCTAAATGGAGAAAATAAGAGTCTGGCAGCTACCTTGTTCACTCTGGAGACAGAGACTATGAATCAAAAGCTAAGCAAAGCAGCTGAGCTGAGAGATGGTGAGGGACAAGGAGAAAGAACTGACGACAGCCTGTGAGTTCTTGGGTTAAGACTGAAGCCAGATCCTCCCCCCGGACATCATATCCCATTTTGCTTATACTTGTCTTCCTACTGAGCCTAACTCAAGCCACTCTCCCTCTGATTTCAAGCAAGTAACATCTGAGCTTCTCATTGATCCCAAGCTCCCCCTGGCCTCCAGGGAGATGACGTTCTTTATTCTTGAAATGCCATCCTCCCTGTTTTGAGCTCAAACGCCATCTTCTCTGGAAAATCTTCCTTTGCTTCCCTACTTAGAATTTGCCGTTTATTCTCCTTTGCTGCAACAGTGTCTTCATTTGGGTAATTGCATAGTATTGTCAGTGTTTTTGCCTTCCAGCAGCCAGAGTATAAGCTCCCTGAGAACGGGGAAGGGCATTTATCTGTATTTCTGCAAATGGCACGAAAGGAGCTAACAAATACTCCTTGAGTGAGTGAAGGGATGAATGTGCTAGCCCACCTTCTAGAGAAATCCTACTCTAGCTTCTCTTTTCCTATGCAGTTCCCCACCACTGGTTCCTCACAAGTTCTTAGGCTGATGCCCCAACTTAAAACTCCATGACTTTTCAAGACTGCAGGTGTTTTGAAAGTCCTCATTTGAAATTCAATGTTCTCATAAGACCTCTGAGGCAAAGCCAATTCTGAAGCATGTTAGACCCACCTGATATCACAACCTAATGCGCTTAATGAACAGGAAGGTCTAACTTTCCATTAACTGTTTACAAAATCATAAGCATCTGTCAGAGGACTTGAAGGATGCCTGGGTGACTCAGTCGGTTAAATATCTGCTTTCGACTTAGGTCATGATTCCAGGGTCCTGGGATAGAGTCCCACATCAGACTCCTTGCTCAGTGGGGAGTCTGCTCTTCTCCTTCTGCCTGCCACTCGCTCCCCCTGCTTGTGTTCTCTCTCTCTCCCTCTCTGACAAATAAATAAATAAATAAATAAAGACTTTTAAAAAAGGAGGAAAAGACTTGAATACAACATACGACAAATAATCTACCAAGCTTAAGTGGCCCATGTAGTATGGATTGACTCTCCTCAGTTACCTGAATAGGTGTTAACAGTGACAATTCTCAGAACCTCAGACAATATTCTCTGGGCTAAGATACATGTGCCCCATGGCCCTCTGGGAAGGGAGTTTAGGCTTGTTGGCTTTCCTGTTGTGGAGTCTATGGTTTCTCTTCCTGACCACCAGAATAGAACCCTGGACTGTGCCCTGAGATAGAGCCAGGTCTCTTCTTGCTTAACCCTCTGATGCAGAGATTCGGAAACTAATCCTATGAGGTTAGACTGCTTTTGTGAAATTCCAGGGCTGAATCAAAACCGAGGAAAGGGGAGACTACAGTGACATAAAGGTAGTAATAAGAATACCTTCCATGCACAATTTCTGAGGAACTAGCCAGTATCCTGTAAGCCTTGAAAAGTTATTGAAACTTCCCAGAGGTGTCCAACTTACCACCAGGAAGTAATCTAGACCTTTTACATTATTTCATTATCTCGTATGATCTCAGAATTTTCCTGAGAATAAAGGAAAGCAAGCAGGTATGTTTTGTTTTTGTTTTTGTTTTTGTTTTTAAAGAAAGAGAAATGGACAGAGAGGGATTAAGAAGGGCATTTCCCAAGGTTTGATAACAAAAGTGCAGCAATGTCACACTCATATTACCAGCCCAGCACTTTTCAGATCTGTTTAGGTAGGTCCTCCAAAAATATTTAAAACAACATACTCCTTGGAGTGCCCGGGTGGCTCATTCGGTTAAGTGTCCAACTGTTGTTTTTGGCTCAGGTCATGATCTTCAGGTCGTGAGGTCAGGTCCACACTGGGCTCCAAATTCAGGGTAAAGTCCGCTTGGCATTCTCTCCCTCTCCCTCTGCCATTCCCTCCGCTTGTGTTCTCTCTAAATAAATAAATAAAATCTTAAAAGAAGAAAACATATTCCTCATACATTACTAAATTCACTTCAAATTTCATCTATCATATGTTTAAAGAATTGCAAGGAATATAATTTCCAGAACTTTCTAGATACAAACATTTAAAAATATATTTGGTACATCTAATGGAATGTATCTTTTAAATGTATCCAGTGAAATACCAAAGCAATTTGACTTTAGAAAATGAATAAACCAGGGGTTCCTAGGTGGCTCAGTGGGTTAAAGCCTCTGCCTTCAGCTCAGGTCGTGATCCCAGGGTCCTGGGATTGATCCCCACATCGGGCTCTCTGCTCAGCAGGGAGCCTGCTTCCTCCTCTCTCTCTACCTGCCTCTCTGCCTGCCTGTGATCTCTGTCTGTCAAATAAATAAATAAAATCTTTTAAAATTTTTAAAAAATAAAATAAAATAAAAAATGAATAAACCAGAGAGCTCTTCTTTAAATATTGGAAATTTTGTATTTATATCATTTACTTATGAATTTATATTTCCATTCCACTTCCCCCTAAAATTTAGTCCTAAAATTTAGTAATTTTATTTCATTTAGTGAAATGTTTTATTGATCACCCTATCAAACTTCATTGCACAAAAATAGTATATAAATACCAATTTAATATTTTTAAGTTTCCTGTGACCATAAGGTTCTAAAAAATAAAATTCTTCTATGTTGTTACTCTTATAAGTACTATTACTAATCAATCCATTAAAACAACATAAACATATTCTAAGCTTTGAATAATTACATAATAAAAAGGTAAACTATATTGAAAATGCACCTTTCGTTGAGAGGAGATTTTTATTTCCAATTCATTCATATATTCAATGAATATAACTTATTAACAGAATAAGACAAGAGTTCTCCGTCATTTCTATTTCTATTTTTGTTTTTTTAGACATAAACCTTGAGAAACCTTGTTCATAAATAAGTAGGTAGAAATGGAAGGTGTCTTGTTACAGCAATGTCAATCAATTCTTTGAGTTCCCTGTGACATATATGCCAAAAATCACATTGTGATTTATCCACCATCAAAAACTATTTTTAGCCATCTATCAGATAACAACTCATTAGGTTCTATTTAAATTTTGTTGACAAAAGAATTGGTGAACACTTGGCTTGCAAAAATGTATTAGTCAGTCATTACAGCCATTTACTGTTCTAAACCCATTCCTACACGCCCCGGCATTTCTTCTCAGGTGCTTTTTACCACCTGAGGGAATGCATCTCAGTAAGACTGGGAGAAAAAGCCATTACTTTATTGAGTAAGAGAAGATTGTAAAAGGGAAGATGGGGGAAAAGATAGGAGGACAACTTTTTCTGCACTTTCCAGGCAGATCCACTTTGAGAAATGGTTTGTGTGAGAGTTGAGGATCTGGAAATTGAAGTCCTTAAAGCCGTCTGTCCACGGCCCTGTCATGGAAAGCCTTTGTAAACTCCTTTGGGATTTGTATACTGACATCAGAAGACCATTGTATTAGCTCATTCTTCTACCACTTCTAAATACGCCCTTCAAATCTGTGCCCCGTCATTACACCTTGTACATCAATCACCAACAACGTGCTGGGTATTATTCCAGTTATTGGAGATACAGCAATCAATAAAGGAGACTGTCCCATGTGCTAGTAGAGGAGATAGACAATAAATGATCAGAATTTAACTCCATGTTACAGTGAGTAAACTAAGGACATGATCATGGTAGAGTCAGAAACAGAAAGCTCAGGCCATTGCGGATCCTGGAACACAGCTGTCCCATCTTCCTGTAGCCCTATGACCCCTTCCTGTGACCCCTGCTCCACATTTCCCTAGCTCCAGGCAGAGTGCAAACATAAAACTGGCTCTCCACACAGTTTGTTTATTTAATTGACTGAAGTTACAAGCCAAAGAATCGTAGGCATCTTTCCAAAGTGTCTGATGAACTGTCTTTTAAATGAGGACCCCTATAGAGTCATTTTAAAAAATCACAGCATTTTTCAATCCAGAAGGAAACTTAGTGACCATTTGATCCATTTCTCCTCTACATTTTTTTTTTTTAACTGTTTATTTTGCATCAACCTTAGATCCATCTGCTGTTTAAGAGTCTGTGGAAGAGCAGCTTAGGATCACTCAGGGGTTGTTCCTCTGCACTGAATGGCCTGAGCAGTGGGAGCCACAGAGCCACCCTGAGCAGTGGCTGGGAACTGCCGGGCAGGCACGGGGACCCCATGCACACCTTCACATAATCTGAGACATGGGGCTGAGTAGCAGTAAATTCGTGACCTGGGGCAGCCCATTCACCAGGAAATTCCTCTTTGGTCATGGTCTTTGCAGCAGCGGCCTACTCTTCCTTTTCAGTCTCTCAGGCTCTCCGTTAGGAGGAGAGCTCAGGGGGTGCCTGGGTGGCTCAGTGGGTTAAAGCCTCTGCCTTCGGCTCAGGTCATGATCCCAGAATCCGAGGATTGAACCCCACATCGGGCTCTCTGCTCAGCAGGGAGCCTGCTTCCCTTCCTCTCCCTCTGCCTGTCTCTCTGCCTGCTTGTGATCTCTGCCTTTCAAATAAATAAATAAAATCTTGAAAAAAAAGAAGAAGAAGAAGAAAGAGGAGAGCTCAGGAGTGGCTTCCCATGAGGGGTTTCAGGGGAGCCTGGGCCATGCATGTGCAGAACTTCCTGGGCCAGCATCCACAGCCTCCGACCCACTACGTCAGGGGTGGGATGGCCAGGTCCACACAGCACTGAGTAGAGTCTGGGTCACACAGAGCAATGGCCGGCGGGTTACCCTAAGACATCTCTGTGAGAAGCTGGTGCTCAGCCCTGGGATCCATAACCACCAGGAGACACAGCCCCCCTGCAGGCCGCCTGGACCTGGTTAGCGAAGGTTTCAGGGGTGAGGCAGCCACAATCGGAGTGGATACAGTAGCAGCAGCCAAGATCAGCAGAGCACACGGAACACTTCCTGGACGATATGACACACATGAGATGGGTTTTTTTTTTTTTAATTGTAACAATGGCACAGCTACTGGCAGAAGCTTCTCGTAGGATCTCTCAGGTTTGAAATATGCCATCGCTTTCTCTTTTTTAGATGTACTGTTTCATTTGGAAGTCAGGGTTGGTGCAACCTAAGTGGGTTCCTGCTAGAAGGAATTAGAGGACATCCTCCTCCCTTTGCAGGAGGATGTCCAGGGCTCCGGACATTGTGAAAGTTTCCCTTTAAGTTTTATGGGAACCCAGAACGATATGGACCATCATATGGACCCTCAGCACAGAAAGACCATTTCACATCTTCTTGAAGAAGAAGAATGAAGCCTGAAAAGGCAAAGTGACTTGTTAAGGTTATGAATCTAGTAAGTTATATATCTTGCATTTGTAGCCAGTGGAAACACTAGATCCTTCCAATCCAGGCAAATTTTGCATCCAATGTCCTTTAATGTAGCCTAGTTTGATAGCCTCCATTGAGAAATATTCCTGCCCCATACCCAAGTAACTAGACAACAAAGCCTTAGCATCTACATGAAATGTGAAATAAGAAAATGTTTCTATTTCATTAATTCCCTTGGAATTCACAGGAAACATGTATCATAACAGAAACAACTGGTCAGTTGGGTCATTGAGAGTGGATGTGCCTATAACCCAAAATGCAATTCCTTGTTTTCAGCTTGGAGAGTGTGAATGAAATTTTTAATGAATGGGATTCCTACACAGTTTCACTGTGAATTTAGTATCTACAATGAAACCCAGAGGCCAAACTTCCCATTAAGGGTTAGCAGGATTACTGGTCAAGAAGATTCCCTCAGGCAGAGAAATAACAGTTCAAGTAGAAATGCAGTTGCTTCTGTTCTGAGGTCTCTGGGGTAAGTCCTTGAAGTGACTCCTTCCACTACCAGAGGGAAGTCCCGGGTGGCCAAATAAAGAGGTTCCAAGTAAAAGAAAGAGTTGTTTAATTACACTGGCACAAATGGAAACCAAACAAGTAAATAAGAGAATGTGAGAAGAGAATTTGTTGGTTGGTTTCTGAGTCTGCCCCCAATAGTTTCATTTTGCATATCTGTGGCATTTGGTTGAGGTGATGTGCGGTGAGAAGTTTCTGCTCATGGCTTTCCAATAAGAAATCCTGGAAACCACACTCAGGGTTAAGGACCAAAGGAACCCAAAAGAAGAAATCTTTTCACAGCTATCCTTCACCCTCTGCTGATGACTCCCAGATAATAAGCTCCATCCCTGAGCTCTTTTCTGCTTTCCAAGCTGGATTTCTCACTCCCTCCTAGAAGTCTCTCTGTGAAGCTTCCAAAGACATTTCAAATCTGTTCTCATTGTCTTTGCCTCCAAAACTGGTCCTTCTCCTATTTTTTCTTGCTCCGAAAACCACCCTACCATTTACCCTGGTACCCAAGTCTGAAACTTACAATTTCCTCTTGATTCTTTTCCTGTACCACTTCAAACTCAGTCATCACCAAGTCCTGTCATTGCTGCCTTCTACATAAATTTCACACCTTTCTCTTCCTTAGAAGGCATAAAGCCAGTGCCTTAGTGGGTCATCAGTTCTCCCCAGAGCTCCTACCCAGGCTCCCAGCCCCACTTTCGTCCCTTGCAGTCCACCCTCGTGGTTTTTCAAAATAAAATCTCAGTGACCTACCTTTCCACTTCTTAAAGTCCTTCAGTGGCCCTGGCAACAGAAACATCTATAAAATACAATGAAACAAAGAAGGAACCTATAAGCCTGGACACAAGAGTAGAAATTGGAGCCCTATTACTCATCTTGGGCAAGTCACTTGGCCTGTCAGAGCCTCCATTTCCTTATCCATAAGGTTTTAGTTTATATTATTTAATTAAAAAAAATTTAGTGAATGAGATAATGCTGGTTTTGACCCACAAAATTAATTTCAGAATTCACTGGGAATCTGTGACCTGCTATTGATAAATATTGAACTACATTGTTTCTAAGTTTCCTTCTAACTCTGAAGATTTGGATAGGCCAACAGAAAAAGGAAGAGCTTCTAGAATATAGTAAGAAAGGCTAAGAAGAACCCCTTTTAATTAATACCATAAAAATACTCACTTATATATCATAAGGCCATCCGATACCCTAGTCAACAGCTCACTTTTTTACCACTTGCAAATATGGAAACCACAGACACTAGTTAAGAATTAATTATGGGTGTGCCTGGGTGGCTTGGGTTGGTTAAGTGTCTGCCTTCGGCTCGGATTATGATCCCATGTCCATGTCAGGCTCCCTGCACAGTGGGGGCATCTGCTTCTCCCTCTCCCTCTGCCCCGCCCCCCCAACTCATCCTCTCCCTCTGTCTCTCAAATAAATAAATAAGACCTTTAAAAAAATTAACCACATAATATATGCAATGGACTGTTATGCAGTCATCAAAAATGAAATCTTATCATTTGCAGTGACATGGATAGAATAGAGGGTATTATATAAGCAAAATAAGTCAGTCAGGGAAGGATAATTGTCATATGATCTCACTGATATGTGGACTTTGAGAAACAAGACAGAGGATCATAGGGGAAGGGAGAGAAAAATGAAACAAAATGAAACCAAAGAGGGAGACAAACCATAAGTGACTCAGTCTCAGGAAACCAACTGAGGGTTGCTGGAGGAGAGGGGTGTGGGAAGGATGTGGTGGCTGGGAGATGGATGTTGGGGTGGGTATGTGCTATGGTGAGTGCTGTGAATTGTTTAAGACTGATGAATCACAGATCTGTACCCCTGAAACAACTAATACATTTTATGTTAATAATCAAACAAACAAATACCTAATATATGTACAGAGATTTTTAATAACCACTTTGTTGCATAAAATTTTGCTGTGGAAAATCAAAATAATAATAATAATAATAATAATAATAAAAAGTAACCACAGACCTCAGTTGTAAATTGTATAATTGGCTTTATGATGGTATCCACAACTCCCTGTCTCTTTAGGCAGCCAGTTCCTTTTAAAACAACACAAAAATGTGTGACTAACAGCTTTTTAAAAATTTGATAATATATCTTACAGATTATTCTATATCAGTATATTCAAATACACATCCTTTGATGGCTGCATAGTATTCCATTTCTAGACAGAGGTTTATTTAATTAGTTCATTACTGATGGCCATTTTATATCAAACCACAAACATTCTAGAAATGGAAATTCAAAGACAAAGAATATAAGCAGCTTTCATTTGCTAGATATTACCAACTTATCTGCCACCAAAATTTTACTAATTTACCCCCCCCCCCGCCAATGAACCAGGTAGGAGTGCCAGTTATCCCAGATCTTGATGAATATTTGCTTGAGAATCAGCTACATGGATTCATATCTCAGCTTTGGCACAAGACATGTGATCTTTTTTTTTTTTTTTTAAGATTTTATTTATTTGTTTGAGAGAGAGACAGTGAGCGAGAGCATGAGCGAGGAGAAGGTCAGAGGGAGAAGCAGACTCCCCATGGAGCTGGGAGCCCGATGCGGGACTCGATCCCGGGACTCTGGGATCATGACCTGAGCCAAAGGCAGTCGTCCAACCAACTGAGCCACCCAGGCATCCCAAGACATGTGGTCTTGATGGGGCGCCTGGGTGGCTCAGTGGGTTAAGCTCTGCCTTCAGCTTGGGCCATGATCTCAGGGTCCTGGGATCAATCCCCGCATCGGGCTCTCTGCTCAGCAGGGAGCCTGCTTCCTCCTGTCTCTCTGCCTGCCTCTCTGCCCACTTGTGATCTCTCTCTGTCAAATAAGTATATCTTTAAAAAATAAATTTATTTAAAAATAAATCTTAAAAAAAAAAAAAAAGACATGTGATCTTGAACAAGCTGCTCAATCCCACTAAGCCTCAGTGCCCCTGTCTTTTGGGAATACCCACAGGATTGTTACAAGAATTAAGTGCAGTAATGAATGCAGAGGATATGTTATAATGTAGCAGATGTGTTTGGCAGCATCTCATTTTCTACCAGCCCTAACTTTAGCATACTATTGTAAGTTAACTTAGAGCTGTAAGAGTGTAAGCCCCTTAAAGGCTGCGAAATTTAAACAGTATGCCTCCTAGCCTCTGTGGAAAACTCTGTGCTCCGTCAATGTTGACATATGATGCCACACATATGCGTGTGTGACCCATAGTTTTCAAGTGAGTCTTGCTTATTGATGGTGTTAGGAAGGTAGTGCTTTCTAAGCTCTGATGCAGCGTATAGTGGACTGAAGAAATCATCGCAGATGACCAATATCTATTACCAAAAATAGTTCATTTGTTCTGTCAAAAGTGGGTTTTGCAGCGTCTTAACATACCAAAGGAAAACTCTCCAAGCAACATTCTTTTTTTTTTTTAAGATTTTGTTTATTTATTTGACAGACAGAGACTACAAGTAGGCAGAGATGCAGGCAGAGAGAGAAGAGGAAGCAGGCTCTCCAAGGAGCAGAGCCCGATGCGGGGCTCGATCCCAGGACCCTGAGATCATGACCTGAGCCAAAGGCAGAGGCTTTAACCCACTGAGCCACCCAGGCACCCCTCTAAGCAACATTCTTTAAAGTCATTCACTAAAACTTAAATGTTTAACAGTGTTACTGATATATCATTTACCTATTTTGAATATAAAATCAATGATTTTTTGGTAAATTTACAGACTTGTGCAAACATCACCACAATCCAGCTTTAGAATATTTCTATCAACCCAGTAAGATTCCCACATGCCCATCCACATGTCCTCTGCAAGTTCACCATGTCGGTGAGCTGGGCGTGAGTAGAGGACTCGGATCCTCTCTGCTCCTACACCGCACACTCTCAGTGGCAGCCAGGGCATGTGGAGAATTTTTCAAGCCCCTCAATGATTGTTTCATTTCAATGTGAATTTCTGGCTTATTGGCCATAAGATTGGTTTTTTTCCAACCTGGACGACAACCTCTGGTGAATGAAGTTCTAGCCTCCTCTATTCACTTGCCTCCAAGGTCCTTTAACTGATACATGACTGGGAGGTGTCTTCCACCTTTTGCAGGAATTCGGTTGTACTCTCTCCAGCAGCAAAGCTGCTTTGTGGGTGCTTTCGGTTGGCTGCATTTTGCTAGAAAGTTTGCACTAACTGAGCTGGGATAAGGTTGGGGGGTAGGGGATGGAGCCAGGCTAGAATGCCATAGCCTCCCACTCTTCTTACCAAAATATAGCAGTTTTGGATGAAAAGAATACTTCTCAGTTTGTTGTTTGCTTTTGGTCTATTTCCAGAGCCCTGAAGTGGATGCTGTTGAGAATGCTGTCTAGTTTTACCATTCATTTCTAGGGGGACAATATGGTGACTTGCTCCTTCTGCACTACTGGAGCCTGGAACTTGAGTTTGAACATGAGCAGCCTTCCTCTGCTGGGCTTCTCTGAGAGGCTTTAACACACTGAGCCACCCAGGCACCCAAAGGGACAACTTATAAAAGAAATACAAATGACTACACAATATAAAAAGGTGTTTAACCTCACTAACAACAAGCAAAATGTCAAGCAGATATATTTACTCTTAACCCACTGGCAAAGACAAAAATAAATAATTGATGTTACTTGGAACTAGTAACAGTCGGGTGGCAATGTGAACCGGTGCTACTCAGAGTGAAAATGCTGCCGGAGCTTTCTCCCTCTCAGGTTCAAAGCCAGCCAGAAAAGGTGTCTGCCTCGGAGTTCTACCAAGTCCCAAAGGCTCTAGTCTCGTGTGCTTCCCTAAAGCAAGCACCACGGTGGGCTTCTCTGAGTCAGTGTGGGAGCCCCCGCAAGGAAACAAAAATTTAAAGCCACGGAAATGAACAGGGAGAAAATTTAGAAAAGAACCCAGAGACCATGGCAGAGGGAAACTTCCATGTGACACAGATATTGTATGTATCTTTCCATGATTCTTCCATGCTTTCACATTCTGCACATATGTTCTGTTTTGTTAATATATAAGAGATGGGAGCGTCTGGGTGGTTCAGTGGGTTGGAGCCCCTGCCTTAGGTCATGATCTCAGGGTCCTGGGATCAAGTCCCGCATCGGGATCTCTGTTCAGCAGGGAGCTTGCTTCCTCCTCTCTCTCTGCCTGTTTCTCTGCTTACTTGTGATCTCTGTCTGTCAAATAAATAAAATCTTAAAAAAAAAAAAAGTTCAAAAAAAAGAAAAGAGAGAGAGAGAGAGATGACCTCCTGTGTATCATTCTACAACATATTTGCTTGTTTCCCTCACTAATGTCCCAGAGAAATTCCATGCCTGGTAGCCCCAAGTTTAGGGCTTCCCAGGGCTATGTCTCTGAACCGACTCTTGACTTGGGGCCAAGAAGTGGAAATGGTATGTTCTTTCTGCCCCAACCCACTTAACCCCGACCTTCCTGATAATAGTGCCACATGTCCTGAGACTTGGCAGGAACTTTCTCTTCTTAGGTTTGATCTTTTGTTATCCTTTTCAGAATTTATTATCACAATTTTGTCTCTTTGGGGGTACATCCGTGTTGTCATTTCAATGAGTTTTCAGGAGAATAAGTGTTTCAGTCATATGGTCAGTCTGTTACAGCAAAGCAAAAGTCTCCATAATGTAATTTAAGGTATAAAAGCAAGTTGCAGAAATATCTACATATGCATATATCTGCATCTATGTATATAATACATAGATGATTACATATATACAATTTTTAAATTAATAAATGTATGCTGTGTATGTTTAGAAGTTAAGCAAGAATTTTTTTTAAAATCAGTAAACTGATTTTTAATTTTTTAAGAGAGAACATGGTCATTAGAGAAATCATTGACAATTCAAGAAGAAAAATGAGTTAAAAGAAAATCTTCCATAAAGTGTAGAATTATTATATTGTACATCTGAAACTAAGGTAACACTATGTTAACACTATGCTAACTGAAATTAAAATAAAAACTTAAAGAAAACCTTTCTGAAATATCCTTCCACTTTGGTTGTAACTATTTGTCAAATAAATATTTTGGCTTATAACCCCTTTATCTTTTCTCCCTGTAAGTATGTAAGTGCTTTTTTCTCTTCAATGCAATAATTTTTAACATAATGATGTTTTCTCTTAACAATATGTCCTGAACATCTTTCCAAATCAATAAAGAAGTATCAGCTAATCTAAAAGAATAGATTTAATATTCTCTTTCCACACAGCAATAAAATTAGGAATCAATACGGAAAGATAAGGGAAAATACACTTGGAATTTTAAAGATACCATTCTAGTAGTGTATGTGACGAAGAGGAAATTACAACATAAATTCAAAATGTTGGAAACTAAGATAACCAATGCTCTCCAAATCAAGAATTGCAAGATGCAATATATGTTATATTACATGATATTCATAGTCTTAAATGCATTTATGGGCAAATAAGAAATCTTTAGTAACAAAGTAAGATTGAAAATAATTTGATTTTTAAAATCTGTGTGGTAGTTACATGGATATTTATTACATATATATGTTTTTGGTTTTTTGCTTTTCTGGATATTTGGGATATCTCATATATTAAAAATTTCAAGAAAAATAAATGAGTTAACTCAGGAAGCATTTGACTCAAAATAAACTCAAAGAACACAGGAAAAAAGAAAGAAATACAAAACAGAAACAAATTATGATCAGTGAAACTAAAGCCAGTTCTTTGAAATGACAACAAATAAGCCCCCCTTTATACTGATCAAGAAAAAAAAGAGAAGACACAAATTCGGTGCAAATCAACATTAGAAATGAAGGGAAGATATAACTACAGAAGCAGTCGAAAGTTTAAAGTATTAGAGAGAACCATTATAAGTTTGAAAAATATAAATTACAAAAATAAATTTAAAGAGAAATGGGAGACTTGAATAAACCAACAGCTGCCTTAAAACTTGAGAAAGTTGCAGGGTAAGGAAGCACCCCCTTTTCCTCTCACAAACAGCACAGTATGGTTTCATAGGCAGGTTTTAACAACATTCAACAGACTATTCCATCCAATACAGCCATCACCAAAAAAAATTTTTTTTAAAAAAGAACATTTTTCAAAGAAAAGAAGAAAGTTATCAACTTATTTTCTGGAACCAAACTGTTTTAGCCTGGGTTTCCCTGAAAACAGAGCCTGAGACTCAGGCTTGCATGTGGGTCATTTATTTGGAATGTGACCCAGAGAAGTCTAAATGAAGGACAGAAGACTGAAACAAAGAAGGATGAAAGCTAATGTAAGGATACACCACTGAGTTGGCTTCTGCTAAGGAAGATTGAGAAGCCCTATTAATTTCATCTCAGGACTGTCAGCCTGGGAGAAGCAAAGACTCTCCTGAGCACTTTGGTCAAGGTCCAACCTTGGTCAAGACTGCTCCCCCGGGGCTCCTGGGTGGCTCAATCAGTTAAACAACTGCCTTCAGCTCTGGTCATGATCCTAGGGTCCTGGGATCGAGCCCTGCATCAGGCTCCTTGCTCAGCAGAGGGTCTGCTTCTTTCTCCCTTTCTCCCTCCCTCTGCCTCTCCCCCTGCTCATGCTCACACTCTCTCTTCCCCTCAAATAAATAAATAAATAAAATCTTAAAAATAAAAAGAGTCCTCCCCCAGGGGTGTCAACTCCTCACTTCCCAGCCCTTGCAGGTGCACCTGTGTGAATGCAACGTGGGTTTTGTGGGTGTCGCACACCTGTGCACTGGGAAAGCTGGAGGATATGAGAGGAACATGACATGAACGGAGACAAGGTACGGGAGGTTGTCCTGGGACAAAGCCAGCATGGAACTGGTAATCCAGGAGTTAGAAGTAGGGCTGGAAAGATGTTTAATGCTCAAGAGACGTCAGATACCAAAGCCAAAAACAGGTTTTTGACACCAAAACCAGATCAAAACTATAAAAGAAAAGAAATCTATGGGCCAACCCACACAGATACAGAAGTCCTAAATAAAACCTAAGCAAGTCCCAAAAGGGCTTATCTCAGGAATACAAGAATTTGCCATTAGAAAATACTCCATCTGTGTGACTTAACACACTAACAGTTTAAAGAATAAAAACAAAATATGGGGCATCTGGGTGGCCCAGTCCATTAGGCATCTGCCTTCAGTTCGGGTCATGATCTCAGGGTCCTGGGATCGAGCACTACATCGGGCTCCCTGCTCAGCAGAGAGCCTGCTTCTTCCTCTCCCTCTGCCTGCGGCCCTACCTACTTGTGCTCTCTATCTCTCTCGAATAAATAAATAACATTTTAAAAAAGAAAACAAAAAAAAATATGATCATCTTCACAGATATAGAGAAAACATTTGAATATCATTCACGAATTTTAAAAACTGCTTAACAAACTAAGAATGCAAAGAAACATCCTTTTATTAATAAGGCTATCTATCAAAAACTAACAGCAGCACCACAGAAAGATGAAGGCCTAACAGTTTCCCATTAAACTTACTTGTGTACCAGGTGGTGGGTATTATAGAGGGCACGGATTGCATGGAGCACTGGGTGTGGTGAAAAAATAATGAATACTGTTTTTCTGAAAATAAATAAATTGAAAAAAATTTTTAAAAATAAAATTAAATAAATAAAAATTACTTGTGGAGCATAAGGAATAACATGGAGGACATTGGAAGATGGAGAGGAGAAGTGAGCTGGGGGAAATCGGAGGGCGAGACAAATCATGAGAGACTGTGAGCTCTGGGAGACAAACTGAGGGTTTTGGAGGAGAGTGGGGTGGGGCGGTGAGGTGAGCCTGGTGGTGGGTATTAAGGAGGACATGTATTGCATGGAGCATTGGATGTGGTGCATAAGCAATGAATTTTGGAACATTGAAAAAAAAATAAAATTTTAAAAATTAAAACAAAACAAAATAGTAAAACAATTTTTTTTAACTTTCCCATTAACATCAGGATCAGGGGGGTGTTTGGGTAGCTCAGTCATTAAGTGTCTGCCTTTGGTTCTTAGGTCATAATCATGGGGTCCTGGGATTGAGTCCCACATTGGGCTCCTTGCTAGTGGGGAGCCTACTTCACCCTCTGCCTGCTGTTCCCTCTGCCTGTGAGGTTCCTATCTCTCCCTTTCTCTCTCTCTGGCAAATAAATAAATAAAACATTTAAAAATGAAAATAATAATAAATAACAAAATTTCTCTGCTTCAAAGAACACCATTAAGAAAATGATGATACAGCCCACAGAATGGGAGAAAATTCTTGCATATCATATGTCTAATAAGAGACTTCTACCTAAAAAATATAAAGAACTATTACAACTCAGTAATAAAGAGGCAACCTGGCTCAAAAATAGGTAAAGTGTCTGACTTTCTCTATTTCTCTAAAGAAGATGAAAAGGTGGCTAATAAGTACATAAAAAGATGCACAACATCATTAGTCATTAAGGAACTGAAAATCAAAACCACGTTGAAACACTGCTTCAAACCCACCATGGTTTGAAGTTTGGCTTATAGCATGACTATAAGCCAAAAGTTAGATAATAACAATTGTTGGTGAGAATGTAGAGAAATTACAACGCTCCTACACTGATGGTGGGAATGTAAAATGGTGCATCTATTTTGGAAAACAGTCTGGCAGTTCTTTAAACAGTTACCATATGACCCAATAATTCTACTCTAGATTTATACCCAAGAGAAATAGAAACTTAAGTCTACACAAAACCAGATTATTAATAATAGCCAAAAGGTAGAAACAACCCAAATACCCATCAACTGATGAATGGATGAATAAAATACGACATATCTATATCATGAAATATTTTTGGCAACAAAAAGAAAGGAAGTGATTTGGCAATGACTTCTTGGATATGACAACCAAAGCACAGGTAACAAAAAAGAAAAGAGATAAATTGGACTTCAACAAAATTAAGAACTTTTGTGCATCCAAGAGCACTATCAAGACAGCCTACTATATGGGATAAAATATTCGCAAATCATATATCCAGTAAGAGAGTAATATCCAGAATATATCGAGAACTCTTAACACTCAATAACAACAAAAAGACCCAATTCAAAAATCAGCAAATTACTTGAATAGACATTTCCCCAAAGATCTACAAGTGGCCAGTAAGCCCATGAAAAGCCGCTCAATATCATTAGTCATTAGAGAAATGCAAGACAGACTCCCAGTGAAATACCACTCCACACCTGTTGGGGTGGCAGGAATAATGCGTGTTGATAAGGACACAGAGAAATTGGAACCCTCGTGTGTTGCCAGCAGAAATATGAGATCATGCAGCAAATGTGGAAAACAGTTTGATGGTTTCGCAAGAGGTTAAACACGGAACTACCATATGACCCAGCAATTTCACTCCTAGGGAAATTTTTATATATATAGAACAAAATATTATTCAGTCATTAAAAAGGAGTGAAATTTTGATATGTGCTATAACTTGGATGGATCTTGAAGACATTTTGCTTAGTGAAATAAACCAGACATATTGAACATGTATGATTCCACCTATACGAGATACCTACATTAGACAAATTCATGGACAGAAAGTAAAATATGGGCTACTGGGGGCTGGAGGGAGAAGAGAAGGAGTACTATTTAATGGATATAATGTTTTTATTGGCATTGAAAAAATCAGGTATATAGATGGTGGTGATGATAGTACAACTTTGGGAATGTACTTAGTGCCACTGACACGTAAACCTACAAATGGCTAAAGCGAGACATCTTATCTTACTACAATAAAAAGAGAAATGAAATATTTATACATGCTCCAAAATGGATGAACCCTGAAAATATTATGCCAAGTGAAAAAAGCCACAAAATGTCACATACAGTATGATTCCATTTATATGAAATTCGGGAATAGGCAAATTCATAGAGCCAGAAAGGAGGTTAGTCCTTGTGTAAGGCTCAGAAGGAGAGAGGGGTTAGGGATGTGCAGTATTTTTATGGGGTGATGAAATGTTCCAACAATGATTGTGTTGACCTATACCTGACTCTGTAAATATGCTAAAGCCATTGAATTTTATAATTTAAATGAGTAAATTATATGGCACATGAATTATGTCTTAATAAAGCTGTTACAAAACACCAAAAAATATTCAAAATCACTTAAATTATTTAAAAATAAGAAAATAAAACCCAAAAAATGTAAAAGAAGACAAAGAAAGAGAAGAAGGCAACAAAAGGAAGAGAGAATGAAAAGAAAGAAAAGGCGTTCTTTTAATCAGTAGGTAAACATAAAATTATTTGCTTATGATGCAACTATGATAGAAGAGTTGACTCTCAGACAAAGTTTTTAAATGTTGCTGAATCCAAGTTCAGCACACCAAAATCAAGAGCAGCCTGTAGTAGGCTGAATAGTGACCCCCAGTGATATCGGGTTCTAATCCATGAAACCTAAAAGTGCTGCCTTGTTTGGAAAAAGGATCTTTGCAGGTGCAGTAAGTTAAGGACCAAGATGAGATCACCCTGAATGATTTAGGCGGATCTTAAATGCAGTCACGTTTCACAAAAGGGCAATTTTTTTTTTTAAAGATTTTATTTATTTATTTGACAGAGAGAGATCACAAGTAGGCAGAGAGAGAGAGAGGAGGAAGCAGGCTCCCTGCCGAGCAGAGAGCCCGATGCGGGACTCGATCCCTGGACGAGAGATCATGACCTGAGCCAAAGGCAGCAGCTTAACCCACTGAGCCACCCAGGTGCCCCACACAAAAGGGCAATTTCACACATATACACACGGGGAGAGAGAGAGAGAAAGAAGAGGTAGAGCAGAGAGGGATTTGAAGGTTGACCTTGGAACATAACCCAAATTAGAGTGGCAGAGAGCACTCAGAGATGTCAAGTACACTCCTAATGGATCAAGAAGGACAAGCAGGCTATTGACAACACAGCCCTTCGTGTCCCCATCAGAACAGACGTTGGTGAGGGGAGGCCGCAGGGCAGTGAGGTCACTCAGATCTAGACTCTCCCTAGAAGCAGGATTGGGGGTCAGGAGGGGAAGTCAGAGAATAGCGGACCAGAGTCTCTTCCTTGACCTCTCAGAGACCTGTTTCCTCCTTTGTACAACCAAGGGACTGAGCTTGGTACACTCTCCCCAGTCCCTTCCTCTCTGCCATATGCACTGAGTGGTGGGCTAAGTGCGTTTTTGTTCCCTTGCCATAAGTCAGTGTTGTTTTCTGACCCGCAGGAGCAAGCAACACTCTGTCCACTGAATGAAAAGCTGTCGCCACAGGCTTCAACCAGTCAGCACTCTGAACCAGTGTCTTGGGGAGGAATAAACAGTCCCAGAAACTCATCTTCATAACTAGTAAGTGAAATTTGGCAGAGAAGAAAGACAAAAGATAAGACAAAAGGGAATGATTTCTTTTTGTTTTGCTTTGTTTTTCCACTCTGCATCCTTTCCCTTATTAAAATAAGAGAAACAGGTGCCTGGGTGGCTCAGTCTGCCTTCGTCTCAGGTCATGATCCTGGAGCCCTGGGATTGAGTCCCACTTCGGGCTCCCTGCTTAGCGGGAAGTCTGCTTCTCCCTTTAGCCCTCCCCTCTCTCATGCTCGATCTCTCTCAAATAAATAAATAAAATCTTTTTAAAAATGAGAGAGACAACTTTGGAAAAAATCTTGCTCTTAGAGGAGTAAATTGCATCCAATTTGTTCATTCAACCACTCAATCAGCAAATATTTATTAAATGCCTCTGGCCTCCAGCCTTTGTGCTAGGCTTAGGGATATATATATACGCTATGAAAGAGAGGCACTGTGAAGAGGTATGCAGACACTTCCCTAAAAGTTCTATTTAAGCTGGAAAATGGAGGAGGAGCAAGTCACCGGAACCGTGTAGAAAAGGGTGTTCGAAGAAGAAGAAACAGCAAGTCCAAAGAAAGGCGTTGCAAGTGCCAGAAACTGTCAAAGGACTAGCTGGCCAGGGACGCCTGGGTGGTTCAGTGGCTTAAGCCGCTGCCTTTGGCTCAGGTCATGATCTCAGGGTCCTGGGATTGAGTTCCACATCGGGCTCTCTGCTTGGCAGGGTGCCTGCTTCCCTCTCTCTCTCTCTCTTTCTGCCTGCCTTTCCGTCTACTTGTGATCTCTCTCTATCAAATAAATAAATAAAATCTTTTTTTTTTTTTAAAAAAAAAAAAGACTAGCTGACCAGAACCTGGTCACAAAAGAGGGCAAGTAAGCAGATTCCAAGATGACTGAAGAGGTGACCGCCATTCTGATGGCCGTCATGAGTCTGGATTTTCCTCCAAGGGCAATGGAGAACTGTTTGTAAAGAGATATAAGTGGGGGCTTGACATTGTCTGATTTCTACAAAGATCCCTCTGGCTGCTGCATGAAAATCTTAAAAAATTAGATTTGAGGAAGACAGGAGAAACCTGACCATGAGATGGACACAATCATTCAGGCCAGGACGGTGGCTATGGAGAGCGGTGAATGGAAAGGGATACATTATAGAAGCAGAAGAGAGAACATACTGATGGCTTGAATTTAGATGGGGTGGGAATGGCAGGAATCAAGGATGACTACTAGGTATTTGCCTTAAAATATAGACATTTGTGGGTACTGTTGTAGTAAGTGAATGGGCTTGGGAAACACTGTTTTATTTTATTTTATTTTATTTTATTTTATTTTATTTTATTTTATTTTATTTTATTTTAGAGAGAGAGAGCATGAGAGGGTAGAAGGTCAGGGAGAAGCAGACTCCCCATGGAGCTGGGAGCCCGATGTGGGACTCGATCCTGAGACTCTGGGATCATGACCAGAGCTAAAGGCAGTCTCCCAATCAACTGAGCCACTCAGGCACCCAGAAAACACTGTTTTAGAAGAACCCCTTAAACACAATGCCCCCATGTCACAATGCTGATCATGTCATTGTCTTGTCTCAAACATGTAAATACTATTATTATTATTATTATTATTGTCATTCTACATAATTTGCAATTATGCATTCTACATAATTTGCAATTCCTTAAATATGCCTTTCTCTCCTCACACCTTTTAGCCTTTGAACATATTGTTTTCTTCCCCTAGAATATCCTTCGGTCTTTGTCCACTTGCTGGACTCAACTCGACTCAAAAGTGATACTGCTTCATAGGAGCCTTCCTTGATTGCTCCAGGCTGAGACACATGGCACTAATTTAGAGCACAGAACATGGAGTCAGACTGCCTGGGATCAAATCCTGACAATACCACTCGGCTGCTGGGAGTCCGTCGATGTCAGACACTCACCTGGGCTTCAACCTGGGTTGTCAGGATTCAACCTGGGTTGAATCTACATCTCCCAAAATGTCTGATACAGTGCTCAGCACATCACAGGGGCTCAGGAAATCTGGAATGAATGACTGTGTTTCGGGATGTTGCCTGGTAAAGATCTCGTGAAGACGCATAACTGATTTTCTTTGTTGTTCTCGTTAGGCTCCAACCCCCCAAGTGGAGTTTTCCAATCTCCCTTCCAGACGGAGAGAACATTCTCTGGAGACATATATCGGAATGTCCCAAAGGAGAAGCAATTGCATTTATTTTTTTCCGATAGTACTTTTCCTTCTTTAGAAAAATTTCTCTACCATGAGCCCCCCACCTACCCTCTCAGTAAGCAAATAGTTGAGTGCCTTCCTTGGTGCCTCACCATTGTGAGCTGAATGGCCTCCAAGGCTGACAGCTCGGCCGGCCGGCCTCTGGGTCCTCTTGTTCTGTCTCCAGTTCTCAGCAATGGTGGCACCAGCCTGAGAGTTTCGTCCATACCCACACACACCTCACATATATGTTCTCCAGATTTCCTCTTCATTCAACCCTTCAGTTAGATCTCTTATTGGTCTGGGGATCTGTGCAGTGTGCTGGGAGGCAGAGAGGAAAGAAAGACAGCAAAGTCTGAAGTCTGTGAATGTGGGCCCAACTAGGTAGGCCATCTTAACCACCACTCTGAATCGAGTCTTTTAAATGAGCACAAGGAAGACTCAGGGCAGGAGTCTTCTGTGTGTGGGAAGGTATGGTTAAAAGTACTTTGAAAACTAAAAATATTTATGGAAAAATCACATAATTGGACATCCTAAGAAAAGGAAGAGAGAATAATGGATTTAGTGATGTTCTTAGTTATCCATTCTCTCAATATTGTGAGAAGTGCTTTGAAATTCATGGCCTCGTTTATTAAAATTGATTGTCTATGTGTTCTGCTCCAAGGCACACAATAGAGCAAAGCAGGGCTGGATTCTCACTTTGGTCTCTGGGCTCTGAGTCAGCCAGTTTTTCCATTCTCCTGGACAGCGGGAGTCCAGGTCAGCTAGGGGCCTGTCTCTCTCTCAGAGGGCATAGACTAGGATGAGTTCCCCCACATATTCCTCTATTCTGAGTCACGCAAATTCCTGTTGTTCTCCTTTTCTTCCTGGCTTCAGGGCTCCTCAAGGCCACAAACCCATCTGTTAAGACAGAGGAGGCCTCTCTTTTCCTGAAGGCCTTGGTCTCTGGCTGAGCCCAGCTCTTAGTGACAGAGGGAAACCAGCACCCACTGCTTCTTGCTTCAGAGCAAGCCTCTCCACATCTTCACAGGAGCCTCAGCAAGCAACTTATGCACATATTCCAAATTTCTCACATACCTACAACTTACTGGGTGCTGTCCCAGGCCCTCTGTGGGTACAGAGTTGACCCAGGTCCAATCGGTCCCTGACTTTGAGAATGCCCAGCCGGGCAGTCGTGGAGTCAGGATCTGAACCCAGGCAGGTCAGCAATTGTATATTGAAAGGGTTCTCAGAGTTCATGAGGTCCAATATTCTCATTTTACAGGATATACTAAGTGCAGGGAAGTATTCCAAGGATTTTTAAAATGTGAGATAGGAAAAAAGGAAGCCTAAGAACTTTTAAGAAACTTAGGTAAGATCACACGGCCAGGAAAAAATGGCAGAGCATCAGGCTTCCACAGCCACACCTCACCAGGCTTACTGAGGGAGGGAGGGAGTAACACACGGACCTCAGGTCCTCTGACAGGTTGCCGGCCCTTTCCCCTACACACCCATCAGGTATCCTGTCCCCACCTTCCAACAGGCCTGACAAGGGTCAGTTTTGAGCCAGTGGCAGAGATGCTATCGATGACAGTCCAGAGAATAAACAAGAGAGGGGTTTGTTCTCTGGTGTTGCTCTCCAGCCTTTAGTCAGCCAGAGAGAGTGGTTTCCCAGCATCTCCCAAGTCACAGAAAAAAGCCCCAGCGACAGCAGGGACCGAGCAAACAGCTGAGCCCCTTCACTCTTCTCTTTCAAATCCTGCAGCCTCCTTTGCCCTTTAACTGACTTTGAGGGAACAAATCCTCAGTCTCCAATGTGAACTGACATTTGTGTGGAGAAACTTCAGCAGATGGGTTGAGACAGATCTGCTGACAGGATCCGGGGGGCGGCTCACAAAGTGTGGTGTCAGAGCCCCTTTGAGGGGGCTCCCAGGCAAAGCACTCCAGCTGGCCCTGGGCAAGGCAGGCCCATGGAATCTGGATGGAGGCCTCTAGACTGCCAGGCCTGAGTCTGTTGCAAAGATACTCTAATCTCTCCATCAGGACATTTTTGCAGCTACTTCCTACTGGAGGAGAACAGACCCTAGTCTCTTCTGTGCTGGAGTTTCCAGCTCCCATCTGTGTCCACATGAGCCCTTTTCATTCCCTTAAAATACCAGGGATCTGGTCTGAGAAACCCTGACCCTGCTGCAGGTATAAGGCCTCATGGTTGCTGTCAGGCCATCATCTGCTCCACATTTATTGAGCATCTACTACGTGCCAGGCATTAGGCTCAATACCAGAGATCAAGTGATGAAGAAGGCAAATGTGGTCCCTGCCTTTGAAGAACAAGTGGTCCAGTGGGGTCTCACAGGCCATCATGACCAGGACTACGAAGAGCAAGACTAGAGAACCTACCCCAGTGTGGGTGGTCAGGGAAGACTTTCTGGAGGAAGAGTTATGTAATCTGAAATCGTTTAACGAAGCAGAAGTCAAAGGAAGGAGGACTGGGTGGGAAAGTGTTCTGGGTAGAGAGGAGTCTGTGCAGAAGCCTTGGTAGGAAGAAATTCTTGTCTTTCAAGGAATTATTGTGAAGAACATGAGGGGTGGTTTGACAATGGAATGTGGAGAAAGGCCGGAGGGATTACAATGGCCCAAGTTGGTTTTACAAATAAAATAGAGGCCATTTACTGGGTTTTATGTAAGCAAGTGTGTGTCTGGCTGACCCCTCATCATACCACAGGCCATATTCAAGTCGGTAAGGGACCTGACCCTCACTCAGCTCATATGTTACCTTCTCAGAAAGGTTTCCCTGAGTACCTTAGCCTGCACAGGCAGAAGGCAAAGAGCTCAATTTGGATGAAGGTTGCAAATTTTGTTTGACATAGGCCATGACTAAGAAGTTATGGGATCTGGCTGGGGGTGGGGTGGTGAGAATTCAACGGGTCTCAGTCACAGCTCTTGGAAAAACTAAAGCCCTCCACCTTCTAATCAACAAGTTGAAACTCTTCACTCAGAACATTTCCACAAGGTCAGGGACCATTGGTCACTTGGTCACTTGCTATAGCGAACACCAGAGGGAACCAAAGCCAGGCGTTTGAGGAAGAAGTGTGAGGAAAGCAAGGGCGTTTCAAATAAAAGGGAAAACAAGAACTTTCGTTTTCTCTTGGCGCCAGAGCAGGTATGAACAGCAACACCAACACATTGAGGCATTTCACCAGAAACAGCATTACTATGGCAAATAAACCACCCAGATAAACCTCATTACTCAGGCTAATGGTTTAAAAATCCCACATGGCTTAGCAGTAACCACGAGGGAAGTGACAGAAGGGAAGACCTGTGAGCTCACCCCAGGTGGGGGCGGGGCTCAGGAAGTCTAGCACCACCCTGGGGAAGACTCATTTCAGAAACCAAAACAAAAAAAGAGGTGCCAGCATGGAGTTGGTTGGAAAGAAAAGAGGGAAACAAAAAATCCCACAGCTGTGAACCGTGGCTCGGTGAGCACGGCCAGGGTGAG
Source organism: Mustela nigripes (assembly GCF_022355385.1). Classification (NCBI taxonomy): domain Eukaryota; kingdom Metazoa; phylum Chordata; class Mammalia; order Carnivora; family Mustelidae; genus Mustela; species Mustela nigripes. The sequence goes on along the minus strand of NC_081558.1, from coordinate 134,622,536 downwards.
TGGAATTTCCTCTTCCTGTTCAGGAACCAGGGTTTCATGAGGCAGCTCTCCTGACAAGACAGAAAGCAACAATTCATTACCTCCACTTTCTTGTTCATTTCTCAAGCAAGAAACTAGCAGTTATTTTAGTGGTGTGTCTAAAATAGAAGTCACCCATGGAAGCATGTCTTATGCTCTCTAACACCACAGCTCAAGTACCCGGATTTGCAGTCCTCCAGATTCTGGGCTCTGATAGGAGGGGATTTCTCTCTCTCTCTCTCTCTTTTTTTCTTTTTTAAGATTTTATTTATTTATCTGAGGGAGAGGAAAAAGCACTAGAGGAGGGAGGGTCAGAGGAAGAAACAGACTCCCCACTGAGCAGGAAGCCTAATGTGGGACTCAGTTCTGGGACTCCAAGATCATGACCTGAGCCAAAGGCAGTCACTTAACCAACTGAGCCACCTAGGCGCCCTGAGGCGGGGATTTCTTGATGCAGGTGAGACCCATAAGAACAGGCACAAACCAGTTTTGGCTAATTCTGACTTCTCAAAATAAGTCTGTACACCAAGGGACTCTTTCAGTGATCACTGATCAACTGAAGTGATGCAAGAAGGCTCCAGAAATGATCTGAAGAACTAAGTTGAAAAGAAAAGCCTGGGGAAGCTGAGGGAGCCTTGGGGAGAAGAGGAGGTGGTAACAATCATCAAATTTAAAAAAAAAAAAAGTTATGTGAAAGATGGTGAGCCAGATCTTTTCAAATCCACAGGGGGAAATGAGAAAGTGCACTTAACTAGCCACTCAGTCCTCTAGCCCGTTTTGCACACTCTCTTCCTCCAACTACTAAGCTCTGATCCAAAAGCTACTTACAGAACCTGGAAGTTTGTGTTTCAAGGCCACATATGCTCTTAATTCATTCTACGGCTCTATCCGTGTAGCTATCACTTTTTTAAAAATGACTGATAAACAGCTGTCGACCACTATTTACAGAATATGAGGTCATTGGTAAAATAGAAGGTTTTGAATGAGTCGACACTTTACTTTAGCTATCACTTCTGTCCTTCAAAGTTACCTTGTTACCCATGGCCAAGGTCACTGGCACCTCATACAAATGATGATAAATAGGCTTCACAGATTTCAAGAATTCTCTGGGCTTCTCCCACACTGTATTTGGCGTCACCCCTCTCCCTCTGGTCTGGCTTCCTCATGCCATTCTCTTACCCCAAACCTGGAGTCTCCACAGAGCTTCTGGATGGATGACTCGATTGTCCTGAAACTTTGGGTTTGTTTTCTTTTTCAGCCCCAGTCCATTGGCTGGCTCATCCTTGATTTCAGACCCTGCAGCCTTATTGGCAAATCCCACCCAACATTTCTGATCAGCTCCAATACCACAATTCAACTCCCTGAATAAGACTTCTATTCTCTGGGAGGAAAAGCTCCCAAGTGATACTGGCAGGAAAGCTAACATAAGATCAGGAAGACTTAGCCAACATTGTACAAATGGCGCTCTTTGAAACAAGTTGTGTTAGTGGATTACACTAATGCCAGGATTCCATGATCAGTTAAGAAGAGAAAATATTAGGTTTATCACTATATCCCAGTGACACACAATAGATACACAGTAAGTACTGTTAATTGAATAATACATGAATTAAATACATATCTGCAAGACTTCTCAAAAACTTTAAAGTTCTGGTGCACATTATAAATCTCAAAGAGGGTGACGATTTGCTCAAAGCTTGGTCATGGGACCCTTCTCTTATTTTTCACTGAACACCAATTAACATTTCATGGAACGCTATTATATTGAAGAACTCGGTTTGGGAAATACTGACCTCGTTCCTTTTTTCCCTCCAATATGATTTATCTGCTATGTTTTAGTCAGTCATATCTTTGACTCAAAACTACATAAAAATAAATAATTATTTTTATAATGCATATTTTACTCCAAAACATGAATATTTCCTACCTGTGCAATCAGTTTTTCATGGAGTCCCCCAAAAAAGCAACACAGGTGAGAACTACTCACCTTTTATAGGATCCATAGACCTTACAGAACTTGACTGATTGGGAAGTCCCAGATAGTAGAGACTATTTGGTGATTTATTGTTATTTTCTGGCCCCAAATACCTGATTCAAATAAAAATAGGCACCCACAGTTTTAATATCAGTATGGTTTTCATGCAGTAGCTTTCTTTTGAGGGGTATGTATGTATGCTAGAAGCTTGGGTACAAATTCACATTTACTGGAGCTCTGTCTGTTTTCCAGAGCATTACTAGAGATACCTGCCTCTCTTGCCTTCTGTGGATGCCAAGAAAATGCTTGAGCCAATATATGTAAAAGAATCCACAACTTTTCATGCATCTGTGCCTTATATGCATGTACAGTTAATTATAATAATATTGTATCTATCCAGAAATCACTATCAGAAGCCGATAAGAAATATGAAGTTGAAACGGTCTAAGTGGCCAAAAGAGATATTGACGGCCAGAAGTGTACACACCATCCTCATTGCAGTGGCCCTCGTACTTTTACTCAGAGCCAACTTATTTTTTTCTTGTATGTAATTCCAATGAGTGAAAGAACTTGCTTCAAAGTTTAGGAACAAGTTTAAAATTCTAAGAATTGTTTTTTAAACAGGAGCCTACTGGCATGACAGGCAAATGGCCCTACAGCAATGATCTGTTCCCTGTCCCTGAACCCCTTTATTTTGTGTCAAATAAATAAATAAAATCTAAAAAAAAAAAAAAAGACAAAACTGGGTTATGTGGCCACCTTTTTCCATGTACCTATAGAAGGACGTATTTGTTTCTTTTTTTTTTCTTAAAATTTTATTTATTTATTTGACAGAGAGAGAGATCACAAGTAGGCAGAGAGGCAGGCAGAGAGAGAGCGGGAAGCAGATTCCCTGCTGAGCAGAGAGCCCAGCTCAGGGCTCTATCCCAGGACCCTGAGATCATGACCTGAGCAGAAGGCAGAGGCTTAACCTACGGAGCCACCCAGGCTCCCTGACATATTTGTTTCTTAAATGAACTTTATTTCTTTCTAATGCGGGGATATTTCTGCATATAAAAACATGTCCAAGCATTTTAGTTTCTATGGCACTAGGAAAAAATGAAGCCCATTTTCTTTATGAAAAAAAAGTAGCCAATTTCTATGCATGTAGGCATATGTGTCTCCCTCTGGGGAGAGAACGCTGGCTTTCTGGCCAAGTCAGACAGGCTGGTTCAGCACAGAGGCCTTTTATAGTCTGGAGATCTGGGCTGCTTTTCCCTCATCTGTAAAAATAAAGCACAAAACAAGGCTACTGTCAGTTTCAAACGAGATAATATGCATGCTAGTGCTTTGAGAAGGGCTATAAAAATACAAGCCATATCATTACCAACAGAGTGGGGATTCCAGCTGGGCACCGTGGTAAATGTGGTCATGATATCAGGGATAAAGACTCCCAGGATGTCCTGCAAAACAAGCCCTGCCTCGTTCTTAATGCTGCAGAGAGGTCCCCGCCCCACTCTGGCAGGATGCCACAGAGACCCAACTTAGCTTTTTCTGCTTCTTGTGGCCCTAGAACTCTGCTCCCCTGGCCACTCCCTGAGGACAAAGTGAAGTAAAATAGACAGCAGTAGAAGAAAGCAATGTACACTCATTCCTATTCCTCATAGGAATGATCCTTTCCTGGAACCATCGATTTATACCTGTAAGTCTGGCTGACCTCTCAACTCCGGAAACAATCCACCTCGGGAAGGAGGGGGCAGGATTAGGAGATTTTATATTGTTCCACATATTGCTTCTATTTTAGAAAAGTATTTATAATTAAGACATATATATGAGATATACACACACACACACACACACACACAGAGAGAGAGAGAGAGAAAGAGAAAGATGTAGATATAGATATATAAAAATCGGGAGTTTTATATTGGTGTTAAGCCAGTCCTTTAACTGGAATCACACACACCTTGTGCTTCTACAGGTCCTTTGAGGTCTTTCTATTGATGAACCAACCAACTCCGGAAAGAGCCCAGATGTCCATCAATAGATGAATGGATAAAAAAGATGGGGTGTAATATATATATATAATACACACACACACACACACACACACACACACACACACACACAAAATGGAATATTATACAGCCTTCAAAATAAAATCGTGCCATTTGCAATGACATGGATGGAACTAGAGGGTATTATGCTAAGTGAAATCAGTCAGTCAGGGAAAGACAATTATCATATGGTCTCACTAATATGCAGAATTTAAGAACCAAAACAGGATCATAGGGGAAGAGAGGAAAGACTAAAACAAGACAAATCCAGAAGGGTAGACAAACCATAAGAGATTATTATTATTTTTTTAAGATTTCATTTATCTACCTAACAGAGATCACAAGTAGGCAGAGAGGCAGGCAGAGAGAGGGGAGGAAGCAGGCTCCCTGCTGAGCAGAGAGCCCCACGCGGGGCTCGATCCCAGGACCCTGGGATCATGACCTAAGCTGAAGGCAGAGGCCTTAGCCCACTGAGCCACCCAGGCGCCCCCCATAAGAGATTCTTAATCATAGGGAACAAACTGAGGGTTGCTGGAGGGAAGAGGGTGAGGAGATGGGGTAACTGGGCGATGGACATTAAGGAGGGTGGGTGCCGTAATGAGCACTGGGTGTTATGTAAGACTGATGAATCACTGACCTCTACCTCTGAAACAAATAATACATTATATGTGAATTAATTGAATTAAAGTTTTTAAAAATGTTTGAAAAACAAAGCAAAACAAAGTGCCTAACTAGTTCTCTACCAGCACAGTGTACACAGAAATGAAATAGTCCACTTACGGCGACTTTGGCAGCAATATCGCATCTTAGGTCAAGACTAATGTTTTTAGTGTTTCTCTATGTACAAAACTTACCAAAAATGATAATCTCTTGCTCTCTAGACTATGTGTCTGCCCCCATCCCAAGTTTGTATACTCTATGGGTACACGTTCTTCAATCACCTCTTCATTCATTCACCAAACATGTATTGATTTCTAGTCAGATTTGTCTAAAATATCCTTTTTTAAAAAAGATTTTTCTTATATATTCATTTGAGAGAGACAAAGAGAAAGAGAGAGAGCAGGAGCACAAGCAAGGGGAGAGGCAGATGCAGACTTCTTTCTCACTAAACTGGGAGCCCAATGGGATTTGATCCCAGAACCCAGAGATCATGACCTGAGCCAAAGGCAGACACTCAACCGACTGAGCCACGCAGGTGCCCCATAAAATATCCTTTTTTAAAAACATATAAACCCTTTGCCTTCTCCTGTTCCTCAGAGCCAGCCCACATATCACCTCCCCGGGACTACCTTATTTGTGAATAATTGCTCATTGACTTTATCATACAATATTTTACCTCCTCACATACCTAACTCCCTTACCAGGTTATGAGTACCCTCAAGGCAGGACTCAGTCTTGTTTCTGTTTTATTCCTAGTTCCAAATACTGGCATGTAGTAGAGAGTCAATAAATGTTAATTTGAATTCTATGTGACAGAGCCTAAGTCAGAGTAAGATGAATAAGACAAAGGCCTTGCCTCAAGGTGCTCACAGCCATCCCCTTCCACTTAGCCTTACCTACCGCTGGGAAGTTTTCACTCTTCCTTTCTTCCTCCCTTATTCTTCCCAGCCCTGGATTATTAGTCAAAATAAGTTCTACTTAATTGCCCAAGAGAAAGCACACCTTGGAGTTTTCCTCCTCATGCTGATGCCCTTAATTCTTTCACTGCTATTCTTGACTTGAGTGGAATGTCTTCATAATTGTCTTTTTTTTTTTTAAGATTTATTTATTTATTTATTTGACAGAGATCACAGGTAGACAGAGAGGCAGGCAGAGAGGAGGAAGCAGGCTTCCTGCTGAGCAGAGAGCCCGATGTGGGACTCGATCCCAGGACTCTGGGATCATGACCTGAGCCGAAGGCAGAGGCTTTAACCCACTGAGCCACCCAGGTGCCCCCATAATTGTCTTTATCTGCCTATGTTCACCTTTAACCAGTATCATTTTTTTCATAGATTTTTTTTAAGATTTTTTATTTATTAATTTGACAGACAGAGATCACAAGTAGGCATAGAGGTAGGCAGAGAGAGAGAGAGGAGGAAGCAGGCAGAGAGCCTGATGCGGGGCTTGATCCCAGTACCCTGGGATCATGACCCGAGCCGAAGACAGAGGTTTTAACCCACTGAGCCACTCAGGTGCCCTTAACCAGTATCATTTAAAAGGCATTTTCTGGGGTGCCTGGGTAGTTCAATTGGTTAAGTGTCTGCCTTCGGCTCCAGTCATGATCCTGGGGTCCTGGGATCGAGTCCCACATCAGGTTCCTTGCTCAGTAGGAAGCCAACTTCTACTTCTGTCCCTCTCCCCTCACCTCCCATGCTCTCTCTCTAATAAATAAATACAATCTTTTTTTTTTTTTCCAAGCATTTTGTTCGGCACAGTGACTCAACTTTAAGTTTGGTTTGAAGATGTTGTCAGATATCTCTCTTTTTTTTTCCATCTCTCATGGCATGAGTGTTTCATTTCCAACCAGTGATTTGTGTAACAGACCCTTTATTTGCAGCAATGGAAGGGCCAAGGGGGACACCATTGTTGGCTATGTTTAGGGTACCAGTTGACCTTAATCTAGCCCTGGTCCTTTCATTACTTGTTAGTAACTCTAGTGAAAGGCTTGTTGCAGGAACATGAAACCCCTGGATAAAATGAGGCATCGTGGTCATCGAGTATGATCAGATCCTCATCCAGCTGCTCAGTGTATTTGCTTACACGTACTACCCTGTGCTCCATTCCATTTCCACTTTGACACCCACTTTCTCCCAAGACAACTCCCTCCGCCACAGTGTAGACTTCCTCACCATCCCTGTTCACTTATCTAGAGTTCACTCCTAGAAGAACCCAGCCCTAGTCCCACCTCCTGTTTGCACAATGTCTAGAAGTCACAGCACATTGCACCAAGTCCTAGACATGAAGTGCCACTATCCAATAGCCCATCAGTCCTCTTGGGTTATTTTTAAATGTGAACCTAGACATACATTTTAACTCTCATTTAGATGGCGGGTTTCTAGAAGACTAAGTCTGTGGTTTTTGGTATAGGGTAATGTGAGCAGAAGGTATACAATAAAGATTTTATATTAAATGCTCTCCAGATTTTAGCTATTCGTGGGACCCCAACTTTCCCCATTCTCCTCCTCCCCAAGTCACAAATCAGTGTTGTCACTCTTCAATTCAACTGCAGGCAGACTGAAGAGTCTTCTGTCACTCTCTGTCATTTAGGGGTGAGTCTCCTACATGAAGGACATCCCCATGAAAATTCAAATCAAGATATTTATGGGAAGTTTGAGCCTGGCACCCTTGCTTACGTATCCTCCTAAAAGAGCAGGGAAGTTCCACTTCCTTGTTATTGTAAAAGTTTTCTTCTGTCTTTCAACAAGTGAAGGAGAGCACCTGGGGAGGAAACAAGTAGGATCTAAACAAGGAAGTCTCAAAATGTCAAGTATCTATAGTCAGCAAAACCGTCTCCGGGAGCCAAGGGCAGGGACTGCTGACATGAGAGGGTGGGCAAGGCAATGAGCTCGCAGTGGTGTGGGATGGTGACACCAAGGACCCCAGCTGCCACTGCACATCTGCCCTAAGCCAGGCACCCTGCAAAGTAAGTTACAGTCACCCTAGCGTTCACTCCCCACCTCTCTCCTGTGAGAGCAGAACTAGTATCACCCCCATTTATCAGATGAGCCAATGAAGGCTCAGACTCTTGAACAGCAGGCCTGACTTCCAAGCATAAACACAACCACTACACCACACTGAGAGATTTTTTCCAACAACTCCTGAGGCTCAAGCCCCAAAAATGGAATGGTGTTAAACATGAGCGGAGTGTTCATTATGAGCACAAACTGATTTTGAAGTTGAATTTTCTAAAAGGACTCCAAACGCAATTTGAAGTAATTTTCAAGGGTTTAGGTTTATTGTGTCAAGGAAGCTCCAAGGATTAAAGAATAAAGTTGTAATAGGAGGCAGCAAGACCAGCTGCCTGCACTGGGTAATCCGGCAAGCTTCAACACCCACAGAAAAATAAATTCGCCCAATGGTGCAAAGCAGAATCGTGCTCCAGGTGAGCCGTCTTGGACCAGCTGGTGATCCCACCTTGAGTTCTGGGCTCTAATCGCCTTTATCATGGACACAGTACAAAGATACAAACATAACATGTAATTATGAGTCACTCCGCTGTTACGAGAGTATGCTTGACAATTCAAAACTTCTGGTTCAGTGTTCTAGAGCTGTGCTTTTAAAACTTGTTTGTTACACTGGGGCACCTGGGTGGCTCAGTGGGTTAGAGCCTCTGCCTTTGGCTCAGGTCATGATCTCAGGGTGCTGGGATTGAGCTCTGCATTAGGCTCTCTGCTCAGCGGGGAGCTTGCTTCTCCCTCTCTCTCTGCCTGCCTCTCTGCCTACTTGTGATCTATGTCAGATGAATGAATAAAATCTTTAAAAAGAAAAAAAACTTGTTAGTTATAGGGACCCCTGGGTGGCTCAGTCGGTTAAGCCTCTGCCTTCGGCTCAGGTCATGAATCCAGGATCCTGGGATTGAGTCCACACATCGGGCACTCTGCTCTGTGGGGAGTCTGCTTCTCTCTCTGCCTCTGCCTGCCACTCTGCCTACTTGTGTTCTCTCTCTGGTAAATAAATAAAATCTTAAAAAAAAAAAAAAAACTTGGTAGTTATATGTGAAATCACTTTAGTGGATACTAACCATCAAGAGAGAAAGGGTAGGAGAGGGGGAGAAGAAAAAGAGAGAAAATAAAGTACGTTCCACACATTATGAGCAATATTGTTTTGTGGAACAATTTTCAGCTGGAAGTCTTTTTTTTTAAGTATAGATGTTTACCGGAACATGATGTAAAAACCACAGCCTGTAAACATTTGAGAAACTCTGGCCTTGGGGCGCCAGGGTAGCTCAGTCAGTTGCGACTATAACTCTTGATTTTGGGCTCAGGTCATCATCTCAGGCTCAGCGTGGAGTCGGCTTGGGAGTCTCTCTCTCCCTCTCTCTCCGCACCCCCTCCACCCCCCATGCTTGCTCTTTCTCTCTCTAAAACAAATAAATAAAAATCTTTTAAAAAAATAAAGAAAAACACTGACATTGATTTTTGAAGTAAAGTTTCTTCAAAATATGGACTATTGAGTTTCCACAATTACTGAACTAAATGCAAACACTACCAAGGTTGTCTTTCTTATCGACTCGCTGAGCCCACTGGAGAAGCTGGAGAACAGACACCATCTCATTTATCTCTCACTGGACTGTGGGCCCCTGGTGCCTAGAACTTTGTACGATCACTATGGCCCCACAGTGTGGTGTCTTGTTTGCCTCAGGCCTTTCGTAAATGTTTGGCAAATTAAAAACAGACTGAATCCACTGTCAGTTAAGGTCAGTTAGGTGAAGGACCACATTTAACTTTGTTAGGGCCTTTCATGAACTAAATGATTAATGAGATTTGCTTGTATAATAAATGTCTGGCTTTGAACCCAATTAAAATTTATCTTCCTCTGATTACCAGGGCTAAGTGAAGGTCTCCAAATTACAGGAAAGGAACTAGGAGACACGTGTTCCCATCTCGTAAGTGGTGGGCCCAGCGAGAGTTGCCAGGAGGCCTGTCATCTGTCCAAGCAGGCGAATGCCTGGCAGAGGAAAAAGGATTCTGTGTTTGGGATGGAGACTGCTGGCCACGGAGGGAGGGGCGAAGGTGGGCTCAGCCCCACAGAGAGAAGCCTGGGTGACTCAGAACTCACCCAGAGGCCGGAGGAGATGCTGGGGCGCCACACTGGGAAACAAGTGAAAGCTGGTGAAGAATTTCTGAACCTCACCCACACAACACCTGTCAGCTGACCCTGACTTTACCCCAGGGAATTTAGTGTCAGCCCTGGAAAGAGAGGGCAATGAGAAATCAGGCCTGACAGCAGCACCCTTTCTGTGCTAATTCGGGAGGTGTAACTCGGGGCCGTGGTGACCGTAGCCAAGCTCAGTCCACAAGGTGAGACTCCCCACTGTACTGGCGTCATGAAGGTGGCCTTGGGTTAATCCCTGAACTGGAGGAAACCCGGCTACAGCAGCTCCTGCTCAGAGCACCCCCGCACGAACCATGTGTGGAGCCTACATTTTTTGCCAAAGTGTTCTAGAAGGCACCATGGTGAACAGGGAGTCACTCAGAGACTGAGGAGAGAACCCCGAGGGGTGCTCAGGTCCAGATGATTGGGTAGCTGCTCGACACTGAAGTTAGCTTTCATTCCTGTCAGTTATTAGCCAACCCTTCCATTGACCTTTCCCACTGATGTGGCTTGGCAGAAAATGGGGCTACACAGCATTGTGGAAAATCCTTCAGCATCAATCACATTTTTCCAGAGAATTCACATATCTGCCAGCCCAACCCTGAGGGGCTCATTCATGTCCAGGAAATGTGCTAATGAGTCAGGCCTTGTTAGCATAATTTCATTATTAAAGAAGGTTCCTATCCTATGAGGAACTATACATCTGCACTCTGTCTCTCTCAGCCTATTCTAATTTTAGGATGTGGGGTTCCATGGTGCAAAGCACACTTCTCTATAAAGCCACAGGAATCCCTTCTGAAATTACAGCTGGAGAGTACTTTTTTGTTTCTATTCCGTTATCACATCAATTCACTGACAACGTGTACCAAAACATCTAGGAAATTTTCAAGCTTTGTACAGCAGTTAAAGAGACTTGTGCAGAGCAATACTGTCACTGACTCGTGGTTTCCAATAAAAGGGGGGGGAGAACAGACTCCTTATTTCTTACAAATAATCTATCCAACGAAAGGTCACCCACTTGTTTTGTAAAAACCTCCAATGCTCACATGGTCTATAAGCTCTTGGGGAAGTGAGGTGTGTCCTCATGTGAAAAGAAAGAGAAAGCATTAGGGACCTCCTGTTTTTAAGATTTTAATTTCTATGCTACGTATTAGAATGGAAAAATAGCGAGAGAACCACAACAAAACTAATAGCTGCTGTTTATTCCATATTTACCATGGGCCAAGTGCTTTGTATGCAGTATCTTATTTAATCCTCCAAACAATCCTACAAGCAAAGCTGACATTTGGCCAGGATGCAGGGGTCGATTGTGGAATTACTGACATGTCTCTTCACCAGTTAGTACATATTCACTGCCCTGAGACCACTCAGTGACAGCGCCCGCCCTCTCCCTGCACACAACACCTTGTTCACCCTTTGACTTTATGTTCTCCCTTTCCTCTTCCCTGGGGACTTCCAGGACCGTTCCAGGACTAAACCATTGAAGCCAGAGATGGTTGTGATGGTTGGTGTCCCTGCTATACTCGTGGTTAAATATTTCCAGTGTCACCTCTGACTTAGGATGTGCACATGATTATCCTCATTTGCAGATGATGAACCAGAAGCCTGGGAGAGTATAGCACACTCTCTTGTCCAGGGTTGACTACAATGATATTTCCAGTCATGCATGCTCTTCAAGAACCTTGGCACTTCCCCGTCAAGCATGGGCCTCTGTTTCTCCTCCCCTAGAGACTGGTTGGGCCTGTGTAGCAATCTCAGTGGACAGAATGTGGTGGAAGTGATGCTGTATGACTCCTGGGACTAGGTTATCAAAGGTGATCCACTATCTACTTGGCTCGCTCTCCTGGGACACTCACTATTGAAATACAACTGCCACGTAGAAAAAGCCCAAACCACATGAAGAGCCCACATGTAGGTGCTCTGGCCCATAGTCTCAGCTGAGGTCCCAGCAGACTACTAATATCAACGGCCTGACATGTGAGTGAATGAGCCTCCGGATGACTGCAGGCCCCACCCGTCACATTACCCCTCAACCTTTGAGTCCTCCAGCCAAGGCCCCAGAGATAAGAGAACAGAGACAAACTGCCCATAGGTGACCTATCGAAATTTCTCACCTTAAACTTAACAAGTATGCAAAATGGAGGGAATTTGTTACATGGCAATACATAATCATAGGGCAGTTAAACACTTTTCCCAAGGTCATACACCCAGTGAGTGGGGAAGCCAGAAACACCTGACATTGAGAGCTAGCATTCTTGACCACCAGATGACCCTGCTCCTGAGGCAACGTGGTAGCAAGAAGACACCAGCTGGACCACCTTCCAGCTGGGTGTGTGGAGCTGATGTATGGGCTAGGGCTGCCATCACTCTCCAGGATACTAACTGACATACCTTCCATCCTGTGGCTTTCTTGTGTATGGTTTCCATTTCCAATATCATCTCCTGATCCGAGATGTCTGCTCCAATTCTAGCCGTCACATCTGGATTCCGGTCATTAGGAAGACAGAAAGAAGAGAAAAACATGAAAACCTCCTTTCCAGAAAATTCTCAGGAAGGTGCAAACACTATTTCTACTTAACACACCACGCTCCTGAACTTAGCCACATGGTGTACCTCACTGCAAGTGATATTGGGCGGCCTACTGTCCAGCACTAGAGGCATGTTTCTGTAGAATCTAGAGTGTAAAAGAAGAGACCTGATATCAAGACACCTGACAATCTGCCAGAGAAAAGAAAGGGAATTGGGTAGGAAATCAGTGATTTCCAGTTTGAGCCATATTAATACTCCACTTGCTCTACTTTCCCCCAACCTTCTATTTCTTAAAAAAAAAAAAATCATAATCTATTATTAAATATTTTCTAGAGGATTTGAACTGATTTTGCTGTGACAGTTTTGAATGCCCTAAGACAATAGGAATCCCCTGGTATGTTGCCAGGGGAAATTTGCCTTAAAAATAATCTGGTTTCAGTCTGCTGTGGCCCGTTATCCTCCAAAGGAATAGAAACGCTGAGTAGATCAAGAACCTAAAAAATATAGTGTCATGTTCAGCCACACAGGATTAGCTGATGGTTTTGGCTTGGTTGAGAAATAAAGGTTACCATGAACTTTGCAGGAGCCCATTTCTAAATTGCAAAGTGCATTTCTTCCCCTCTTAAGTGTACATCTAGAAAGTGCTTCAGATGATGCTTTCTTGGATGACTACAATGCTGAAACCGATTTCATTTATCCCTCCCTAAAACTTGAACGTCTACTCTCTTTTCCATTTCCAAGATTCTTCCCAACATGGAAACCGTTTAGGTGAGTGGAGGGGGCAAGCAGTCTCTTGGACTAAACAAACACATCACTTGAACTTCTCATCACAAGCCTCTAAGATAAACATTTTTCAGTGCTTGATGATTCAATCACTAATAATTCTTTAAAGAAGGGACCTGAAATGCAGTGACCAGTGGAAGCAAGTTGAAAGGAGGGAAAATGATAGTATCCCCAATAGACCAATCTGTCTTTATGTAATTTTGATGAAAATTTGCCACCATGTAAGAAAATAAAACAGAAAGTTCAGGATGGCTTAGCAATAGGGAGAAAAGACTATATATAAAATGTTCTGTTGGCACAAAAATGCAAAATCTGATTTCTGAACTGGAGTCTATCCGATCTCAATTAGCGATGTTGTCAACTTGTTTCTGCAAGAAATGAGACTAAACTTGTATAGAATGTTTCCCCCAGGCTTCCAGGGGAGCTTGGGAAAGTGTGTGTAACTAGAAGGCTTAACCCTAAAAATTCCTCCCCGCAATCTAAAATCCTGATCCTGAAGGAAAACTGGGTAGGAGCTCCGTGACCTGCACTTTCTGTTGAGAAAGGGGATAGGGGTTTGGGTTCTGCCCACAAGGGAAGAGGGAAAGCTTGAGTGAAGATAAATTTTGCTATGGATTCTTCCCCCCACTACACAGAAAGCCAGCCAGAACAGAGAAGGAGCCTAAGTCTGCACAGCATTTTGTGATGGACAAATATCTTTCACCCTTAGACCTCTATAAGGCTCTTTGCAGCTTGTAGGGAAAGCATACAACTCTGATCATGGAAACCAAGGTTCAGAACACTCGTGATTTTCTAGGGGTCACCAGCTGATGAGTGGAAGAGCTGCACTCCAGCTGGGTCTTCAATACTAAAGAGATTACTTTTTCTAGTCCTTCACATTTTTGTCTCTCTCCACTTTTCCAAGTGACCACTGTATAAGGACACACCACATAGGTTTCTAAAATATATTCACAAAGTCTTCAAAACTCCTCCTTAAAAAACAAAACAAAACAAAAAACAGAGCCTACCAATTCTTCTTCTCTTTAGCATGAACTGGACTTAGTGACTCTCTCCTAACAAACAGAATATGGAGAAATGACCACGTAGTGACCAGGTCATAGAAGGGTCTGCTGGTTCACTCATCTGAGGGAAGCCAACAGACAAGTAGTGAGGGCACTCAAGGAGAGAACTACAACCTCCTTTCAACAGCCAGCAAAGAACCCAAGGCTCCTGTCAACAGCATTGTGAGTGAGCCATCTTGGAAGGGGGTCTAGTCCAGTCAGGCACTCAGGTGGCGATAGCCTCAGCTAACATTTTAACGGCACTGTTATGGGAGGCTCTGAGCCAGAACTGTCCAAAACCTACTCTCAAACTCCTGACACATAGAGACCGTGAGATAACAAATATTTACTCTTTCAAACCACTAAGTTGTGGGGGTAATTTGGTACACACAAATAGATAATAATAGGGGCACCTGGGTGGTTGAGTCAGTTAACATCCGACTCTTGAATTCGGCTCAGGCCATGATCTCAGGGTCGTGAGATGGAGGCCCAGGTCAGGCTCTGGGCTGGGCACCTCCTTGGGATTCTCTCTCTCTCCTTCTCCCTCTCTCCCTCCCTTCTGCTCATGCTGTCTCTCTCTCTCTCCCTCAATCTCAATAAATAAATAAATATTAATTAGAAAAAGAAATAGATAACCAGTAAACTAGGGAACTCTTCATTCTGTTCTTTGTCTTCCAAAAGCATATTCTTTTCCCCATGCCATGTGTTTTTGTTTTTGTTTTGTTTTTATCTTTCTCTACTTTTCAAAGACTCCAGACTGTTTAAGTACAAACAACCCAGCGGACCCCTCATGCTATTCCTTGACTCCCAGAAGCCTTAACTTTTGGCCACATTTTTTGAAATCCATGATATCCTTTACCTATTCTGCTCATCTACTTTAAGCCAGCATATTAATGTTTAATAATGTTTATCATCCCTTCCAGATACTATGTATGTATTTTTTTAAAGGTTATATTTATTTATTTGACAGAGAGAGACACAGTGAGAGAGGGAACACAAGCAGGGGCAGTAGGAAAGGGAGAAGAAGGCTTCCTGCTGAGCAGAGAGCCCAATGTGGGGCTTGATCCCAGGACTCTGGGATCATGACCCAAGCGTAAGGCAGACACTTAAAGACTGAGCCACCCAGGCGCCCCACTGTGTTTGTATTTTTTTTTTTTTTTTTTTTAGATTTTATTTATTTATTTGACAGAGAGAAATCACAAGTAGTCGGAGAGGCAGGCAGAGAGAGAGAGAGAGGGAAGCAGGCTCCCTGCTGAGCAGAGAGCCCGATGCGGGACTCGATCCCAGGACCCTGAGATCATGACCTGAGCCGAAGGCAGCGGCCTAACCCACTGAGCCACCCAGGCACCCACTGTGTTTGTATTTTAACAGGGAACTTCAACATCTGAACCTAAAGGGCAGTTGCAACGTATGGTGGGAGGGGAGGGGAATTTCTGACCCCTGACCTGCACTCAGAGTAGTCCATTGTATTCTCTCTATGTGGACACCCTACAGGCGATGCTCACTGTGTGATTAGCCAAGATATCTAGGGACCCAAATCCTGGATTTTAAAAAAAGGTCGAACTAAAGAAGTAATTGAAAAATGAAAAGTAGAAGGTTGAATCTAAAAAGGCCATCTACTGTATGGTTCCAACTCGATGACATTCTGGAAAGGACAAAACTATAGAGACAGTAAAGAACCATAGTTGCCAGGGTTTGGGGTGAAGGAGAGATGGATAGACAGAGCACAGGGGCTTTTTAGGCAGTAAAACTACTCAGTATGGTGCCGTAATGACAGATACATGTCCTTATGCATTGGTCCAAACCCACTGAATCTATAACACCAAGCATGAATTATATGTAAACTATGGACTCTGGGTGATAATGATGTGTCAGTGTACATTCACTACTTTTAACAAATGCACCGCTCCAGTGAGGGATGTTGAAAATGAAGGGAAAAGGATATGTGTGGGCACAAGGGGTATATGGGAACTCACTGTACTTTCTACTCAATTTTGCTATGACTCTGAAACTGCTCTTTTAAAAAGTCTATAAAAATTTAAAAAATCAAATTTTTATAAAAAATACGTTAGTCTGGGGGTGCCTGTATGGTGGATTAAACATTTGTATCTTGGCATCAGCTCAGGTCATGATCTCATGGGTCATGGATCAAGCCTGGCATCAGGCTCCACGCTCAACAAGGAGTCTGCTTGAGGCTCTCTCTCCCTCTCCCTCTGCCTCCCCCCCCCCCGACTCATTCTCTCTCTCTCTCTCTCTCTAAAATGGACTAAATAAATCTTTCTTCTTAAAAAAATAAAGTAGGTCAGTCTAGATTTATAGATTGTGTAGAAGAGAGGCAGACAACAATGGAGGAGACCACAGTTCTAAGGAGGGTCTACATCCGACCCCAGAATCCTTGAAGCCTGTGCTGTGAGGAGACAATATGGCAGTCTATCAACAGCAAAGTCTATTTCTAGCTGTTTGGTCTCTGCCCAGCCTTGGGCTGGATCCTGGTAGTATAGAAGTTAGAGATAACTTCCCAGATCTACAAGCTACTTAAGGAAACAACATAACACACCTGAAGAAGAAGAAGCAAGAGCAGCTGATAGAACGCAGGGTGACAGGCATTGCTGACATGAGTGGTGGTGAAGTTAGGCGTGGATTAACTCCTAAAACAGGGGTGTGAGAAGTGGCTGAAATGGTGGTTAACCGATGCCAGGTGCAGAAGATAAAAGATAAAAGGTGCAGAATTGAGTAGGTATCTTGGTGGGAATTCAAGTGAAGTTGTCTTAGGGACGACAACTTCACTTGAAGTGAAGTTTTTCCTTCACAACTATTTACAATACAACTTTACAATACAACTTTTTACAATACAGCACTCTTCAATGGGAAGAGGACGGCTGACATACAGCCCTTCAACTATGCTTCGTCATACAGCTCCTAGCTGTAAAATAGGAAACATGTTGGAGCTTACCTCCTAGGGTTGGTATGAGCACTGGATGAATTCAAACACCTCCAGGCACTCAGAGCTACGCTGAGCACGCAGGAAGTGCTTAATCGGTATTAGATGCTGCTGCGGGTGTTACTAAACCCAGACAAAGGCAGCAACAGCTCCTGGAAAGAAAGTTGCTGGAGGAACCCACGCAACACCCAGTGACAAAGATGCCTCTTGACAGCACACTAGAAACTCTTTCAAAACGCATTCTGCCCAGCTGACTGCCCTCTCCCTGCTGTAGGGATGGCGCATTCTGGCCAAGGCCCCGGGATCATGCCAGAGGCTTCTGGCCTCATTATGGGCTTGGGGCTGCCTGGGACTGGGGCCTGCTGCTCCCTCACAGCCTGTGCCGCGGGGACCATCGTGCCGCCACACAGCCACCACAGGCCACCGCCTGCAGCACGTGGCCAGCAAGGAAACACAGCCTCCTCCTTGCAGGGGGAGATGTGACCTGAGAAAATCATGTTGCCGGTTATCTCGGGCACAGCCCACCCTGAAGCCTGCATCAATCCCCTTGGTTTGGAGAAGGGCAGTTCTCAGGGTTATCTTTAGAATTCACACTCCAAATGCTTTAGCAAGAAGAGACTTCTGCTGATGAGTGAGGGGATGAAAAGGGTTAGCTCAGTGTCACAGTCCCAGAAAGAGGGGCCTCGTTGTGTCAGTAGGACAGAGAAAGTTAGTGTCTAAAAAACACCAATGGTGGGCGCCTGGGTGGCTCAGTGGGTTGAGCATCTGCCTTTGGCTCAGGTCGTGATCTCAGGGTGCTGGGATCAAGCCCCGCATCGGGCTCTCTGCTCAGCAGGGCGCCTGCTTCCTCCTCTCTCTCTGCCTGCATCTCTGCCTACTTGTGATCTCTCTCTGTCAAATAAACAAATAAAAAATAAATAAAAAACACCAGTGGTGTTTCCTGAGAACTTTCCCTTTTGCACTGCCAAAGCAGCTCTCCTTGTCACCATCCCTGTTTTATGTGGCCAAGGGTGAAAGATTCAGAAGTCCTGGGAACCTCTTGCTTTTCTTTATAGAGACTCTCTCCCCACAACTATTCTTGAGCTAACATCTGTGTACTACTCTTTGGCTCAGCTGGCTTCTAGATTTGGAAGCATTTAGCGATGTTGGTCACTCATTCAGAAATACTTATCAAGGACTTACCATGTGCCAGGCACTTTACTAGGCCCTGAGGGTGAAAACATAACTAAGATAAATTGTGCTCTCGGGTCCTGTCCACCTGGTGGGTCACAACCACAAAAAAAAAAAAACAACGTGGTGAGTTCTATGCCATAAGCCAGTTATATTATTCTGAGACGTTGCAGAGTGTATATGAGAGTTATACCCACAGCCCACCACCTGATGAATGTCTTAGAGTTTACCCTTGTCAGGGAGAATTATGTTTTAATAAAAGTACTGAAAGGCAGAAAAGTTCTCAAAACAAAAAAGGAATTCATCTCTGTGGCAGACGGTCCTTACTGATTTGAGAGATGAGGGGCAGGAATTTTCTCTGCACGTTTCAATCATCTAATACCACCTTCCTTAGAAGGCAGCCCCAAAAGCCAGATTAAAATTTAGATGCCCCACCTTAATGCTGAGCATCTTATCAAAAGAATCACCTCTACTAAAGGTTTCTCTGTGGAGAGGGGAAGGTTCTCCTGCTGCTAAGAAAAGCAGTGTTTTTTACCATATCTTTACACTAAGGACACAATTTCTCCCAAGACTCAAACCCTTTCTCAGGGGACCAGGATGTCAGAAGTCTATCACTAATGCATCATCATTTATCTGCTGAGAGAGCCTGATGGATCCCTGTCCATGCAGGCGGGCTTGTAATGGGTCTGCTGTGCAGCATCCACTAAAATTAGGCTTTATCTCAGCTGGAAGGGTCTCCTTCTTTTGCGCAAAGCTATTTGGGATGAAAAGGGATATAGTTCTCATCTTTTTATGAGCTATTTCTGGCTAAGGATAACTTTACTGGGTGATCTCAACAGTAAAGAAAAAGGGAAGCACCCTATACATTTCAGGCGTCCTGGAAAGAGCCCCCCTTTGAACTCTGCCCTGCCCATTGCCACTGACCATGGCCAAAATTAGAGATAGACTGTCCTGGGGGCCTACCCCTGCTAGGTGCAAACACTCATTTAAAAATAAACAAAACTGGGGGCACCCGGGTGGCTCAGTCATTAAGCATCTGCTTTTGGCTCAGATCATGATCCCAGGGTCCTGGAATCTAGCCCCACATCAGGCTCCCTGTTCAGCCAAGATCCTGTTTCTCCCTCTGCCTGCTACTCCCCCTGCTTGTGCGTGCTCTCTCTCTCTCTCTCTCTCTCAAATAAATAAGAATCTTATAAACAAACAAACAAACAAAACTGGAGAAAAAGCTACTGGAATTGGGTCTGCTTGTCAACAGACTATCCATAGGACAAACATAGTATAGGGGTCCAAGAGAGGAACCCAGGAGAAATAGAGACTCAGAGAGTTAACAACCTATCTGCAAATTCACCCCAGAGAGCGAACACTATCTAACAGCCACTTCTACCCAAGGCCCACTGAGTCACTGGAATACTAAGTGCTATAAAAGAGGAAAGAGGCAATGAAGAGAATGATACTGTACGTTGGGGGGCAGGAAGTCAAAGAAAACTTACAGAGGACACGGGACTTGTGCCCCATGGGCCCTTAGACCAAAGTAAAGTAAAACAATCTCAGAACCAACAAATGTAACTCAAATGATATTTTCAAGAATCTGGTCAGAGATTTGAATTGTATATGTGAGGGGTATAGCTAACTAACTTACTTAAGTTTGAGCTGGTTCATGTAGTAGTTTTTATTAAACTATGAATTGACTTAAACTGGAAAAGATTGGTTTTTATAAAATGACAAAATCAACCCAAATGGAAATAAACCAACCATACTTTTTTAAAGATGACCAATAAAAATTAAAACAAAGGCATTCGTTCATTCCTTTGTTCCTTTGACAAACACTGAATGTCTACTAGTGTCAGTCAACATTTTAGGAGAATTTAAGGTCTTGCCTTTGAAGCTTATAGTTTGGTAGAGGGGAGACAGACAATAACACAGATTGAATAAATAAGTAAATATCTGGAAGTAATAAGATGAAAATAAAACCAAGTAATGTGCTAACTACTGATTCAGATTGGATGGTCAAGAAAGGATGTTCTGGGGGAAGTGACATTTAATAGGAAAAGGAAGAGTAGGAGCTAGAAAGCTGAAGATAGGGTACTGGGGTGATCATTCCAGGCCAAAAAACCAAGTATGAAGGACCTATGATAGGAGCACTTAATATAATATGTTCAAGCAACCAAAAGCGAACAAGGGCTGAAAAATGGTGGGCAGGAGGAAGGTGGTACAAAATTAGGAAGGCTAGGAGGGCCACGTCATGGACGGCCTCACAGGCCTCGGTCAGGAGCTTGGACTTTGCTCTAAGTGTGAGGAGAAAACAGAAGGTTCCAACTGCTGAGTGGAAAATGGGCTGCAAAGAGTCAGAGGTGAGGTCAGGGAGACCACACCAGGGGTGGCAGTAGTCTTGTGAGAAAGGGTGATGGTTTGGACCAGGCATGCACACAGCTGACCCAAATCTCAATTTTTCCATTGCCCTCATGAGAAAGCATCAGCAAGCGGTTCTTAAGTTACCTGGTGGCTGAAAAACAAAAATGAATTCTTCCAAATAAGATTCAATCAAATCATGTAGGGATGCCCTTTTCCAACAGACCATGCTAGAGTTGCCTTTGTCTCAGACAAAAAATAGAGGAAACAGAGATGTCCTTGAATAATAGCCCTGGAATTTGAGAAGATGAGTTTGAACTAGCTGGACTGGGTCTTGGACAGCAGAGATTGAAAGGGAGTTTGTTTGCCGTGCTAAAGAGCAGAGGACACCCCTGCATCTACAGCAACCTAAACCAATAGTTGTCTGTCCTTTTGGTTTAGGATTATTCCTGTGCAAATTCAGTTTTGTCTTCAAAGGATCATAGAAAGTAAGGTTAGAGAACAAGAGATGGGATTTGAATATGAATCTCTTCTGGTACATTTGAGCTCTTTAGCAAATCACACACCAATCTAAAACTGGTTCTTCTTGGTTGGGTGGGAGAAGAAAGGGTTAGATTTCATCAGTCACCATGTGCACAGAATATTATATAATGTTCTACAAGGTACACAGAAATTGTAGAAGGCATGTTATTATTTGCCAGATGCTAACTGTGTTTATATAACTTGATTTTCTTGGTTAGTGATCTCCGTTTTGTAAATTTTATAAATTCGCTCAAACCAATAAATCAAACTCCATTTCATGCTATGAGAGAGCTACAGATTAGGCTAGCAAGCCCTGTGTGGGGTTCTTTATAAAAGAATAAGAGAGTCAAACTTGTGTTCTTAATGCACATTTTATATGCATGACTTGAGTTGAGTTCCTCATGCATAATTCATGTGGTCATTTACAGGCTTTCTCAGAACTCCTCCTTTAAGAGTTAACTAACAAAGGACGGTATCAGCCATGGCAACCAAGATATTATGCAAATCTATCTCTGAGCCAACAGAAAAGGGGGTGTGTTGATTAATTAAAAAGATAGGGGAGAATAGAGAGGTACACATCCCTCTTGAAGTTACTCATCATTTATTAATGTATTTAACTGAAAAGAATTTTGAAGAGTAAATACATGTTTGTGCATTTCCTCTGGGTGTGAGGGCACTGGTTAACCCTGTGAGCAACCATCTGAATGAATGCAAAATGAATGATTTCATTCATTTCATATCTGCTCCCTCCAAGGAACAGCATCACACGAAGGTGAATTTGGTATCAGGTGACACCAGATTCTTGTTCTCTTTAGCCCATTTATTCAAGTCACTTCTTTCAACAACTCACTTTCTTGCATATGCAGTATAAAAAAAAATACTTGTCTCTATTTTTTTACCCTGGTGCAGTGTGGGAGGGGACTATACATGGGTATGAGTAGGAGAAGACAGCAATTATTGGGAGTCATCAGGAAGCTGGATGTCAGAAGCAGAAACCAAGAGAGTTAATTTTCCCAGAGTCATTGGGTGATAGAGAACCAAGTCAAAGCAAAGATCCCCCAAAGTATTCCCATGACAAAGCTCCTGACGTAGCTGCTAGTCACTGAATTTCTGTTTCAGTGGGACCCTCTAACTTGCCAACTGAGACTTCTGAAGTTTTCATTTCCAAAAACTGATCCACAGCAGTTATAGGATCTGATTCATGAGTAGTTAAAATGTTTACCCTTTACCTGACGAACAAATATTTCCATCAAGTGTGGCTATAAAGCAAGAGTGAATCAAGAAACAAGTTAATATTTCTCTCCCTTCCTCTCTCCCATCCTCCTGCTCACCCCACCCAGCCCCATCCCACTTCTCTCTCAGATTTTTGTACAGATCGAGATCAGGTCAGGGCTCCTGTCCAGAAGAATACTTCAGAGACAGAGAGCCAAGCCATCAAAAGTCTTTCCGGATTCCACAGAGTAGCTTCAAGTTAATGCGTGACTACTCCTTGACTAATGGAAGCCCTGTGATAAGACAGCGGCCAATTTCTCTGCAGGTGCTTGGTTTTTTACTTTATTTCCTGTACCTGAGAACTGAAGATACCTACTCCCATATCTCGAGTACTTGCTCTTCGGTACATTCTATTTTAAAATTATGGTGTAATAACATCCTAACCCCACATTACAAAGAATTTGTGGATTGTTCTGATTGAGCTATGGAGTGGACAGCACCTTGTTACTGTTCCAAAATAACCTCTGTTATTTTTTGATTATACAAATAATAAATGTTTATTGTATAAATTTTGGAAAACAAAGAAAAGTCTAAATAAAGAATTAAAAACTATCTGTCAGTATTTGATGTGTTTTCTTAGTTTTTTTTTTTCCTTGTACATGTGTGAATATGTCTGTAAGTACAACATTAAAAGCATGGTCTATTCCCCATGGAAAAAAGTTATACTTGGGATAATCCTCTGGTCTGGATTTCAGCACTTTATCCCAGGGACCACAAATGATGTGCCATAAAACATAGCTACAACTACAAGAGTTCTATAGCCATTTAAAATTAGTCTTCTTAAATGAGCAATGTTCATAATTCCTGCCAATATCCCAGATTACAGTGAGGTCACAGAGGCTTCCAAACCACTGAATACCACTACTAAAGTTTTCAAGAGGTGAGCATTCTTTTTTTTTTTTAAAGACTTTATTTATTTATTTGACAGAAAGATCACAAGTAGGCAGAGAGGCAGGCCAAGAGAGAGGGGGAAGCAGGCTCTCTGCTCAGCAGAGAGACCGATGTGGTACTCGATCCCAGGACCCTGAGATCATGACCTAATCCAAAAGCAGAGGCTTAACCCACTGAGCCACCCAGGCACCACCAAGAGGTGAGCATTCTTGGAATTAAGAGTTCCTTTCCCAGCCTCCCAGGAAGAGGAATTTCCAGGATCACCAGAACAATGGATTGTCAGAGCTTTGCTGTTTTCATAGCAAAGCTGGTGTCCACAATCCCAGTCTCTAAGTCTGACCAGTTGTTGGACTGCTATCACTGGGGTCTTTGGCTGTCTTCTCTGGAAACTAGAAGCCAGTTAATCCGATAATTCCTGATGATAAAAAAAAAAAGGAAAGCCTCTTTCAGTTTCTCATCTCACATATTCTTAATTCTGTATTCTTTAGAGCTTCTTTCTCATCTATTTCCACTGTAATTCTTTTTCTAAGAGAACTTTCTACCATTCCCTCTGGAATCCTTACTCTGTGTAAAAAAAAACAAAACAAAACAAAACAAAAAAAACCACCTCCAAACCCCTCCCCCCATTTCTAGTAATATCATAGGTTGTTTGGAACAACTTCCTGTTAGAAACAACTAAAAAAGAGCTGAATTAACTTTTAGTCTTCTTGAAAGAATCAAAGAAGTTAGCAAAGAATTATAAAACTGAAGAGAAATTCTGATGGTCCAGTTAGTTCAATAAGCACGAAAACATACTAAGAGCATGGGTCTGTTCTGCAAAGTTTAAACTTTGGTTTTAATGGCCTTGTGGGTGAAGGGCATGTTTACCAATCTGTGGACCTGCACAAGGCAGAGGGTCTAACAGGAGACACAGGGACAAATTCCATAGTAAGCTAGGACTTCCGAGGACTGCAGCCTCAGAGTGAAGCTAAAGTGGCTTGCCCTTGGAACCTCAGTCCTTAAATCTGACAAGGTGGTCTGAGGTTATTAGTTTCCCAAGGTTCGAAGCAGAAGCAAAGAACATTATTTTTGTAGAATTCATAGTAGTCTTTGAGTTGTGGTTACAATTTTTTTCAACTGTAATGACACACACACAATCACAGCAACTCCAGAGCAATGAGCAATAAACAAAAACTCCTGTGCACAACTTCAGATGCTGAAAATATCAGATAAAGACTATAAAACAATTATGCTTGTGTTTAAAGTTTATGAAAGATACGCTTGAAGGTATCTGCAAGGAACATAAAACCACCAAAAAAGCAATATAATGTATTAAGAAAAGAAACATATAGATCTTCTGGGAAAGAAAAATGCAGTAACAAATAAAAAAATTCAGTATATGGGTTTTAATGACACTGAAGAGAGAATTAGTAAGCTGAAATAGGGGTCAGAAAGATTATCCACAGTGGAGCATAGGAAGATTAAAATGGAAATCACAGAAGAGAAGGTAAGAAACAGGACAGAGGGAGAAAGTCTAACATGTATTTAATTGGTGTCAGAAGAAGTTAGATATTATGGGGTCAAGATAGGATCTGAAGAGATAACGGTTGAAAATGTTCCAGAGTTGGTGAAAGATGTCAATCAAAAAATTCAAAAATCACTACAATATCTAGCAATATAGCTAAGAATGTTAAACACATTATAGTGAGAGTGCAGAATACTAAAACCTTAAAAACATCCAGAGGAAGAAAGGCAGCAACTTCAAAGGAGCATAGATTAAACTGACAATCAATTTCTCAACAGCAATAATGGAAACCAGAAGACAATGCAGCCCTACCTCCAAAAAGCTGAAAGATTACTGCCACTTGAATTTTACACCCAACAAATATATCATACGAGAAAGAAGATGAAATAAAAACATCCCAGACTAACAAAAGCCATGAGATGCCACTACCATCACACTCGTTTGAGAGGAAATTCTGAAGGATGGATAACTTTTGCAAGCGGGGGGGAGGGAGGGGGTGACCACAAGTAAAAGGTCTGAGCTACCAGAAGGAAGGAAATGTAAAGAAAGTAGTAAAGGGGGTGTATGTAAAGCTAAATCAACACTGACAGCATAAAATAATAACAGTGCTATTGCTTTTAAAATATATGTTTATGCTTTTAAATGTTAAAATGTTAATGCTTTTAAAATATAGAAAATTAAAATGATGCTTTTAAAATATAGAACATTAAAATATATCATAACAATAACATAATAACATATAGGTCAGGAAAGCAATAAATGGAATTAGAATATCCTAATTGTTTTTATTGTCCTTTGGGAGGGTAGTATTAGACACTAATACATTAAAGATACAAGTTGTCATGTCTCAAGTAATCTATAACATCCAAAAAAGTAGAAAAGAAAAATGGAATGAAAAAAATAATATGTAATAACTACAAAGAAAAGAAAGGAAGTAGGGGCGCCTGGGTGGGTGGCTCAGTGGGTTAAGTGTCTGCCCTTGGCTTGGGTCATGGACCCAGGATCCTGGGATCAAGTCCCACATTAGGCTTCTTCCCAGCAAGGAGCTTGCTTCTCCCTCTGCCTGCCACTCCCCCTGCTTGTGCTTGCATTCTCTCTCTCTCTCTCTCTGACAAATAAATAAATAATAAATAAATAAACTCTTAAAAAAAAGAAAAGAAATGAAAGGAAATAATGGCCTCAAAAGTTAGTGCAGTAGTTAATTCCAGGGTTGAGGCAAGGGGACAGGATGAGGAAGGAACACCCACAGAGTGTTTCTGTGGTGCGGCAATAATCTATTTCTTCAACAGTCTGGTGGTTACATGGCCAGATGCCAGACAATTATGTTATACTGTACATTTAGGTTTTGATGTACTTTTTTCTATGTGTGTTATACTTCATAATAGAAAGAAAGGAAAAGAAAAATGCAAGCTCCCCCATACTTTCAACTTTCACAAAATAATTCACTCAATCTCCTTGTCTTGGTGGAGATCTGGCTCTCATCTACTTCTCTCCTCCCCTTTTAGGGCCTTGTTGCTGCTTTCAGAGCATAACTCTTATTTTCCACTGGAATCCATGCTGTCTAGCTCAGTGACCCACTATCCATCTTTTTTTTTTTTTTTAAGATTTTATTTATTTATTTGACAGACAGAGATCACAAGTAGGCAGAGAGGCAGGCAGAGAGAGAGGAGGAAGCAGGCTCCCTGCCTAGCAGAGAGCCTGATGTGGGGCTGGATCCCAGGACCCTGGGATCATGACCTGAGCCGAAGGCAGGGGCTTTAACCCACTGAGCCACCCCGCCCCACCCACTATCCATCTTGATTTACTCTCTCTCTCTCTCT